>NC_037676.1:95955847-96304550 GCF_003255815.1 Theropithecus gelada
ATAATAATAATAATAATAATAATAATAAAATGATATGTGAGAAAAAAAAAGACTAACCCAATAATTACTTTAAACCTAATTGATCAAAATACACTAATAATGACTATCAAAAAAAAACAAAATAAAATAAATAATAAATAAATGAGAGTGTGCTTGTCTTGTTTGCTGCTTTTTCACAAGTGGGACTAGAAAGACAGACATCCCCTGAAGTGGTGTGTTGCACCATCATAAAATAAGGAAAACAATGGGCCCATGGGCCCATTCCAAGTAATCAAAGAAATATGTTTGTCATGAAAAATTTATAGATCAAAATTGGCCAACAAATCATGTGGCATCTTAGAGTCATTTTCATAGAGTTAATTTTCCATACTGTTTGTTAAGAACAGATTTTTCCATAGAGTGGTGCAAGGAATATTAAAAAAAAAAAAAAAGAAAGAAAGAAAGAAAAAAAAAGATTTATCCACCCTCACCCCACCCTCAGATTATTAAGTCAGAAATTTCCATGGGTAAAATGCAGGCATTTATTTTTAACATGTTCCCCAAGTAATAATTATTTAAAAATAAGTTGAAGAAATCTTGGTTTGTCCCAGTCACTACTGTTACAAACCAAATACCCCAAAACTTAGCAGAATAAAATATAAAATAACAACTTGATCATTCTCACCTTTTTTTTTTTTTTTTTTTTTTTTTTCTGAGACGGAGTCTCGCTCTTGTTGCCCAGGCTGGAGTGCAGTGGCATGATCTCAGCTCATTGCAAACTCTGCCTCCTGGGTTCAAGCTATTCTCCTGCCTCAGCCTCCTGAGTAGCTGGGATTACAGGCACCTGCCACCACACCTGGCTAATTTTTGTATTTTTAGTAGAGATGGGGTTTTGCCATGTTGGCCAGGCTGGTCTCAAACTCCTGACTTCAGGTGATCCACCCACGTCGGCCTCCCAAAGCGCTGGGATTACAGGCGTAAGCCACCACGCCCGGCCTATTCTCACCCTTCTATGGGTTGAAATTTGGATAAAGAAAACAGTATGGCTTGTCTGTGCACCTCAATGCCTGGGTCTTTGCAGCCATCTGGAGGCTCAAGTGGACATCCACGTTGGCTCACTCACAGCTGGCAGTCAATGCTACCTGTCAACTAGTGCACCTATATGTGCCTTTCCAGCCTGGCAGTCTCACGGTGACAAGACGTCCTTACATGGCAGCTGGTTTCGTCCAGAGTGAGCATCCCAAGGGAACTGGGTGGAAGCTGTATGCCCTTTACTGACCAGCCTCAGAATCAAGTGGCACCACTTTCACTGCATCCAAAGGGCTGAAGCAGTCACACACCCACCTAGATTCAAAGGCAGGGATCACAGACGCCTCCTCTCAACGGGTGGAGTATCAACGAATTTGGGGCCATTCGTTGAACAGTCACATGTCTTGTTTTAATCCTTAGTGGGCACCTACAAACTTTCTTTTTCTCTAAACAATTCTTCAATTTTGTAAGATTTTGACAAATACCAGAGCAAAGCTATGGGTTACTGGTTCCTTAGGACCCATCAGTCGTCCCAAATTACGCCCAAATCCACTTGTGAGAATACAATACTTTGTAAAGTTGGCTTCTAATGCCTTCAGTTCAGGAGCAACCCTTGTTAATCCTGTCTTTAAATCTATTGTCACTAATCCATCCTCTCTTTGGACCCCTTCAGAGAGGTTTAAAAACACCAACAATGTTTTATTCATCTTTTTGGTTCACATAAAACTAAGGATTAAAATCCCTGTAGTTCACAGGTTATAGATTATGCCTTTTTCCCCAGATATTCCCCATAAAGTATTTAGTCTTCTATAAAATATTGTGATCCAAAGTCTAGAAGAGATTAAAGGATGAATTTTCATCCTAATTCATCATGCACATCTACAATTATTTTGGCTGGTGTCTGCCTTGTGTATGCATTTAAACATGTTTTATTCATGTTCCTGTATATAATTGTCCACGCTTATGTCACACAATCCATTCAAATGCCTACGCATTATAAATACACATATAATTTTTTACTACTTTGGATTACATAGAAATTAGATTTGTCAGGTTTTTGTGTATTTTGATGACATGACACTAAAATAGTTCAGTCCATAAGTTCAAATTTTGAAGCATATTAATCACTTTGTTACAGTAAAATGCACACAGTAGAATAATAGCAGTCTGTGTGATTACTCTAGCAAGTTGTATCAGAAATACGTGTATTTGTTCCTGAAAGCCATCTTTATTTCTTTCCTTCCATACAAGATTGGCTCAGAAAAAAAAAAAAGATTCAAATCCATACTGGCATTTTCAAGGAATCACACTATCTAATGTGAGACATCTTATCACATTAGTAATCATATTCAGAGAAAAAGTTTTTTGGACATGCGAAATCTTCCATTCAGCTCTAGAAGTAAATCAGTGCACTGCAGCAAATATAACCACATAGTCCCAGTCACACACTAATAACCCTTCCATACCACTCCACTAATTTGATATTGTTGCCCATTCTAAACTACCAAGGAGTTTATTAAAATACCATTTATTTGCTTTTGAACACACAGTATATTTTCTTCTAACTACATTCTGATCACATTTCACAGAGGAAAATACATCTGGCCTATCAATGGCATAAAATGGGCATTTCCTCAGGGGTGTGTAAAGTGTATATAAATCTCAGCTTCTGCCTGAGATTTGCAGAGATGCTAATACACAGGTCACTTGCGCGCTGATTTTTCTTTGTGATTTGGGAGCTATGCTTGCAAGCTCTCTGTGGTGGAATGAGATCATGGGCAGTTTGGCTTACATGCATAAAGATTCCAGTCTTTTGCAAGTAGTCCCTCTGCCCCTGTACATGAGATTCCTACATTGCCTTAATGTACCAGCCTCCCATCTACATTTATTTGGAAAAGAATAAAAGCAATATTTTCTTTAGTTTACTCAGACTAAGAGAAATAAATTCATATCTGTGCATACAGTTGTGTGCTATGCTGATAATATTAAATAAATACATTACAGCAGCTCTCGTTTTTAATGGCTCGACTTTTTTTCCCTTTGATTGCTTTCACCAATAAAAGTGTAGTCTGTGGAAAAGCACCCTTCTGGATAATCCACTGTCTCATTTTAACTCATTTTTATCAGGGAATTCCCCCTGCAGCAATCCCCACTGCCAGCCATTAGCTGTGCACATCTGCCCGCAGTAATGACCGATCCTGTGTACATACCTGACTGCCATCTAATTTAGACTTCGCCCATAGGACACTAATGCAGCATCTCCAGGGCCAGCTAAATTCTGGACTGTTGACACATTACGGTTATCACTTCATTTGGTCTTTGGAAGTGAATTCAGAGCGCCTGAGGTCGCAAATAGGTCAAATGCCTATGCCATGAGCCCTCAGCTTACTCACGCCCAGCTTCATGTATGCTCAGAGAGAATGTGTGTCACATCACAATCCACATAACTTTATTGCAGTCATGACCTAAATTAAAGATGTTTTGATCCAGTCCCTTCCTCTATGCAATACAAAATATTATGGGTATGTCAGTGTGATCACAAAGAATCGTGTATTTTGCAACAATAAATAGAAAGGCCATACATTAAAATTTGTTCTACCTGAATTTTATTCCTCTTTGATCTGTTTTCATCTTTAAACATGTTCTGGTTTAAAGAGATCATTTAATTAAAGCAATGGAAATGAGAGCAATTATTTTAAAGTTTTTATAAAACACATTCTCAACATTGTCTCCAGCCCCTGAGCCTTTGGTCTTTTCTACTAGATTGTAAGGGACTAGAGGACAGGGGCAGTAGCAGGATGCCATATCTATACTAAGGGGGCTAGACAGTCCTAAGACAAGACCTAGAGGATCTCCTGAACAAGCATGTTACTGGAGATGAGAAGAATGGTCAGGAGACCACTGAGACGATCCAGACAAAAAGTCACCATACCCTGAACTAAAGCTGAGGATGTCTCAAGAGATATTTTGGAAACAGACATAATAGGATTTGGATATGGAAGACAAGAGACTAGGAGTTGAAGCAGACTTAGATCTCAGCACTGACATGTAAAGATCTTGGAAACCACCACTCCTATCCTTAAAACAAGAAAAAGCAAACTGAAAATCAACAACTTTTCTTGAACCTATCATAGAACTAAGGCAGCAGATCAAAGCACCATCCTAAAACCTGGAAAAATAGGTGCATCCTAAAGATATGACAACCAAGATCTGTTTACTTAGAGCACCAGCCGCAGGAGCGGGGAAACTGGTAGAAACACCTAAATGGTAACTTTGACGAATTGCTAGAGGCTGAGTGTGAACTAGTGTAAGAGTGAGAAATTCCTGGGGGCCACAGTCTTGGGGGTCACACTGTCTTGGATTTTTCAGATCCCTTTCAGGAGCCCACCAGGTTTTCACAGTGAGGATCTGAGCCAGATCTCCTCCTGGCCCTGGCACAGGGAAGGGAAGAGTCACTGCCATGAAGCCCACCCAGAGCCCTCTCCAAAACAAAGGTCTATTCTCCAGGGAAAATACTTCACCTGTGTACAATTCCAAAACCTTATCTCACCCGGAGGAAAGGAATTCTTCTCACTCCAGCTCCCTCGGCCTTTCCATCTCACTTAAGATGGAAAAGCAATCCCATAGTCATCAAGGAACAGGGCTTCAAGGAAATAGATTGGGAAAGTTGCAGCCAGGAATTGACCAAGGACAAGGTGGGAAAGGCTATGCCATGGGAGGAGGGATAGAAACACATGTGAAGGCCGCAGCCTCAAGACACAGGCCCCGCAAACGACTGATACCTAATCAAAAGATTGTAGAATGCTTTCCTTCCTTTCCCCATACCCTCCCACCACACCAACAGGCTCCAGTGTAATAACCGCCGATTACAGCTGAAAGAGGTGCCAGACCCACACTGCCTCTAAGAAACAGTGTGTAGGGACGCCTCAAAGCCAAAAGACAGGACAGAAACAAGGACACTAGAGAAAACTGATCCTCTGGCACCTGCAACTAAAATACAGCCCAATTCCTTGCCAGATTAACATAAATCCTCCCATTAAAGACCTATTTATCACACTTCCTATTACCCAACATAACGTGTCCAGCTTTCAACAAAAAATTCCAGGGCATGCCAAAAGACAAGAAAAAACAGTGTATAGAGAAAAGGCCATCAGCAGAATCAGACTCAGATATGACACAGATGTCGGAATTATCATACAGGGAATTTATTTCATACAAGAACTCTGTTAAGGGCTGTAAGGGAAAAAGTGGGTAGGCAATACGCAAGATGAGATGGACAATCTAAGTAGAGAGATGGAAAATCTAGGAAAGAATCTAAAGGAAATGCTAGAAATCAAAAACGCAGTAACAGAAGTGAAGAGTGCCTTTGACTGGCTTATTAGTGGGGAGCTGAGTCTCACTCTCAGGTGATAGGGCAGATGGTGCTGGCATTCATCAAGATAGATATATAGGGGGAGGAACCGGGTTAGAGCAAAGATGATTTTTGTTTGTTTGTTTGTTTGTTTTTTACCTAAAAGAGATGGTTTCCAAAGTAGATATAGGCCATGAGTGTTAACAAAGAAGTGAGCTGAAAGAAGATATTCAAAAAAAAGGAATAGTCAAGACAGCAAAGAGAGGTTGACTAAAATGAGCAGTAGCAAGTGTGCTCCGGATTCAGCATTAGGTGATTGTTGGTCATTAGGGCCAGAGAACTAAAGCCAGGGCAGCTTCCATGGAAATCTGAGTGTCTGGAAATCTTCTGATGGGAGAGAGAAATGACAGCTGACAGCCTGACAGCTAGGGAGGTGACAGCAAAGCTTTCACCAAAAATGCAGGGCTGCTGCCACTAGCTTGGAATTGTCGGGTTTGTCTGCAAGGCCAGGACAGACTCAGTGGGGACTGCCTGCAGATATGACACACAGGAAGGGGTCATTAGAGGGCAGAACTCGGATTGCAAGGGAAGAGAGGTAAAAGGAAGGGAAAGGGTGTAGACAGGGAGCTCGGGCTCCACTTGCAAAAACTTGGCAGGGTGTTGTGGGGGAAAAGGACAAGAGATTCAGGATGAGAGTTGGAGAGTGTTTCTTAAGATGGAAGAGTTGTGAAACTATTCATACATTGAGCCAAAAAGCAGTTAACATGTGAGTGAGGGAGAGAGAACATATTTATGAAGTAAGGCTTCAAAATTAACTGGTGGAGCTGGCACCCTGAATGCAGGTGGAGGATCCACCCTCAGAAGGAGGGCAACAGGCCACCCCTTTCATTAAAACACATCTTTTCCATAGAAGAGGAGTGAAGGGGGAAAACAAGGTTACAGATATGGATACATTTGCACATAAAGTTGGCAGAAGGAAATTGGAAGAATTCATGTAGGTTGTTGGATCAGGCTATATTACTCTATAGGCCAGTCATTTCCAAACACTGTTTATTTAGTACTTGAGTTGAGCACACCCCCAAATATATGTATATTTATTTATAAGTTTCATGCAAATGTTACTGTCAATTTTTATTTAACTAAAGCTTAATTTCTTTCTACATTTGTATAAAAAGGCATTAAATACTGTACATATCACTTAGCTAAGATTATCACATGCCCTTCCTAGAGGGTACATTCTCCATGTTGAAAGTACTGGTCTATGCCAACATTTTTTAAATAGCTATATAGAAGGAACCCTGCCACAAAAACCCAAACTCTTTAATTGTAGGGACAGGGTCTCTCTATGTTGCCCAGGTTGGTCTTGAACTCCTGGACTCAAGTGATCCTCTTGTCTCAGCCTCCCAAAGTGTTGGGCATACAGGCATGAGCCACTGTGCCAGCCCCAAACCCTCCTAATTTAGTTTCTAAACAACCCAGACACCCACAATCACCTTGATCTACTTACTAGCATTCATACCCACCTACCTTGGAAACCGTATCTTTTGATCCTCCAGCATCCAGTTTGTGCCAAGTAATATTTATTCAGTTTCCCTATCCCAGCTTCTTCCCCAGGCATAGCTCTTTAACTTGGCAAATTCATAAACACTTTTAGAGATTAACATGCTCCCAGTTTAAGCCATGCCCTCTAATGTCTCTTCCCATGTGTTACATCTGCAGGCAGTCCCCACTGAGTCTGTCCTGGCCTTGCAGACAAACCCAACAATTCCAAGCTAGTGGCAGCAGCCCTGCATTTCTGGTGAAAGCTTTGCTGTCACCTCCCTAGCTGTCAGGCTGTCAGCTGTCATTTCACTCTTCCATCAGAGTGATTCCGACTTGCAACCTCCTCTGCCCTCTGCTTCTTAGCTTCTATGGGCTGGGAAACAAGACAACTGGAAAGGCTGAAAATAGAATACTAAATGGGAATCAGTGAAGATTTTAGGAAGGAGTTTGACTTTAATGCAGGGACAATGAGTCTATTGCTTTGTATCTCAAAGGCCTTTTTCACTTATTGTTTCAGATCAAAGCTGTCTTCCAGACTGACCTCTAAATGCAGGAGATGCTACAATATTTATCTTGGGTTTTCTTAAGGCAAATACATACTGGCATTCCCACATCATAATAAAGCTGCAGTAAACATTACATTGCCCCCTAAGACCTGGGTGAAGGGAACACGTCTTAACAAAACATATTTTTCATCCCGTATTGGCAAAGTATATTCCTAAAATTAGTATAAATTGCCACAATCTATAACATATTCTCTTTTAAGCTTTTAGGTGGGAGGTGGTCCTAATCCTTTCATCTGTTTTCTCACTGTACAATACGAACCAATCCACAGAATTGATGTCCACCTTCCAGATGACCCCAACTTACTGAAACCCAGAGAAGAGTTAAGGAAGCAAATACCTATTTTTCTGATTCCCCAGGAGTGTGCCAGCTACAAGACAGAGAGGAGAGTCTAGTAAGTGCTTCATCTGTGCCTGCCATCCTCATTTCCATTATGAGCCGCAAATGGCAAAATCAATGGGCAGAGATGAAACTAGAATATAAGGAGACCTACAACTGCTACAAATCACTGCTCTACCCTGGGAGGCCTGGGCAGAAACTCCTTGGAGAGTTTCCCTGAGAAAGGCTCTGCTATTCCACCAAAGTATTAAGTTTCTTCTAAAGGACTTTGGTCCCAAGTGACAAATAGGTCCTCAGTGCCTGCTAATCCATCCCAAGGAGGGAATGTCACCCTTTGCACCAAGCTCCTATAAGCCCTTTCTTGGAGAGACCCTTTGCAGAGCAGAACTGCAAAAAAGCAGCGCTGCTCTGCTCAGTGATGGCCAATCAGGTGCTTTCCCCTAAGCCTCCAACCCACAGACCAGGGATCACACAGGCAGGCAATAGGTGGGTAAGATGGAACTGGGTAAGACGGAACGAGGTGGGGAGGGCTCCCTCAACTCAGGCTTGCTTTGTTCCTTGAGGGAAGCAAGTTTCCTTTTGCTGTCGAGGGAAGGGACTCACTCCTAGACACTGCCTTCCATCTCCCTTGCTTCTGTCACCAGAAGTTTTTTGGAAATATCCAACTCCCTTCTCCCATCTTCATTTTTAATTCTTCAAAAATGCATTCATTCATTGATTCCAAATATTTAATAAAGCCTTAATATGTGCAGTTATTTTTCCAGGTGCTGAATTCCTGATGCCATGGAGCTTATATTCTAGAGAGAGAACACAAAACCAAATAAATGTATAGCAAAAAAGTCAGGTGCCTTGAAGGAAAACAAACAGGGTTAGAAGACAGCAGAGACTTGAAGAATAAGGAGGAACACCCATGGTCAGGTTTGAGAGAAGAGTATTCTAGGCTGCAGGAGAGCTGGTGGACAGGGAGTCTCTGAGGTGGGAGGCAGCTGGGAGTGAGGCTGGAGCAGGAGGGAGAAGGCCAGTGGACCTGAGACAGCAGGCAGGGGAGAGATGAAGTAACGATGATGGGGAGGCAGCCGTGGGCCTGGCTGTGAAGGGCCTTGGAGGCCACAGTGAGACACCAGGCTGTGTCTTGAGAGTGACACAAAGCCACTGGAGTTGAATAAGAGCAATGGCAGGATCACTCTTGCTGCCTGTGAAGAACATACTGGAAGGAGCAAGGGAGGAAGAGACCAAAAAGAGGCTCTTGTAATGGTCCAGACAAGAACCAGTTGTGGTATGGACCTGTCTGGGAATGGAGAAGGAGAAGAGAAATTATTTGAATCAGGACAGACTAGGAAGGTAGAACTGACAGGATCTGTAGAAAATAGATGTGGGTTAAGGGAGCAAGAGAGGAGTCAGGAAAAACTCCAAGGTACTGGGCCTTAAAACAGAGATGCATGGTATCTTCCCAACAGAGATAGGGTAGACTGAATGCAGGGATGGGCAGTAGTCCTCCCAACAGAGACGGGGCAGCCTGAACACAGAGATGGGCGGTGGTCCTCTCAACAGAGATGGGCAGCCTGAGCACAGGGATGAGCGGTGATCCTCCCAACAGAAACGGGGCAGCCTGAACACAGAAATGGGCAGTGGTCCTCTCAGCAGAGACAGGCGGCCTGAGCACAAGGATGAGTGGTAGTCCTCCCAACAGAGATGGAACAGTCTGAACACAGGTATGAGCAGTGGCTCCCCCAACAGAGACAGGGCAGCCTGAACACAGGGATGGGCGGTGGTCCTCCCAACAGAAATGGGGCAGCCTGAACACAGAGATGGGCAGTGGTCCTCCCAACAGAGACGGGGCAGCCTGTCCCAATAGAGACAGGGCAGCCTGAACATGGGGATGCGCGGTGGTCCTCCCAACGGAGAAGGGGCAGCCTGAACACAGGGATCAGCAGTGGTTCCCAAAACAGAGACAGGGCAGCCTGAACACGGGGATAGGAGGTGGTTCTTCCAACAGAGACGGGGCAGCCTGAACACAGAGATGAGCAGTGGTCCTCCCAACAGAGTCAGGTTAGACTGAACACGGGCATGGCAGGTGGTCCTCCCAACAGAGACAAGGAAGACACCCTGAGAAGCACAGATAAAGGGGAGGAAAATACAAACCCTATTTTGGCCTTTGCATTAAAATTCATCAATTACCACTGTTAAGGAAATTGTGGCCCTCAGAATTCTGTCACTCTGAAATATATTCATAACATAATACTTTCCCCATTGGGAAGGAAGAAGTGAAGAACAAAGAAGGCCTATATACTAGGCCGAGCATACTTGTACAAGGTCATGAGACAGAAAGAAGACCAGAAAGAGAGAGACCAACAGGGAGCAACGAGATCAGGTCTGTAACATAGGATCTGACCTTAAAGGCAAACGAGTTGTGTGGACAAGTTATTTCACTTTCCTGTGCTTCAGTTTCCTTATCTGCAAAGTGGAGCTAATTATAATAGTACCTACCTCACAGAATTAGATGAGTTAAAATTTGCAGTTTTTAGAACAGTTCCTGGTACACAATAAGGGTTATAGAAATATTTTTTATAAATTTAATGAACAAAGTTTTATTTTTTGCCTAAACAATGGGAAAAAATGAAAAAGGGAATAGCTGATTGGATTCTACACATTAAATGAAAATAAATGAAATATTTAAATACACTTTTGGGTGATAGATAAAATGGTGATGAAGATTATGCTGTCTATATTTCCAAAGTCACAAAGATAACTATTAATACATTCCTTTTAAGTACACTAAATTATAGCTTAATAACCTAAAGGATCTCAGGCCTATAAATCATGTATTTGGAAACCAAAGCTTATATCCATGGTATCTCCCAGTATCTTCACAAGGAGAGTGTCTCTAGAGCCCTTCCGTGGATTTCTGTAAATCCTCAAGGCTTTGCTTTCATTCCTACTGTGTATACCTTGGTAAAAATGGAATATTTAAGGGGTAAAAAGTGCAAAGGAAGCAGAAGTTAATGGTCCCAGAGAGTGAGGTTCTAGTCCCCCTCAATCTCTGATCAGTTGTTCTGAGTAACCTCAGTGTTGGGGGCTCCGTTAGCCAGGTGTTAGTGCACCTCATCCAGCCACCACCAGCACGCTCAGGTACTCGAGATAACACAAGATTACCGCCACTAAGTGCACATCTTGTTCCTTAGACAGAATGTAATGACGAAAAAGGCAAGATTCCACAGGGCCTTGCTAAAAGCCGTGTAAAGGGAGTTTTCATGAGAAAAATATATTTTGCCTTATGTTTTGGACAGACAACCAGCAGCAGTGTGGCGCTTAGAGATGTGGAGAGGGGTTAAAAGGCTGTCCCTATCATCCAAGCCTGCTGATGAGGACCTGAACTAAATCCTCAGCCATAAGAAAACAGAGAGCAAGATGAATTCTATTGACTTTATAGAGGTAGACCCAACAGAGCTTGGCAATTGTTTGAATATGGGTGTGAGGTTTCTAAGTCAGGATGCTGGGGGAATAGCAAAGACGTGAACAGAGGTTCAGAACAGAGACATGGTTCGGAGATGGTAGTTACTGATTTAGAGGTCCATGTGGCATCTCCACATTCTCAAGGAAAGCTCAGGGAACATACCTGATGCCTACCTCGAGCTCCACAAGGAAATGCAAGCCAAAGATATCAAGTGGCTTAGCCAAAGCCACCATACCAATTATCATCACATACAGAAATAAAATCTGTGGTTCCAACTCCAAACACAGTGACCTTTCCACTACAGCATGCTGACTCAGTGTTCTGCTCTCCTGTAGGTCACTGTGAACAGTCACTTTGATCATGCAATCCTATTAGTAAAAAAAAAAAAAAAAAGGGAAACATGCTATGTGCAAATTATATAATATTCTATTATACTAACACATTAATTACATTATGAAACCTTAAAAGAACTATACGTTTAAAAGTTGAGATGATATATATTTTTTCTTTACCTCAACAGATCATCTTGTGCATACCCTGGGGTGGATGCCCCTGCCTCCCTTAGAAGACCACAGCACTGGATGTTGTTCCAGGCAGCCAGTGGAAACAGTGTGGGATTTGGCATCACCTGCATCACCACTGAACAACTTTGTGATTACACTCTTTCTATTTCTACTCTTACAAATACCACAAACTTAGTGGCTTAAAACAATAAATTTATTATCTCACAATGCCCATGGATCAAAAGTCCAGGTACCACCTGGCTCAGATGATCCTCTGGCAAGAGTCTTAGAGGGCTGAAATCAAGCTGTCAACAGGGGTGGTTCCTTTCTAGAGGTTCTAGGAGAGAATGTGCTTCTAGGTTCATCCAGGTGGTTGGCAGAATTCAGGGGTTGTTCTTAGCTTCTAGAAGCCATGTTCCCTGACTTGTGGCCTCTTTATCTTCAAAGCCAGTGGCAGTGGATTGAACCCTTCCTACACTTTGAACCTCTCTGACTTCTCCTTCTACCTCATCCCACCAATGGTCACATCATTTCTCTAAGTCTCAACTTCTTCAACAACAAAATGGTGAGAATAAACATCTACCTCAGATGACTGGTTTGAGAATTACATGGAGTAATTGATGAATATTCTAAAGCAATAGATGTGGGGGAAAGTGGGAACTGGGAGAAATTAAAAAAGAAAAGGAGGGACAAGACATTTCTCTGCACTTAAGATGACCAGTATGATTCTGATAATAGAATAGGTTGAGTGTCAACAGAACACTAAAATTAAGAGAGATATTGCCTATAAAAGCACTTCATGAATACTACAGTGGCATATAACTGTTGAGAATTTTTATAAAATATTATATGCCGTATTAAACACAAATTAACTATAAGGCTTTTTTTTTTTTCTGAAACAGGCTCTTACTTTGTAACCCAGGCTGGAGTGCAGTGGCACGATCATGGTTCACTGCAGCCTCAATCTCTCAGGTTCAAGCAAATCTTCCCACCACAATGTCTTGAGTAGCTGGGACTACAGGCACGCACTACCACATCTGGCTGATTTTTTTTAATTTTTAGTAGAGACAATGTTTCACTATGTTGCCCAAGCTGTTCTCAAACTCCTGAGCTCAAGAAATCCCACCCACCTCAGCCTCCCAAAGTGCTAGCTTTACAGGTGTGAGCCACTGCACCTGGCCAACCTTTAGGCTTTTTGAAATTTAGTCTGTACCCACAAAAAAACTCATGATTTAAAATATTTATAAGTAAAAACGGAATGTAAGCTAGCACAATACCATAGAGCCTATAGATATCCAAATACCATTTGATGACAATGATTATGCCCTGGGCTGTACAAATATTGTCATGGGGCCTGAAGTAGTCAGGGTTCTCCAGAGAAATGGAATCAATAGGATACACATAAATTTAAAGAAAGAGATTTATGATGAGGGATTGGCTCACCTGATGATGGAGACAGAGAAGTTCCATGATCTGCTGTGTGCAGTCTGGAGAACCAGAAAAGCCAGTAGTGTAATTCCAAGCCCAAAGGCCTGAGGACAAGAGGAGTCAATGGTGAAACTCCCAGTGTCCATGCCCAAAGGCCCGAGAACCAGGATATCCAAGGGCAGGAGAAGATGGCTGTCCCAGTTCAAGCAGAGAGCAAATTCCCCCTTCCTCTGCCTTTTCTGTTGGAGCCTTCAATGGACTGGAGGATGCCTGTCCACATTGGTGAGGGTGATCTGTACTCAGTCTAGCAATGCAAACGCTAATCTCTTCCAGAGAGATCCTCTCAAACACACTCAGAAATAAATTTTACCTGATATCTGAGTATTCCTCAGCACAGTCAAGCTGACACATAAAATTAACCATCACAGGGTCAGTTACTTAAGTTCATTCCTCATCTGTAAAATGGGAATAATAATGGCACCTACCTTAAAATTATTGTGAGGATTAAATAAGAGTATATGTGGAATACTCAAAATGCCAGGCTGATAAATATTATCTATTATTTTATCATTGAATTGAGAAGAATTATGTTATGATCATAAGGCCAAAAATACGACAACAAATCATCTACTTCTAGCTCACAGCCCTTCTTAAGACAATGAAAAGACTCATGTCTCCCAAAAGCTAATGTGCAAGAGAATAAATAAGAATAAAAATATATCGTTCAGGTCACAGTAAGAGGTATTTTAACTATTTGACCCAGCAATCCCATCAGTGGGCATATACCTGAAGGATTATAAATCATTCTACTATAAAGACACATGCACACATATGTTTATTGCAGCACTGTTCACAATAGCAAAGACTTGGAACCAACCCAAATGCCCATCAATGATAGACTGAATAAAGAAAATGTGGCACATACACAACATGCAATACTATGCAGCCATAAAAAAGGATGAGTTAATGTCCTTTGCAGGGACACGGATTAAGCTAGAAACCATCATTCTCAGCAAACTAACACAAGAACAGAAAACCAAACACCACCATGTTCTCACTCCTAAGTGGGAGTTGAACAATGAGAACATATGGGCACAGGGAGGGAACATCACGCACTGGGGCCTGTCGGAGGGTTGGGGGGCCAGGAGAGGGATAGCATTAGGAAAAATACCTCATGTAGATGATGGGTTAATGGGTGCAGCAAACCACCATGGCACGCGTATACCTATGTAACAAACCTGCATGTTCTGCACATGTATCCCAGAACTTAAAGTATAATAAAAAATAAAAATAAAGAAACAGGCATTTTACCCATTCTGTCCTCTAACCTGATTCTGTCTTTTTATAGCTTGCAGGACACAGAGCAATGATTTAGTTAAAAGCAAGGATTATGTGAATTTGCAGCTTCAGCGACTAGCAGTTCTGGAAGATGCTTCCAGCAGGTGCACCCTCATCCTGAGAAGATTTAGTCAGGGCATGGTTGCCTAGATTGTTGACACCTGGTGTTTATTACAGCAAATTTCCAACTAGAGTAATGCCAAAAGAGAAGACTGGGGTTAGGCAGATGCATTACACTGTGGGCACGCATAGACCCCACATTTTCGAGCTGCACAACACACGTTCAAGAAGTACCCACACCACTGCAACTCCGTCCAGTCCTCAGGGGGCATATAAGTTCAAGATGCTCTGAACTTACATGCCCCCCGAGAGACCTGTTGAGAAACTAAAAGGAAGTTAAAAGAGAGATTTAAAATATCAAATGCCTTACTACTTGTTGTGTTACTGTTTAACGGATGTAATTTAAAATGAAAATCAAAAGACTTTTCCCTTCACTATGACAGGCTCTGGGGAAATTCTTAAATAGAAAACATGAAGCAAACCCATGTAAAGAGCCTAAGAGAAAAAAGATATAAAGAAAACACCAAACCAAAGTTCAGTGAAAGAAGAAAAACTGTAAGGAAACAACAATGAGATTTTATAGAATGGCTATAATTGAGAGAAGAAAGGCAATTTGAAAAACCTTGGTTATTTCTTCATAAAACAAACATTTATTAAACATGTACTATGTGTCAAGCACTACACTAGGAGTTCTGAAAGAGCTCACCTAGTGGAGGAGACAGAAAACAGGCAATTACAAAACAGAAAGGGAAATTTTGTGACAAGGATAAGTAAAAACAGGATGATGTGGAAAGGGTTGGGGGTGGAGGAACACTGTCAAACCCATTTTGTATTGCTATAATAGAATGGCACAGACTGGATAATTGATAGTGAACAGAAATGTATTGACTCACAGTTCTGGAGGCTGTGAAGTCCAAGATCAAGGGGCCAGAATCTGGTGGGGGCGTCTGTTGCGTCATCCCACAGCAGAAGGCAAAAGGGGAAGAGAGAGCAAGAGATCAAACTCCCAGCCTCAAGCCCTTTTATAATCAGCATTAATTCATTCCTGAAGGCAGAGCCCTCATGGCCTAAATACCTCCCATTAGACCCCACATCCCAACAGTGTTGCATTGGGGATTCAGTTTTCAGCACATGCTTTTGGGAGCACACATTCAAACTATGGCAGGCACCTAGCTCTGTGGACTCACAGAAAGAAGAAGATTAACTCAAAAAAGCAAAGGACGGTAAATGGAAAAGGGAGACAGATAGAGCTGTGTCTTCTAGACCAGATGCAGCCATTCCTTGCTGCTGGGACCTGGAATAAGTCACTCCTCTTACTTCACCCATACTTCAAAGAAGGTTCTTCGGCTATGTGATTAGCCTGGGAACTCTATGAACCCTATGAGCAGACAGTCATCCTTGACTCCTCTCATTCTTCATAATTCACCTTCAATCTGTCAGAAATACCTATTGGTGCTATGTTCAAAATATATATCCAGGATCTGTCCTCTATCCCTTTTTCCATCCATCACTATCACCATGGTGCAGCCTGAGCCAACATCACCTCTCATCTGGATCCATGCAATGGGCTCCTATCTGCTTCAGCACTCCATTATCAAGAGCAGCTTTCTTCTTTCTTCTTTCTTCTTCTTCTGGGCTCCTATCTGCTTCAGCACTCCATTATCAAGAGCAGCTTTCTTCTTTCTTTCTTCTTCTTCTTCTTCTTCTTCTTCTTCTTCCTCTTCCTCTTCCTCTTCCTCTTCTTCTTCTTTTCTTCTTCTTCTTCTTCCTCTTCTTCTTCCTCTTCCTCTTCTTCTTCTCCTCCTTCTCCTCCTCCTTCTTCCTCTTCCTCTTCCTCTTCCTCTTCTTCTTCTTTCTTCTTCTTCTTCTTCCTCTTCCTCTTCCTCTTCCTCTTCTTCTTCTTCTTCTTCTTCTCCTCCTCCTCCTCTTCCTCCTCCTCCTCCTCCTTCTTCTTCTTCTTCCTCTTCCTCTTCCTCTTCTTCCTCTTCCTCTTCCTCTTCTTCTTCTTCCTCTTCTTCTTCCTCTTCCTCTTCCTCTTCCTCTTCTTCTTCTTCTTTCTTCTTCTTCTTCTTCTTCTTCTTCTTTTCTTGTTTTTTTGTTTGTTTGTTTGTTTGTTTTTGTGGGTTTTTTTTTTTTTATGGAATCTTGCTCTGTCCCCCAGGCTGGAGTGCAGTGGCATGATCTTGGCTCACTGCAACTTCTGCCTCCCAGGTTCAAACAACTCTCCCTCCTCAACCTCCTGAGTAGCTAGGATTACAGGCACACACCACCATGCCTGGCTAATTTTTGTATTTTTTTTAGTAGAGATGGAGTTTCATCATGTTGACCAGGCTGGTCTCGAACTCCTGACCTTGTGATTCACCAGCCTCGGCCTCCCAAAGTGCTGGGATTACAGGCATGAGCCACCGGGCCCAGCCCCTCACCTCATCTTCTGCTCCACACATATACACTACCCTCTGCTCACTAGGACACTGGGGAATTAGAATAAGAAAGCAACCAGATCATGGGACCTGCTGAAAGGACTCCTCAACATTCCCTCTTCCACCCAGTTCACTCACTGTACAACTTGAAAAACAAGAGGGGAAAAGGCCAAGGCCCTAGCAAAGCCAGCACATCAGACAGCATGAATGGAGACAGTACTACAATGGATGTCTGAAACAGGATTCCCATGTTGATTTTGCCACCTATTATGTGACCTAAGCCTCGGTTGTCTTATTTATAAGAGGAATGGTTAGGTTAGACCAAGAGGCAAACCTCTGCACTCAGGCCAAATCCCTACCACTTCCTGGCTTTGTAAATAAAGTTTTGTTACAACACAATCATGTCCACTCATTTCCATATTGTTTACAGCTGCTTAAGTGCTACCACAGCAGAGTTGGGTAGTGATGATAGAGCCCCCTGTGGTTCACAAAGCCTGAAATATTTACCATCTGGCCCTTTACAGAAAAAATTTGCCAACCCTCTAGACCACAGGAATATAAGAGCCAAAAAAATAGAGACTGTGTTTTGTTCACCACCATGTCCCCAGCACTTAGAACTGTGCCTGTCACATAGTAGATATTCAATAAATATTTGAATAATTCAGAGGTTTTCAAGCTGCTTCACTGAGTCCTTAAGTTGGTCAAATAACAATAGCAGTAGCTGATAGAAAGTACCAAATGCAAAACATTATTCTAAGCTTAACTTATATTAAGTCCTTCCTTTAATGCTCAGGAAAACCCTATGAGGTAGCTTCTATTATTATCATCCCCAACATAAGATGGATAAACTGAGCCACAAAGAGGTTAAATGACTTGCCCAGTTCCATAAGGAGGAAAAACTTGGGACCCAAACCCAAGCAGTCTGACACCACAATTTATTCTTTTAACCATTGCACCACACTGCCTCTCAACTGCCCAGAGAGACTAAAGTGGCTACTATTTTATCTGTTTTGTATGTTGGCTTCTACATACACATTTCTGTAAAGAAGGAATATATGGATTTTCAAAAGTATGAAAACTACCAAACTCAATCTAATTAAGTCACTTTCCATCTTTACATTCTAAAATCTCCTTCTAACAAGAGCTACTGTAAAGAAAAAATTTAATGAAATTACAACCCGCATCCCTGACCTTCTCTCTTCTCTTCACATCCCAAAAGACAACCTTGTAAGGGCAGGAGACTCACCCCCAACTGTAGAAAAGGAGAAGGCTAATTGCTTCTGAAAGAAAGAGTAGCTCAAAAAAAAAATCAATTGCAACTTTTATGTCCATTGTGCTTTCCAAAAAAATATAGAAAGAAACAGAATCAAAGGGAATCAAAATCTAATCTAATTTTTAATTGCTTCACTTTTTGCAAAAGCTTAGAGGATGAGCTGGAAAGGTGATGACATATGCAGAATCGGAAAGATCAGCTCTGCAATTCCAAGGCTGCTGCTCTCAGCCCTGAACTGCTCTTACTCTTCAGCATATGAGCATGTGTTTTCCAACACACAGACATCAATAAGTCAGGCCAAGGATAATCTCTAGGTCATTAATTAAACCCTGTGTACAGGCATGTACACGATATCATCATACATAGCATACGGAGCCATAAACACTATGTGGAACCAGCAACTATAAATTATGAGTGTATAATTCCCTTGGGCTTCATAAACCATAAAAATGAAGCTCAAGTGGTTTGTGTAGTCATTTGAATCCCAGAAGGAAATACAGCACCGCGATTCAAAAGTTGCTTATTGTTTATTTTTATATAATGGATGGATCCTACTTCTCAATTCACACGTGCCCTCCTCCCACTGGGGCCATCCATCCGCACACTGACTTGCCCTGTCAGCCATCCCCTCCCAGCCTGACTCACTGCAAAGCTCTCCCCTCTGAACAGAAAAGGTCCCTCCATGGCAGGACAGAAACAGCAGCCTGATGGGAGTTTTGGTCTGCTTGTCATCTCATTAGCAAATTTTAATAATTCACGAGAGCAATGTAATTCTTGTGAATAATCAATAGCTTTTTGCATGGAATGCAGCCTACTTAACATGCCATGTATTATGACACACAGACTTGGAAAAACAATGAGAATTGAGCACTGATTTCTTTGTTAAAGTATTATTTTAAATCATTTCTTTCCATTCCCCTGTCCTCAAAGTCCTCAAGTCTCCATTCGGAACAATTCTATCCTTTCCCTGAACTCTACACATTTATCCACTTATTAACCTAACTATGAGAAATCAAATATTTAATGATCATTGGCTACGTGCTTAGAAATGTGCAGTAATCAGAAGGAAGTTTTCTTCTCTCAAGAGTGTGCGATCTAGTAGAAGAAATAAAATGAAATAAAGATACTTGGCAGGGGAAAGAGCATGAGAATTGGAGTTAGGTGAAGCAAGGGTGCATTTGATTTCTGCTGTTTCTGAACTGCATTGTATCAGATATGCCACTTAGTTTCTCTGATAGTGATTTTCTCATCTGAATAAATGAAAACAGTAACATTTGTCTTTCTGGGTTGCAGTGAGAGTTGATGAAACATGCCTCTTACTAGCTATGTGTCCTTGGGAGCATTGCACAACTCCTCAGTGCGTCCACTTTCTCCTCTGCAGATAATAAGTGTTCGTCTCATGAGGTTATTCTGAGGATTGGATGTGTTACTACATGTAAAGCCTTGAGAACAGTGCCTAGTACACAGTAAGTGCTCAATCAGTGTTAGTGGCTTTGGTTGTTGCTGTACATGAAGTGCCTATTCTTTAGCACTTAGTAGGTGTCCAATAGCATTATAAAATAATATCAGCAATAAATGAGACAATTAATGATTTCATACCAAATTCTTAGCAGAGATGAGGTCTTGCTTTGTTGCTCAGGCTGGTCTCAAACTCCTGGGCTCAAGCGATCCTTCTGCCTTGCCCTCCCAAAGTGCTGGGATTACAGCTGTAAGCCATCACTTCTGGCTTGAAAAATATTTCAAAAGCTTAAAAACACCCCCCAAAAAAGTGAAGGCAGGGACTCAAACAGGTATGTGTACACCTATGTTTACAGATGAATAGATAAATAAATGGTGGTACGTACAATGAAATATTATTCAGTCTTGAAAATGAAGGAAATTCTGCAACATAGATGAACCTTGCTATGTTATTAACATAGATGAACCTTGAAGACATTATGCTAAGTGAAAGAAGCCAGTCACAAAATAGCAAATATATGTTTCCACTCACAGGAGGTACCTAGAGTAGTCATAGAGACAGAAAGTAAAACCGTGGTTTCCAGGGACTGGGAGAAGGGGGAAACAGCAAGTTCTTTTTTAAAGGGTATAGAGCTTCAGTTGCGGAAGATAAAGAAGTGCTTGATATGGACAGTGGTCAAGGTTGTACAACATTGTGGCTGTACTTGATGCCACTGAACTGTACACCTTAAAACGATTACAATAATATGTTTTATCTTATATAAATTTTATTATCCAAAGCAAATTTTAGAAACAGAAGTACTGTAAACAGGATCATGGAAATTTAGGCAGGCTGTTTAGAGCAGGTGGCTTGAGAATCACACCTTAAAAGACTGGAAGATCTGGGAAAATGGTACATTCCTATTGAGGGAAACCTGACTGAGGGCCCAGGCGCCAGAAGGAGCAAGATGGCAAAAGGTGGGCCTGGTGGGAGCTGAGGTCCTCTGCTGGGAAGATAAGAACCATGGTCTGCCCAGTCAGGCTCCAGCCACCCCTTTCTCACAGTTCTCACTTGCAGCCCCTCCTATTCAAGTCATCCTGAGCTAACCTATAAATCATGCCAGCTCTCTCTTCAGTGGCCTTTTATCTCTCTTCATGTACTTCCTTTTTCTTGGAAAAATCCCCTTTATCTGATGAATTCCACTCCCTCAAGACAAGGTTCTAAGGGCACCTCCTTTGCAAAGCCTTCCCTGATTCTGGAACTTCCTCCCATATTACTTATCTCTTTTCTCAACAAAAATCGATGTTCATCAAAAGTGAGGCTTGTAGCCAGGCACGGTGGCTCACGCCTGTTATCCCAGCACTTTGGAAAGCTGAGGCGGGTGGGTGATCACCTGAGGCCAGGAGTTAGAAACCAGCCTGGGCAACTTGGTGAAACCCTGTCTCTACCAAAAATACAAAAATTAGCCGGGCGTGGTGGCATGCACCTGTAGTCCCAGCTACTTTGGTGGCTGAGGCGGGAGGATCACTTGAGCCTGGGAGGTCAAAGCTGCAACGAGCTGTGATCACGCCACCGCACACCAGCCTATACAACATAGCAAGACTCCCTCTCAAAAAAAAAAAGAAAGTAAAAAAAGTGAGGCTTTTTTTTTTTTTTTTTTTTTTTTTTGAGACAGAGCCTTGCTCTGTCACCCAGGTTGGAGTGCAATGTTGCAATCTCAGCTCACTGCAACCTCCACCTCCCGGGTTCAAGCAATTCTCCTGCTTCAGCATCCCGAGTAGCTTGGATTACAGGCACCCACCACCACACCCAGCCAATTTTTGTCTTTTACTAGAGATGGAGTTTGATCATGTTGGCCAGGCTGGTCTCGAACTCCTGAGCTCAGATGATCCACCCGCCTCCGCCTCCCAAAGTACTGGGATCACAGGCGTGAGCCACCACACCCGGCCAAGGCTTGTATCCTATATTCGCATCCACGATGCCTGATGCATTGTTGATTCTCAGTAAGTGCATGTGGAAGAGACGCATCATGGAGAAGCCAAATATTAGAGTTGAGACTTGATGCACTGGATACCAGTTAATTTAGGGAAGATGATGATATGATCGGGTTGGAGGAAAGATAAATCCAAAAACAAATACTTAGAGTGAACTGGAAGGGAAAGAGACTGAGGTTGAGGAAGCAAATTAGGAGGATCATGCCTGAGTCCAGTCAAGAAGTTATGAGGACCTAGATTATGTAATTATGCTGAGAATGCAGATAAATATTTAGATAGAAGCCTCCTACACTTAGTAAATGATTGTGAAAAGTTGATAGCAGGGATAGATTTTTTAATGGAGTAAAATGTGTGCTGTGGGTGGCTGAAATTAGATGGTCTCATCATTTAAGGTCTAAGAATTTGCAGGATAAAGATTGATAACAGTTCTAGTTTGAGTGAAACTTGGCTTCTGTTTCTAGAAAGAAGGAAGTACACAACACAAGAGCAGAGGTTGGAGGTCTTGGCTGAACAAACACACATCATTTTCTAGGCTACCACTCTCTCAATCTATTACATGCCCCTTTTCTTTGTTTTCCCACCTGTGAAGGGTCCTGACTTCACCAAACAAAGAGGCTATTTTTCACAGCTAATCCATTACCAAGACAAAACTTTAAAAAAAGAAAAAAAAAAAAAAGACAATAAGCTTAATTATATACAACACTCAACTGGAGGAAAGTGACTGAAATTTCCACTTAATGAACTTAACGTCTTTCTTTGAGGGAAAGAGTAACCTAGTATAAACATCAGAAGCATGACTTTTAAGACCCCTGTGTAACTTTAAACAAAGGGAGACATGTCTCTTACCTAACTTTTCCCCACTGCACTGTGCCTATGGATCAAGACTAACTTTGGCCTTTTGCCGCCGAAACTGGACTGACCAGAAAAAGTCCAAAGCTCAGAGGACTAATATATGCTAACAGCAATAATCCAAGGTGCTTTCTAGTTTCTCTTAAGGAACATTTATTATTATACCACTATACATACTACGACTTTGAGGAGAAATTTTGGCTTCAGCTGATGGGAAACTCCTGCAGTAAATATACATTGGTAGGGAGCTCAGTAACGTCAGAGAATCCTGATGGGGCTTAAGGAGGCTCTCATCCATGCCGCCAGGAGATAACTGCCTGGTTGTTATCATCCTCCCAGACACAAGGGAGAAAACTGAGCCCTGAACATTCAGCAGGTTTTCACACTGAAGTGTAGCCTGATTCCCACAGACAGTACTACTAGTTCAATGTTATTGAGTGCCCTCAGAACACAGAAAGGATAGCTACCCATGGTCACAAAGCTATGGGAAAATAAGCAGAATGGTTTAACAATTAAATCAGTGCTATGTCAATGTTAGTCTTCCTTGGGGAAAAATTATTTCTCAGACAATCAACATATAATTTTAGATGGGTGGGCTACCCGCCGACTGATAATAGAGATTTTCGCAAAATTCAAGTCATAAAACTCCAGGAAATGAAATAAAAAGGCAAGGTAAATCACCATCAGTTTATTTATGTTATTCATACCATTCTAATTGCAAAACTCGATCTAAAGATGATAATCCCAGCAGGGTTACAAAGGTTCCATCTCAGTGCTCCCCACTGTGTCCAAAGGCACATGTGCTCATACACGCATTCCCTCCACACACAAAGAGCAGCTCAGCTAGTCTCCCTAGAAGACAACAAACACAGAGGGCTTCTTCCCCTCCCTGCCCTGGATTAATAACAGCCTAGACATTAGCCTCAGGACTTTACACAAGCCTAGGAGAGCATCGCCCAATTGCTCTCTCCCAGAAAATACAAACAAGACTCTTAGAATGTGATTCTGGAAAAGACTCATTGGTTTCCAAATGCCAGTCCTAGGACCCATGACTATATAAAATGACTCTTTTTATCAGCCTAAGAAAAAGCAAGAAAAATAAGGACAATGTGATGAGTTTTCCAGAAGGTAGACTTTTTGAATTCAAAGGACCGTCTTTTTTCTGATAATATATGCTTCTCATATTTTAGGTATTTGAATGTCATTTTATGTATAAAATGAAGGTAATACACTAGATTGTTTATGTCCTTACCAAATACAATTTGTCAATTCAAACATTGCTCTTGCGTGTGACTAGTTGGTGAGATTTAAAAGACTGGGAACCACTTGTTTTGTCCAGCTCTCTTTTTTTATTTCTTCATTTTTAAAAAAATTTTGGGGCCAGCCAGGGCAACATAGTGAGACTCTACCTCTACAAATAAATAAATTGGCTGGCATGGTGGTGCACACCTGTAGTGCTGAGGTGGGAGGATCACTTGAGCCCAGAAGGTCGAGGCTGCAGTGACCCATGATCACACCACTGAGCTCCAGCCTGGGTCAAGGATGGAGACCCTTCCTCAAAAAAAAAGGGGGTCCCTGAGTAAAGAGAGTTGAGCTAGTAACACTCCTGGGCCCACAGCACTCTGTTGTCATCAGTGAACACAATGCTCCCTCTCCTATATTATATTTCCCCTTCATCTCTGATCCACACTCTATTCCACTCATCCGCGTAAGTCCTGATCCACACTCTATTCCATTCACCCATGTAAGTATCCACTTCATAGTGATGAATGGAAAAGATATGCAACAGTCTATGTACATTAAAAGCATATTTCCATGCAAAAAGCATAATGTATTTTTATGTATCCATACAAATCCAAGCACCTATGTCAGCTCTCTCATTTTAAGAATGAAGCAACTGAGGATCAGGGAAGTCAACTGAATTACCCATGGCCACAAGAAGGTCAGGTCAAAGCTGACCTAAAACCTAAGCCATCTTGTACTCTCTGTTTTTCAATAAGATCTTTGGCTATTTCCCCAAATGAAAACACAAACATACACACTTTTTTAAAAGATGGAAAAAAAATGAAAGTAATCGCAAACATTCATGAAAATATCTGTAAAATCCCAAAGCAAAAACTATGAGTCTAGCTATATCTAAAAGATTCTGACAGTCACTTGAAAGATCTTATGGACTTGCTCAATCTAGGATATTGTAAGTTAGGCATATTATGTTTTTTCCCATGTATTTATCTAACACTAAATAAAGCATATATTGTTTATCCAATTGTCTGAAGATTAAGTATATTAATAATGACAACTTTTACCTTTTTCATGTAGTGCTCCTTTTTTTTATTATTATACTTTAAGTTCTAGGGTATATGTGCACAATGTGCAGGTTTGTTACATATATATACATGTGCCATGTTGGTGTGCTGCACCCATTAACTCATTATTTACATTAGGTATATCTCCTAACGCTATCCCTCCCCCCAAACCCCTCCCCACAATAGGACCCGGTGTGTGATGCTCCCCTTCCTGTGTCCAAGTGATCTCATTGTTCAGTTCCCACCTATGAGTGAGAACATGCGGTATTTGGTTTTCTGTTCTTGCGATAGTTTGCTGAGAATGATGGTTTCCAGCTTCATCCATGTCCCTACAAAGGACACGAATTCATCCTTTTTTATGGCTGCATAGTATTCCATGGTGTATATGTGCCACATTTTCTTAATCCAGTCTGTCACTGATGGACATTTGGATTGATTCCAAGTCTTTGTTATTGTGAATAGTGCCGCAATAAACATATGTGTGCATGTGTCTTTATAGTAGCATGACTTACAATCCTTTGGGTATATCCCCAGTAATGGGATGGCTTGGTCAAATGGTATTTCTAGTTCTAGATGCTTGAGGAATCGCCACACTGTTTTCCACAATGGTTGAACTAGTTTACAGTCCCACCAACAGTGTAAAAGTGTTCCTATTTCTCCACATCCTCTCCAGCACCTGTTGTTTCCTGAGTTTTTAATGATTGCCATTCTAACTGGTGTGAGATGGTATCTCATTATGGTTTTGATTTGCATTTCTCTGATGGCGAGTGATGATGAGCATTTTTTCATGTATCTGTTGGCTGAAGGAAGGAAAGAAGGGAGGGAGGGAAGGAGGAACCTGCTGGAATAAAGTTATTTTCCCAAGACAAAAATATGTCACAAAACAGGAAAGTCAAACCTATACAATAGAAAAAAAACTACTGCACTGAGTTAAAAGTCATTCTATAGATAGAATTAAATATATCAATCAGAATTAATGAGGAGTTTCTTTCCATCTAGTTTATCCCAAGTAACAGTACACAAAATATATATATATATGTACATGTATGTATGTGTGCACATGTGCATGTATGCACACAGTCCACTTTTCTCTATGCTATAGTCAGATTCCAAAGCAAAACATTGGAGTTATCCTTCATATTTCATACCCACTAAGATCTACTAGTTCTGTGACTTTGAGTAAGTTATTTGTGGCCTTAACAGTAACTTAGTATCTCTGAACTTCAGTTTCCTTATCTATTAAAAAAAATTATCCTGGCACAGTAGTACATGTCTGTGGTCCCAGCTATTCAGAAGGCCAAGGTGGGAGGATCGCTTGAGCCCAGGATTTCAAGATTACAGCGAGCTGTGATCATTCTACTATACTCCAGCCTGGGTGACAGAGCAAGATTCTGCCCCTTAAAAAAAAAAAAAAAAGATTATAGTTATTCCCAGCTCATGAGTCATTGTGAGGATCATATGAGATAATGCTGGCCCAGTGCTGGCATGTAGTTAAGATTTTAAGTGCTAGCCATCATCATCATCATTGCTGTTACTGTTATCACCATCATTGTCATCATCATCAGGCTACAGTTAGAACCTAGACTACCAAAGAGAGTGGTGTGTTTGAGAAAAATGCTCCAGGGAAATTCTTCTCCATGGCTTCCTGCTCTCTGCTACCCTGTCTTGAGACAGATAAATTCTCCAAGTATATAGGTTGGTACCTGTCTCAAAGAGAAGTGCCGAATCCTTGGGAGAATGTCTGTAGACATGACACAGTGATTCATATAGTGCTCCCTAAGAATATCACTGGGGATGCTACTGAATTTACAAAGTCAGCAAGTCACTCCAGTTATCAGTGGACAATCTCTGTTAAGTGTGGCTCATATATAACTCACCATACTAGAGTCAATAGCCTACACCAAAAAAAATACAAGGCATGGGCTGTGTTCTCAAAGACATTAGAAACCACCTGCACAAGTTAGGAACATAAGATACATACTTAACTAGTAGTACATAGCAACATAAAGTAAACATTTGCCACACTGTGGATGTGATTAGACAGGAAGTGCTCTCCAACGTAGACAGAACTCAAGATTAACCTTGAAGGAGCCAAAAAAAGGCGCTGGTAGGAGCTACACGACCCTTATCTCACTTAATCCTCATACCAACACTTCAAAGATGATACACTTATCCACATTTTACACATGAAGAAAGTGAGGAGCAGATATGTAAATCACCTGCCTACAGAGACACTAATGAGAACTAGAATAGTGACTCAAAAGCTAGGGTTTTCACCCCAGCCTCCAACTATGTCATCCTGGGGACACTTCAGTCATCACCTTGAGTAAATTACACCAGTGTCTAATAATAGCAATTACAGTTTGCACATGGTCTCTTCTTCCTCAAGTTTGTTCTTGTTTTTTGAATAGACTAGTATTGACCTAATGTCTAAGAATATCGAAAGAATAAATGCAGCAAATGTTGTAGAAGACCATTAAGAAAGATTGGGTATTACCAAGAAATGGTTAGTTATGACCAGAGCCACTTAGATACTTTTTCTAGGATCAGCCCACCTCTGTCTCCTGGGGTAGCGGAGGCAGGTGGAATACTCTATTTGAGCTGCCTACCACCTCTTTTAGCCTCTTCCTTTTCCCTCATGCCCTTGATATCTCTTAACATCAGATGTTAAGAGATGTGCTTAACATCAGAGAAGAGAACATCAGAGAAGGGAATCAGACATCCAATGCCTGCTTTGAAGGCAGCATGTATGTCCCCTACCCGTATGCCTCGTCATGCATTTCCCCATGGGATAGAAACCCAGAGTGGTGCACACAAATTGCTGATCTTTCTTCAAATCCAATTTCCCACCATTCTGAACAATCTTAAACTAGGATGCTCATGGGAAAATAAACAGAAACTACCGATGGCCCAGGGGGGCCTGCAGGGTCATGATTCCTGACTTCCCTGTTTCTGCATCCACAGCTTTTTTAGCATTCACTAACCATGTGGGTCAAAAGCCACATTACCAACTCCAGGCAAAGCTGCAACATCAGGAGTGGCTGCCCCTCTCCTGCAGGCCACCGCCAGGCTTAAAAATTGGTGAGCAGAAGAATGAAATAGAATGGAATGAAGAATGGAATGGAATAGAACAGAACGGAACGGAACGGAACGGAACGGAACGGAACGGAACGGAACGGAACAGAACAGAACAGAACAGAATAGAATAGAACAGAACATTTTCACCCTTCCAGACATATAAACCTCTTTTATTAAGTAGAAATAAAATATATTAAAACTATATTGAAACAATGCCTCATAATCTTGTCATATATTCTTTTTTTTTCTTGTCATTCATGTTACAAACAGCATAGATATCTTTAGCCTAAAATGGCATGACTTGGGAGTAGGTAAAATGTCACACAATTCTCCCTCAGAAAAGATAAATGACTGTGGAAATAGAAAGGCGTGGATACAGAGGAAATGTAATTTTTCTCTTTTTTTTAAAGGGAGATAAAGAGAGAGAGGAAAAGAAACAAAGAAACGTTACCGGAGTCCTCAGTGACCCACACATATCAAATTATACAGGATGGGGTAATGTGATTGCCCATTCTCAAATCAGCCAGCAGATGTGCCGCTGCATTCTGCATGAGCAGCAAGTGACAGAAAAGCCCTGCTGGAGGTCCTACTAAAAGAGAATTACAATAATCAAGCCTGCGCGCCATCAGGGCATGCGTTACTGCAGCAAAATTAAATACAGGAGCACACCCTGCCTGAGGCCTAAAAAACAAAGCCGTTGTTTTAACCTTCCAAATACCGTTTATCGAAAGAAGGAGCAGCGTTTAAAAAAAAAAATGAGATCAAGCACAGCAACATGATTAGGCTTTATTTTTCTTTGTGCCATTAAATCATTGGCTCCAACAATCTCTGCTCTTTTTTTCCTCCTGATGGCCTTTTCCCTTGTTTATGCTGCTGCCGTGATCTTGACTTTCAATCACAAGATGTCAATCATGAGGCCGAAAGTAAGGATTTAGAAATTATTTCTAAAACATGTGGTAAACACATTTTGTGCCTCAGAAAATACACTTCCATCATCAAAAATTGTCTTGTAACTTTTGAATATGACAAACTAGAATTTTAGCTTTAGAACTGCATATCTAACCACTAGGTAATGTGATCAGTTCAGTCAAATGATTGTTACATGTCTGAAGTTTGCAGTCAACCTCTTTTGCATGCTATGAATCAATGATTTTCAAACTATATTCCCAGAGCAAAGGGCTCTGCAGTGGTGAACCATAAGAACAAGCAGAGAACCACCCCCACACTCAGCCATGCAGATTCTATGGGCACAGTCAGCCACGTCCCCACTCCGTCCTCTCACCCCCCAACACAAACCACTGTCCTTTCATGCAGACCAGTACAGGAGCCGCTTTACCGCTCTCCTTGCCTCTTCTTTTGCTGCCTCCATCTGTTCTTCACACAGTAACCCCATATTCTTTTTAAAATATAAATTAGCTTACATTTCTCATCCTGCCTAAGCTCCTTGAACCACCTCCAAATTCATTTCAAAGGAACTCCAAACTCCTTGCCTCACCTTGAAAGACCCTACAGTCCTGGGTGCAGTGGCTTACACCTGTAATCCCAGCACTTTGTGGGGCTGAGGTGGGAGGATTGTTAAAGCCAGGAGTTCAAGACAAGCCTAGGCAACATACTAAGAACCCATCTCTCCAAAAAAAAAAAAAAAAAGTGTTTAAATTAGTCAGGGGTAGGGGTGAACACCTGTAGTTTCCGTTCCTAGGGAGGCTGAGGTGGGCGGATCAGTTGAGGTCAAGAGTTGGAGACCAGCCTGGCCAACATGGTGAAACCCCGTCTCTACTGAAAATACAAAAAATAGCCAGGCATCATGGCGGGCACCTGTAATCTCAGCTACCTGGGAGGCAGGAGAATCGCTTGAACCCGGAAGGCAGAGGTTGCAGTGAGCCAAGATGGCATCACTGTACTCCAGCCTGGGCAACAGAGTGACACTGTCTCAAAAAAAAAAAAAAAGACCCTATATGGTCTGCATGCACCCACCCATCCTCCCTGTTTGTGTCACTCTCCCTTACTCACAAAAAAGCTCTGTGTAAGAAAGTCACTTTCTGTGCCTTGAAAGTATCAAGTTCCTTTGTACCCCAAAGATTTTAGAGCTCAAGGCTTTTGCCCCTGGTATTGCCTCTGCCTGGAATGTGTTCTTCCTCCTTCTCTGCATGGCTGGCTTCTCCCCATCTTCAGGTTGAGCCTCCATGTCCTGTCCTCAAAGAGGCTGTCCCTGATCACCATGGACATTTGAAACCATGGATATTAACTCCTATTTACAAGTCCCTCATGGGCTGGACCACCGCCTTTTTTAATCCTTAGCTCCTAGCAAAATGATAATGCAATTAACATTTGACAGCTGAATGAATGAAGAAAGGAAGAAATTAAGAAACGAATGAATCAATCAGCCCATTTGTAATGAATGCTAAAAAGGAGGACATAGGCTGGGTGTGGTAGCTCACACCTGTAATCCCAGCACTTTAAGAGGTGGAGGTGGAAGAAGCACTTGAGGCCAAGAGTTGGAGCCTAGCCTGGGCAACATATTGAGGTCTTGTCACTACAAAAAAAAAAACTGTTTTGAATTAGCTGGGCATGATGGTACACGCCTATAGTCCTAGCTACCCAGGAGGCTGAGGCAGGGGCATTGCTTGAGCCCAGGAGTTTGAAGCTGCAGTGAGCTATGATAGCACCACTGCACTTTAGCCAGGGCAACACAGTGAGACCCTGTCTCTATAAATAAATAAATAAATAAATAAATAAATAAAATAAAAAGGATGCCACATATAACAGACAGGCCTCACTATTTCAGTGATGTCACTGGGGCCTGAAATTTAAAATTGAACTGAATTCCCCATAATCTGAATGATTTCCTTGCATGTCCTTTCCTTCCACATCCTCAGAGAAGAGGACATTGAAAGGAATTGGGAGTAAGCTCTGGATCTGGTTCAGCACACCCTGAGTAGCCTTGCCTCCTATTTCATGGGACAAACTAACGCAAGCATCTGGGGGGCTCCTGAGCCTCCTCCTACAGCAGCTTTCGGCAGGCTTGATTTATGCAGCAATCTTTCCTTATTGGCCCATGGTCCCTCCTTGTGTGTGGCTCAGGCAGCATATTCTTACCCAACTCTGTGAGGTCTCCTGGAACACATATAACATCTGGCAGCATCCTGAAATCACACGTCTGGATGCTGCAAAGGTATCTCCATATATTACCCTCCTGCTCTGCAGGGAGAAATGTTATTTTTGGTTGAAATCACTTTTTCATTTATCCCAGGTCAAAGGAAGTTCATTTTCCCCATTGTTCAATTTTCCTCTGAGTCAATTTTGTAGTTTTGTCTCGTTTTAAAATAGACTATTTTTAAATGGGCTATTTTACATATATATGTAGTTAGAGACAAGGGCATGTGATTAGACAACTGATAATGATTGTTATTATTATACCTATCATTTCATCATGTATCAGGCACTTACTCTAGGCCAGCCTCTGTACAAGGCACTTCACATTTATTATATTTAAACATTCTAACAACAAGTGTAACTTATGAGAATATACATACATATTATGAAAATTAAGTTATTTTAAATTGCAATTCACCATGCAATGTCAAGGTTTTTCCTCACACACAATTTATCAATACACTATTTTTTCAATTTCGAAAAGATTGTTAATTCAAGTCTGCCATCATTCATATTGGACAGAAACTCACCTACCAGAAAGTTTCAGCTCAGTAGAAAAAAGAATGAAGAAAAATATTTATTGTAAAAATTCTAGTACCAAGTGATATAGTAACTTTCACAAAAGATGTTCATTTTAAAATTGAAAGTCCACACCCAGATTTTATGACAAAACTATAGAGCCTTCCTTCACATCCACAAGCTGACCAAATTATAAAGTAATGCTCAGGCCATTTGGAAGAAATCCATGTTTTCCCATTTCTGTTTCAATAATTTGATTAAATGTTGAGAAAATGGAATCTGAAAAAAATCATAAAGTATAAAATAGAATGATGATTGAGGTCTTTTAAATACTGAAGCTAAGATGAAGCCAAACAGATTTTCTTGAAAAATAATGTGTAGCATATATAATTTAGCCCCCAAAATATTTTGGAGAGGAACAATTTCTTCAAGAGGACCTGACATGTTTGCATAGAAAAGTATCTAGTGGTCAGTCCCAACTCTGTTATAATTATTTCTTAACCCTTTATCCTTATGTCCTTGCCAATCTGTACATACTTTTCCTTCTTGTGCTTTAAATTCTTTCTTTTCCGTGTTTTTCATTGCTTCCTGGGGGAAATGTGAGGGGAATTAGGGGCAGGGGAAGGATTCATCAATTCGTAGTTTTTCCTAGTTCATGTGATGAGTAGTAAGCACCAGGACATTTCCTATCAGAGCCAGTCGCCTGCAATCTCAGGGCCTGAGAGCGGTGTCTTTAGCAGTCCTGCAGCTCCCTTCCTAGGGTCCTCTTCACAGCTGAAGGAAGGCCCCTTCCTCTCCCCAAGGACACCCACTTCACCCCAACCTTGCTCATGACCTATTACTTCAAGGCTTGTCCTCTCTAAGAGGTGCCTGACTGCGGCTTGCTCACTCCACTTCTTTACTTGCAATTACTTTGTGACTCATTCTTCCAAAAGTTGCCTTTCCAGGAGTCACTGAGCCTTAGTGGAAAAGACATGGGCTTTCGAGCTCAATGTCACTGGATTGAATCCTAGCTATCCAGCCTATAGCTGTGTAACTTTGGGCAACTTACTTCATGTTTCTGAGACCCAGAATATAAAATGTCTCCTGGATGTAAAATTCAGTCTCCCTGGATGTACAGTGAGATTAATAATTTCTTCTACATTTGTTGATAGAATGTTTAAATATAATAAATGTGAAGTGCCTTGTACAGAGGCTGGCTTAGAGTAAGTGCCTGATACATGATGAAATGATAGTTAGAATAATAACAATCATTATCAGTTGTCTGACTTTCACATTGGAAAATGTCTAATCAACAAATACATGTAAGCATATGAAGACTTATTATCAGGTTGACACTAAAACTATCTGGAAGCATTTTTGACCCAGGGCCATTACAGTTCTTTGAAGAAATGCTACACAGACCTTCATCTACCATTTTTCATCCTAAGATCAGGCTTAATTTACTCCCATAAGTATCTCTTAAAAAGGTTTTGTACCCAGCAGATTCTAGAAAATAAATAATCCCTTTTTTCAGTGTTGTAAAAATCGAATGGACTTACCTGTTCAATCAAGATGACTTGAATTACTTGTCCTATTGACAAAAGTTTCTCATTAAAAAAAAAAATTTACAATTGCATAAGAAGTGAATGTTCTTACATACTGGAGTTTGATGTATCAAAAAGCAAACAAAATTTCTAAAACTGGAATACCCAAACAATAGATTGAGGCATTCATAAGTGGTGGGAAAATATATAATAGAGTGAAAGATCCATCAAAAATTGGTTAATAGTTGTGAGGTCTAGACTTCTGGATGTAAATTTTAAAAAAGAAAAAGAAAGAAAAGAAAAAGCAAATTGCTTAATAGTGTTCCCTCTCATCAGTAGCCATACTATTGAATGGAGACTTTGTGAATCACTCACTGTTTTAAAATATTGGTGTGTTAAATGCCAGTCGATAGGGGAATGACTGAACATGGGAATAACATTTCTTTTGGAGGTGATGGAAATATTCTTAAATTAGATTGTAGTGTAGGTTTCATAACTCTGTAGATAGACTAAATTTCATTGACTTGTATACTTAAAACAGGTGCATTTAATGATATGTCAATTACATTCTCAACAAAGCTGTTGAGAAAAGTCAATCAGTAGAAGCTATGTTTCCAATCACACACCATCCTCTTTCTTTCTTCAAAAGAAAGGAACCTGCAAACGAACAGCCACCACCTTCTCCTGTGTGAAGAGTGTTCTAGGGAGCAGTCCTTGGAATCCTAAGGGAGAAAACAAATGCCATCAACAACCACAACAAAAACATGGTGGGCGACTTGAAAGATTACCAGTAGTCTCAGCCTTCACAAGTTTGAAATATTCTTGGAGATACAGCAGCAGTCATGGCAGACCATAGGAAGAATGCAAGGAAATCCATGGAATGTCCATTAGAGATGCTAGCAAAGAACTTCCAACAGGAAAAGGGCCAGTTGGGCACTCCTGGGGGAACAGTGCAGCACTGGAACTTGCAATGTGATGGGAATGGAGAATATAATGAATTTGAATAGGCAAAAAGAAAACTTGGGCAGAGAGGGCATGAACTATGGCCAAGAGGTGGAACAATCACAGAAAGAGGTGCAAGGCAGGGAGGAGGTGTGGTGTCAGAGCAGCCTTACCATTGTGGGGGGAAGAGTAAGAACCATGACAGTCAAGTCAGGGTCTTCAAACTATACAAGCAATGGGTGGGCTCAGTGGCTCACTCACACCTGTAATCCCAGCACTTTGGGAGGCTGAGGCAGGCAGATCACTTGCGACCGAAGTTCGATACCAGTTTGAACAACATGGCAAAACCCCATCTCTACAAAAAACACAAGAAATTAGCCAGACATGTTGGTGCAGGCCTGTGGTCCCAGCTATGCAGGAGGCCAAGGTAAGAGGATCACTTGAGCCTGGGAGGTCGAGGCTGCAGTGAGCTATGATCATGCCACTGCACTCCAGCGTATGCAACAGAGTGAGACCCTGTCTCAAAAAAAACAAAAATTACCAAAAAAGTCAGTATTTGCTCTTACCAGCAATAGGGTCTAAACTCTAAGTTCTAGAAAAGATGAGGGAAAAGATAAAAAGCAATGTTGTAGATAGACTAATTTGAATCTGACCTGTCAAATCCAGTGTGAGAAGGAGAGAGTGACATTTATTTTAATGATTCCAAAGAGGAAACATTTTAGAGAAAGAATGTAGAGAAGGTTTACAGGAGGATCAAAGGAGAGGAAAGATTTCAAATGGCCACTGATTTTTGAACCTGATGGAAGAAACAGAAATAAGTTTTATTAAAAATACTATTGTTTGGAAGAGAGAAAGGTTGGTTTATGTCTCCGATACTGAAATTGAAAACAGAACTTCTGACCAAAACTGTTCTATCCAATAGTGACTGGTTCTGAGAAGCGGAAGGAAGGAAGAGGAAATAATATAATACCTGCATCCTTACCCTTCCTTGTTTCATTCTTAGGTATGAGGCACTGAGTCTGGCTCCAGAAAATATTCTGAGTCCTCCAAACTTCAGCTTTTAAAGATATTTGGTTTCTTCAAGTAAGTTGAGTTATGAAACCGTTAAAGTATAAATTAACAAGAATTCCAATGTCTTGAACATATAATTCAATAACTGTGTATTATTGCTAGTTAAAGCACTTTTCAAGGCATGCAACTGTATTGGTTCTACGAGCAGATTTGCTTCATGTGATTTTTCTCTAGAAAATTGATAATTTTGGCAATGTGTTTTTGACGTTCTTTCTAACTTGTGTTGTAGAAGGATATTGTTGCAACTGCTGCTTTGTGTATTCTGGCTCTTGAAGATGATTTCTCGCTCACTAAGACTGAAATCTAAATCATGGGTTTGGCTGAGGCTGTTGCCAGACAGCAATATCGCAGAGTTAGGATGAAGTTTAAAAATTTGTGTCGTCATTTTGGATTTTTAACTTTATTCAGAAAAAAAAAATCCTGCATAATCTTACAATTGCAGGCATGTGAGGTGTAGACTAATATTTTGTCTCAGATGAACAGTGTTTGCTCGTTCTGAAGGATTTGCAGCGCATGCGCTACTGAAACGGCTCATTCCCAAACTAAGCAATAAATCTAGAATTGACAGCTCCACAATTCCATCATAAGTCAGGGAGGCATTGTGTTTGGTGCTCTGGCAGTCAGGTAACTAGAAACTAGGAGGGGAACAGGAATAGCCTCTCCACTGTTAGGAGAGATGTCAGAGATCACTTTTAGATTATAATCTATTTGAAAGCACTGGATTTGAGAATATATGGGACACTTTTAAGTGTTTTTAATGCTAATAGCAGAACTCATCAAAAATTCAACTTAGCTCCTAAAATTTAGTTAGGTTACCCTCTTAAACAACAGCATCAAGAACTGATTGATTGATTGATTTTTTTTAATTAGACATTTTTAAGAAAAACTAATAAGATTCAAGGTTTTGTGAAAAACAATGAATTTTTTTAAACTTCTAATGGAAGTTAAACCCTCCTTATTCTAATTTATGCATTTAGGTTTGGGGCTATAAATATCATTTGGTCAAATACCACCGCCCCTAGAAAAATAACTTATATTTGAAATACACAGATTCACATTCATAGAAATCTAATACATTTATACCTAACTAAGAAAAAAATCACTAGTGTAGATTTAATTTATACTTAAACCTACATTTAGCAAACTAAATAAAATTATATATTAGAATCATCAGTCACTAGAGTTACAAAAATTACAAGTTTTGTAATGATAAATTTTCTTCACAATTTTGTTTTTCATGAAAATGCTTAAGATACTTCTCATGAAGTCATCTCTGGAATTTTTACAAAAGGTAGGCAGATACTTCTAATGGTGGCATATCATTTTATTTATCTATTGTGCAGATATATATCTCTACTCTATAACACTCTCTTTAGCTTATTGCCACAGCATTAAAAAGAAAATGGCAAGCTGTTTCCAGAAAACTGATTCTCAACTGCATCCTTTAAGACTAAAGGATGTTTGGGCCGGGCACGGTGGCTCAAACCTGTAATCCAGCACTTTGGGAGGCCGAGACGGGCGGATCACGTGGTCAGGAGATCGAGACCATCCTGGCTAACAGGGTGAAACCCCGTCTCTACTAAAAAATACAAAAAAACTAGCCGGGCGAGGTGGCGGGCGCCTGTAGTCCCAGCTACTCGGGAGGCTGAGGCGGGAGAATGGTGTAAACCCAGGAGACGGAGCTTGCAGTGAGCTGAGATCCGACCACTATACTCCAGCCTGGGCGACAGAGTGAGACTCCGTCTCAAAAAAAAAAAAAGACTAAAGGATGTTTTCTGGCTTAAAAAGGAAGGGAAATATACACAGACAAAAAAAATCAAATGGGTGATACAACTTGAAGTTTCTTTAAAAACTATTGTTGGAACCAGAGTTGCAAAATTTTAGCTGGAAGATATTGTCAATTATACAAATTTTTAAAAAAAAAAAAAAAAAAAAAAAAAAAAACAACTCCAAAAGGTAACTCATGGGGATGGCACAATTTAATGAAGATCTCTAAGGCAGAGAGCTAGTTCTCCCTATCACTTGGCATCAGAATCAGAAAACAACTCTTCTATAGAAATGTCCAAAATATGGAGGGACTATTTGCAAATTTTACGTACATTTGTGAAGTTACTACCTAGAAGATGTGATTACAAACAAGTAAAAATCTAGCACATCTAACTCTCAGGCAGTTCAACATCAAATCTGTTATACGAGACATCAGAACATTTATAAATGGACAATCAGGAAGGCCTTTTTGACAGTAAACCAGCAACATCTACTGTCTGGAAATGGAAATAGCAATGGAAGGCATTTCCTACACTGTGTGCATGAGGCCCTGGGAAAAGGCGGTGCGTTGTCACAGGTGCAGCTAAGACACGAAGCAAAGTGAGTCTGGCTGGTGAGAGGTTGAGTACTCTGCAGACTGAAGAGGAGGAAGAGAAGAAAAACAGGAAGAGGGGAGTTACTTAGTGTAAGCAGTGAACCTGCAGATACCAAGCAAGGAGGGAGGAAGGCAGGGTGCTGGGGAGAGTGTCACCAGCAAGAATTATTTTTGTCTCTGAGCACTTAGATCTTTTCAGAGAATATCTCTCTCCTGTGCCATCTACTTTATATCTTTCTGATCTCTCCTTTCCCACTCTCCTCCCTAACTGCAACTCCTGCAAACCTTTTTGAACTGAAAACTATTGATGATCTGAAGTTTTATAAATTGCTTCATAAATCAAGGAATTTCCAGCTTTAAGATAATACAGTGAACATTTACAGCTAGACCCACCCTTGCAGGCCATCTACTCTGTATTTAACAGATGAAGAAACAAGCTAAGAAAATTTGGGTGATGTTGGGGTCACCCCACTGGTGAGCGACAAAACCCAATCTGGATACCAGATTTCCTCACGGATTTGGCCCAGTAAGAATAAATTTCCCTGTAAGATGGCCATACCTACAAAAGAGTCCTCAAAAGTTTCCCCACCCCTACTCTGTTTCTATTACTTTTGTGTATGCTTGGAATTTCAGAAGCTCAGTAGAATTATACATTTTCCTCATACAAACTTTCCTCATTTTCTTTGAACTATTTTGAGGAAAATCAGAATTTAATATGAATACATAGCTTAGAAAGAAAATAAAACGGGCAATTATCTCTAAGTCAATGTATCTAATACGATATATTTATGAAAATAATAAATCTAAATTTTAAGTTTTTATGGTCTTTTTTTAACACACTCAACAAAAGGAAACACCTAGCTTTTTATGTTTAATTCCTTCTATCTTTATACAACTTTCTGTCCTAACACTGTCACTCATTGTGGAATGATGAAATTTCCTAGATGATCTGGAAATAAGTCTTTTTTTTTTAAAGCAAGTAGCTTAAGATGGGCTGGGTGCTTGGCTTTATGGTAAAGTTTCTGAATGATAATTTTAATTAATCAGTGTTCTAAAGATGATGTATCCCCTAATATGTAATTTATCTGCATGTGTAAAGCTCTAAACAAACCTTTTTCCTTTTTAACACTCCTTTATTGTAAATTAATTCAACCATTGTGGAAGCCAAGGTGCCGATTCCTCAAGGATCTAGAGCCAGAAATGCCATTTGACCCAGCAATCCCATTACTGGGTATATACCCAAAGGATTATAAATCATTCTACTGTAAAGACACATGACACATGTTTATTGCATCACTATTCACACATAGCAAAGACTTGGAACCAACCCAAATGCCCATCAGTGATAAACTGGATTAAGAAAATGTGGCACATATACATCATGGAATACTATGCAGCCATAAAAAAGATGAGTTCATGTCCTTTGCAGAGACATGGATGAAGCTGGAAATCACCATTCTCAGCAAACTAACACAGGAACAGAAAACCAAACACTGCATGTTCTCACTCATGAGTGGGTGTTGAACAACGAGAACACATGGACACAGGGAGGGGAACATCACACACCGGGGCCTGTCAGGGGGTGGGGGGCTAGGGGAGGAATAGCATTAGGAGAAATACCTAATGTAGATGACGTTGATGGATGCAGCAAACCACCATGGCACGCGTATACCTATGTAACAAACCTGCACATTCTGCACATGTGAAGAAAGAAAGAAAGACTTTATTCCCCTTTTTTTTCCAGAAACACCCTGGAGAGGAAATTTTTAATGTCAAAATTTAAAAACTATCCAGTTGTTTTCATTGTGGTCCTTCTATAAACAAGAGATAACAAGGCCAGGGTATTATTCTAATCCATTCTAGGTTTAGAAGCTAGCAGTGTTGAATTTTACCTGACCCCTGTCCTCCCAGAAGATATCAAAGGTTAAATGATTAATGCCCCCACCTTTCTGTGCTCCATAAAACTGTTTCCTGCAAAGAACCACCCTTTCTACAGGACAGAGGTAAGACTTATGGCCACCTCTTTTTCACCTATGACAAGATCAGACACAGACCCTCTAAAGTATCTTTTTTTGGCTCATAAATGATTAGCTTACAATAAATGAACTTCTTGTCCCTACTGATCAATAGGAACAAAATGATTTGTTAGCCAAACTGATCCTTCCTCCGGGTCCCTGAACTTTAGCCCACCCTCTGCCTAAGCCAGCGTCTCACCCTTATTTATGGCTGTCTACTGGAAAATAGGCTGGATCAGGATAAAACGCTCCCTGTTCCACAGTCCTATACACTGCGTTCATTCCACTTCCTCACACCAGGTCTTTCTTGCCTCATTCATTCATTAAAAAAAAAAAAAAAAAAACTTTTTAGGGCTGGGCATGGTGGCTTATGCTTGTAATCCCAGCACTTTGGGAGGCTGAGGCAGGCGGATCACCTGACGTCAGGAGTTCGAGACCAGCCTGGCCAACATGGTGAAACCTCGTCTCTACTAAAAATACAAAAATTAGCCAGGCATGGTGCCAGGTGCCTGTAACCCCAGCTACTAGGGAGGCTAAGACAGAATAATCTACTGAACCTGGGAGGTAGAGATTGCAGTGAGCAGGAAAAACAACCTTTTAACCTAATTCTTGAAATACCAGAAGATTTTATGGTCTCAGCATTCTCCTTATTGCAACAGTTTCCCTCTCCCTACTGCAATAGTCTCTTCCCCTCCTTGCCATAATCCTTTTGAATAAACTGTCTCCTTAGTAAGCCTGGATTTGTTTTTTATTTGACAAAACCAAGTATTCCAATTTAAGCTGAGGTTAATCGACTAAATAAATCAGAGTTTAATAAGATAAAGCCCTCTTGCTCTAGAAGCAAAACTCTATAATGTTCCTAAGAGTATTCCTATTTCTCTTATTTTTTTTCTTTCCTCCAAAACAAAATTGCAAAGCTTTTCAAGGGCAAGGATTTATGGGAAATATTTGCATTCACATGAATGAAAGGTAAAATTAATTTTTATTTTACAAATTCTAAGTATTTTCCAAGTCTCGTCCTGGCATATGAAGTTACCCAAATTTGCCCAGATGCAAGTTCACCTTCAATTAATGAAAGAACTGCTTCTTTAGTATAAGCTCACTAGATCTTCTTGCAACTCACTATTTTGCAATAGAGTGAGAAATCTAAATGTTTCCATTCAAAATTCCTGTCAACAGGCTTAGTTCTCAGTTGTTTACCAGAAAAGAAATCTCATTTTTCAATGACAAAAACCACATTGTGAGGCCTAGTGCTACCGCAAATCTTCAGGACACTTCTATGGCCAGAACTGACCAATACCATATGCCACATTATGTAAACAAATATGTACCAATGGGCTCAATTGTATAAACCACAGGAGGAAACAAAAATGATGAGCTGAACAGATGTCTTTGAAACATAATCATTTCTCTGGCAATACAGGAGACAAAGACCCCTTGGTCTGCTGAAATAAGTTGGAAATCTTTATACACTCACTCTTTATTAAAAAAAAAAAGAGATTGCAAACACCAATGAGACAATTAGTTGGCTTTTCATAAACTCAACTGATCTAGGTAAATGTGAATTAATTTAGCTAGTGCCTTTCTACACATGTTGGAAGGAATCATTCATTTCCCTTGACATTAGTTCTAGGCTCAGATCCAACTCCTATATACTGATTCATTTCTACTGTATTTATTTAATGCTGTGATCTATTTATTCCTTTATTTATTAAATATTTATAGGCCTCCTACTGTGTGCTAAGCACTAGGGATGCAGTTGTGAACAAAATAGACAAAAATCTCTATCCTCATGGAACTTGCAATCTAGACAGGAAATAAACCAAATGAGTTTTTAAAATATAGAATGCTAGATGTATGTTGTGCTAAGGAAAAAATAGTAATGAAGCAGAAAAAGGAGCTACAGAATGTTGTGGCACAGGATGTTTTTTTTTTTTTTTTTTTTTTTTTGAGACAGGGTCTCACTTTGTCACCCAGGCTGGAGTGCAGTGGAGCAATCACGGCTCACTGCAGCCTCAACCTCCTGGGCTCAAGCAGTCCCCTGGCCTCAGCCTCTCAAGTAGCTAGGTCTACAGGCTCCTGCCACTGTGCCTGGCTAACTTGTATTTTTTATAGAGATGAGGTTTCGTCACCTTGTCCAGGCTGGTCTCAAGAGATCCACACATCTCTGCCTCCCAAAGTGCTGAGATTACAACTGTGAGCCGCTGAACCTGGTCAAAAAGGTGATTTTTCAGTCAAGAACTCAATGAAGGGAAAAAACTAGCCATGCCAGTATGTGGGGGCAACACTCCTGGCCAAGGAAGCAGCAAGCGCAAAGGCCTAGAGGTAGAAACTCTGCTACCCACGGTGCTGAGCACCGCAGAGGATAGAAAGAGAAATCAGCTCCAAGAGCTTAACTTCCAGTCGAGAAGGTTAGCACACAAAAGTCCTGAAACTAACACCATGTAGACCTTTTAAGAGTTAAAAGAAAGATGTAAACATGACTCCATAGCAGTTCAGGAAAGGAAGCACTCATATTGTTGAGAAGGCTCAGCTGGTAGGGCAAGGTGGGGTTTGGAGTTAAAAACACTCCAGAGAGGGGCCTGGCACAGTGGTTCACACCTGTAATCCCAACACTTTGGAAGGCTGAGACAAAAGGATCGCTTGAGCCCAGGAGGTTAAGACCAGCCTGAGCAACACAGTGAGATGCGAGATCCCATCTCTACAAAAAAAAGTAAAAATTAGCCAGGCTTGGTGACCCATAACTGTAGTCCCAGCAACTTGGGAGACTGAGGTGGGAGATCACCGGAGCCCAGGAGGCTGAGGCTGCAGTGAAATATAATCACATCCTGCAACAGAGCAAGACTGTCTCAAAAAAAGAAGTTAAAAAATAAAATTAATGTTTTTTCAACACTCCATAGGAGCTTAAGTTTGAGAGGAGTCTTTACAAAGCATGTCAGTCAATGAAGTGGGACCCAGGGGTCAATTAGAGTCAGGACCAAAAAAGGGAAAAACATATAAATATGAAATATTATGCAGATATATAAATGTACAAATATTATATGTAATATAAATATGTAATATGTATTATACATATATAATGTTGTAATATATATTTATTGTACATATAAAATGTTATATTACATATAAAATATACAAATATTATATGTAATACAAATATTATGTAATATATAAAATTTGGCCATATATTATATATATACTATTTCCCCGTGCATAGAACTTTCCTTGGTACCTCAAATGTGTTATGAGTAGGGCTTCTTCCTATATTTGTTAATTGAGAAAAAGAGGTGGAAAGTTATTTGTCAAAGATAAAGTCCTCACTGAGTGCAGTGGCTTACACCTGTAATCCCAGCACATTGGGAGGCCAAGGCAGGCAGATCACTTCAGGCCAGGAGTTTGAGACCAGCCTCACCAACATGGCAAGATTAAAAACACAGAAATTAGCCGGGTGCGGTGGTGCACGCCTAAAATCCCAGCTACTCAGGAGGCTGAGACACAAGAACCACTTGAACCTGGGAGGTGGAGGTTGCAGTGAGCCGAGATTGCGCCACTGCATTCCAGCCTGGGTGACGGGGTAAAACCCTGTCTCATAAAAATAAAACAATAAAGTCCTATAAGTGGAAAGTGAAAGGGGGGAGAGAAAATGGAATCCAGCTCTTAATTTGGAACCCAAAAGGGTCCAGATAATTATTTTCTCTCCCTTTGGCCAAAGACAACTATTGAGCAATATCAGGAAATTTATACCTCCTTTCATAGCTCCCTCCATACCAACTCTAGACCTCTGACTTTACCACAATCATCCTTTCCCTATGTCCAGAATCAATACCTTCCCTCCCTTGACAGGAAAACCTCTCTTCCTCCTCACCCTTGTGGACTCCTTTCCCTTCAGTTATCAGTCTGTGCCAGGCGTTTGCTAGGGTCTAGGGAATTTAATTATGAACAAGAAATAAGTATTGGCCTCAACAAGGTGGGGGCTAAGACAAGTAAACAGGCAACTGCAACATGGTGTGACAGTAATGACAATACAGAACTACAACGATGCCACCTAAGGGGCTGTGGAAGTATAGTAGAGGAGAGAGGAAGACCCCGGGAGCAAGGGGTTTACAAGCTAAGACTTGGGGAATGAGCCTTGGAAGAAAGGCTAACTCTTCTTCCCTAATCTGAAGAAGCCTGGCGAAGAAAATAAGCCTCCTAAAGTGTTAATAATGAATGGTAGGATAGTGCATTTTCCTTTGGGCATGTTTGCTTTTTTCTTTTTTTTTAGAATCAGTCTCACTCTTGTCACCCACATTGGAGTGCAATGGCATAATCTCGGCTCACTGCAACATCCTTCTCCTGGGTTCAAGCGATTCTCCTGCCTCAGCCTCCCGAGTAGCTGGTATTACAGGCGCCTACCACCACGCCTGGCTAATTTTTGTATTTTTAATAGACACGGGGCTTCACCATATTGGCCAGGCTGGTCTCGAACTCCTGACCTCAGGTAATCCACCCACCTCGGCCTCCCAAAGTGCTGGGATTACAGGCGTGAGCCACTGCACGTGGCCTCTTTTCTTTTTCAAGGCAAATGATTTGGCTGGGATAGTCAAGAGTGGGGCTCTCTCGACTTCCTTTCTGGTGTTTTGTACATTTCTTATTTTTAAAGAGTAGTAGTTACTCTTTTAAAATCATGAAAAACAGCTAGTATGAGAGTTATTCCAAGTAAAAGAAATGGACCCCGGGTGGTGGCCCCATGAGAGGAGACATTTTGGAAGAAGGTCTTTAGAGAGTACCAGAAGACCCCCTCCTGGCCTAAGTCTGCCTTAGTCATGCCCGTGCCATCGATAACCCAGCCCGAAAAAGAACCTCTACAGGAGTTGGACCTCTCCCATCACCCAGCAGCCTGGAGGGTAAAATTCATCTAAGGCCCCCCTCCACCCTTCCTGTAGCACTGACTGTCCTGGCTCAGGCACCCCTACTCTTCTTCATGAGTAATGCCTACCCTCCTCACTTTGGGTTAGTGTCTGCACAGTGGTTAATAGAGAACTATGGATTTCCTTGACTTTAAAATTCATGTCCTTTAGAATGCTAGGGATCTTGTGTCTCATTTCCAATTCTTCCATTTGATTTAAGGAAATTAGATTTAAGCCTCAGTTTGCCCATAAGGTTATCTAAGAATTAGTGATAAAATCTAGTAATTGATAGCACAACAGGGTGACTACAGTCAACAGTAATTTACTGTACATTTTTAAGTAACTAAAAGTACAACTGGATTGTTTGTAACACAAGAAAGAATAAATGCTTAAGAGGATGGATACCTTACGTTGATGCGATCACTATGCATTGCATGCCCATATCAAAATGTCTCATGTACCCCATGAATATATACACCTACTATGCACCCACAAAAAATAAAAATAAAGTAAAAAAATTGTAAAAAAAAAATAAGTTGCTATTTATTGCTATTTTAAGTTCTTTAAAGACAAAACAGAGATAGTACTATTCTATATATTATCTCTTTTAAAATACTCTAAAGGTACCCCCTAACTCTTTATTTATAGTATGTGCAAACATACTTTTTTACAACCTAGAGAACCTAAATTAATACTTAAGTTGGTTGGCATTTTTTATACTTCTTTAATATTTGAAAAAAATATTTTTACATACATGAATTTTTTTATAGAGGGAGACAGGGGTCTCGCTGTATTGCCCAGGCTAGTTTTGAACACCTGGACTCAAGTGATCCTCCCACTTCAGCCTCCCCAAAGTGCTGGGATTACAGGCATGAATCACTATTCTCAGCCAATACATGGATTTTTTTTTTTTTTTTTTTTAAGAGACAAGGTCTTGCTCTGTCACAGGCTGGAGTGCAGTGATAAGATCATATCTCACTGCAACCTCAAACTTCTTGGCTCAAATGATCTTCCTACCTCAGCCTCTGGCATAGCTGCAGCTACAGGCATGTGCCACCATGCCCAGCTAATTTTTATTTTTATTTTTGTAGAGACAGGGTCTTGCTATGTTGCCCAGACCAGTCTCAAACTCCTGGCCTCAAGGGATCCTCCCGCCTCAGCCTCCCAAAGTGCTGCAATTACAGGCATGAGCCATAGTATCAGGCCATGAATTTTAAATTGCATTGCTAATTAAAAATATATCAGCATAAATACATACCCATTTTATTCCATTCTCTAGTTGTGTTAAAAGCAATTAAAATATTTTTAAATAATACCCAAGACCTGGCATATGAACATATTATGAAATCAAAATGAAAAAATATTAGTGATGCTGACATTTATATTAAGATTCAGATCAAGATTACATCACATATTCTTTTTGTAAATTTAATATTTTAAAGCAATACTTTTAAGTTTTACTTTTAGACATTTATATTAAGATTCAGATCAAGATGGTATCACATATTCTTTTTGTAAATTTAATATTTTAAAGTAATACTTTTAAGTTTTACTTTTAGCTTGAAAGTAGTTTTATTCTAAAAGAAAAAAGAAAAGACCAAGGAAGATTTCCATTGTCTTATTTGGGGGCTTATTACTTACAATTAAACAGAAAAGCTACTGCTACAATTTTCATTTGCCCTATACATAGTTCAAAAGCAATCGTTTGCTGCCCCCTGCTGTAAAGAGATTCCTTATCTTTCAATAAAACTGACTTTAAAAGAAAAAAATTACTTTGGCAAACAATTGCAGTATCATATTTTATTGTATTTTAAGTTTAAATATCGAATATCATGGCTTCTTCGGCATGCAGATTTAGAATTTTTTCCTTTAATTTTCATTTCTATGACTTTTTTTCTGGTTACCTTTTGGTCATTGTTTGCTAACTTCATTGCTCTGTGGTCAAGCATTTTCTGAGACATACATGGCGCCGTGTGTGGTTGGATGTTATAGTTAGGAAATGCTGTTTCATCATCTTCAGTCTGCATGGAGTTATTGAATTGCCTGCTTGAACTGGATTTGTGAGAGCTCTGATGGTGGCTTCATCAGTTCTCCTCAGAGTTCTGTCCCTTTATTTATTTATTTATTTTCATTCTTTTGAGGCTATGTTTTAAAAACACACACACACTTCTTTCTTGATTTATAACTCTTTTTATTATGTAATACTTCATTTTTCTCTATGAGCCTTATTGCCTTAATCTATTGTTTAATACTAAAATTCAAAGCAGCTTTCTTTTCTTTTTACTTACCTTATATATCCTTTTCTTTACATTCTTACAGTATTCTATTTTAGATGTCTCTTGTACATAGCACAAAATTGGATTGATCTATTCTGTGAATATTAATATTTTAGTTAAAGCATTAACTCCATTAACATCTTCTGTATTAGCATATTTGAATGTTACATTTGTCTTCTATTTTTTCTTTTCTCTAGCTTCGTTTGAGTATTTTTGTCATTTTGCTTTATTTTCTGTACATTTTGAAATTATTTACTCTATTATTTCAGTGGTTGTTCTAAACAGTTCTTACCCATGCTTGTTCATTAAATCTAGATTTAGATATATGTTACTCTCCTGATTTACATAGTTTTCTTACCACGCATTTTCAGGTTTCTTTATTGATAAATCATACTTGCACATATTTAGTTCTTTTTTTAAATATCAGAAGAAATTTTTATTGTTGCTGCATACCGTCATTTCTTGTTTCATTATACTTTCACATTTGCCATTTTGAGTGCTTTGCTTGATTCTTACACTCTGATGTAATTCTTACACTCTTTGGTTAAGTAATCAAAGGATTACTTCTTTCTCCCTGAAGTACGTCTTTCATAATGTCTCTTTTCTGTGGGTTGCAAGCCCAAAGACACTATTTTTCCCTCTTTCTCATGGACATTTTTGGTGGTTATAAGATTTTATATTTTATTTCAGAACTATGAAGATGTTCCACTATCTTCTGGCTTCCACGGTTGCTAATGAGAAGTCAGATGTTGGTCTAATGTTTGTTTCTTTAAAGCAGTGGTTCTTGGGGTCTGGTCTCCTGACCAGCAGCATCAGCATCACCTGGGAACTTGTTAGAAATACATACTCTTTGACCCCACACCCCAGATCTTCTGAATCAGAAACCTGGGGATGGGGCCTAGAAATGTGAAGTTTTTGTTTTGGTTTGAAACAGGGTCTTGCTATGTTGCCCAGGCTGGTCTCAAACTCCTGCATGCAAGTGATCCACCCACCTTGGCCTCCCAACATGCTGGGATTACGGGTGTGAGCCACCATGCCCAGGATTGGTTTGTTTCTTAATAGAGAGATATTTACAGTCTGTTTTAACAAGACCTCCAGGTGACTCTGATGTAACTTAAAGTTTGAAAACTATTGCTCAAAAGATAACCTGTCTTTTTTCCTCTGGTTGATGCTAAGATAATCTTTTTACCATTGGTATTCTCTGGTTCCTTGTGCCTAAGATTTCTTTTCATCTCTTCAATCTGTTTATATTTTCCTCCTGAAATGAAAAATCTACAGCCACTATATTTTGCAGTAATTGCCTGGGCTCCTTCTCTGTCTCTCATAGGTAACTCCAGTTGGAAATGGTTCAGTTCTTTATCTTCTGCCCTCATGGTTCTTAGCCGTATTTATGTTTCTCAACTCTTTTTCTGCTTACCTTGCATTTATTGCTACAAGTAGCTTTTAAACTTCAGCCTTCATAAAAATTTCATGTAGAGTTTGTTAAAGTACTAATTCATCAGCCCACCCCAAAGAGTCTTAATTGAATTTCGATATGATCTGAGTATCAGAATTACTTAAAGTGCTCCAGGGGACATTTATGCAGCAGACTGTATTTAAGAAACAAATTCTTTTTTTTGGCTGTGTGTAATCTAAAAGCTATTTACTTAGGTCTTTTGTTGTGGGTTTCCATTTTGCTTTTATTTTAGCAATTGTAATTGTCCTTTAGAAATCATAAATTCTTAATTTATATTTTTATATATATTTATATATTTTGTATATGTAATTTTATATATATATATAAAAGGGGTTTTTTGAGACAGGGTCTTATTCTGTCACCCAGCCTGGAAGTGCAGTAGCATGATCTCGGCTCACTGCAACCTCCACATCGCAGGTTCAAGTGATCCTCCCACCTCAGCCTCCCAAATAGCTGGGACTACAGGCATGCACCACCACGTTTGGCTAATTGTTTTGTATTTTTAGTAGAGACAGGGTTTTACCATGTTGGCCAGGCTGATCTTGAACTCCTGACCTCAAGTGACCTTCCCACCTCAGCCCCCCAAAGTGCTGGGATTACAGGCATGAGCCACCATGCTGGGCCTATATTTACATGAATAACAGTAGTAGAAATAGTCCTAGTACGCACAGAAAGAAATACCAGTCAGTAAAAGTAACAAAAGAATTATTCTCTCTGTAATATTTACATCTGCAAATTCTGAATATCCTGGGACACTATGATTAAGTTGAATATGGGGATAAAATCAAATATTGGGAGAATTATGGTCACAAGAGAGCTCATAATGGAACAGTTTGGAGCAACATTTGTTTTGGACCACAAACCTGATGCAGGAGGAAGATCTAAAACTGAGGAGCAGGGCTAGGTCGAGGTGAGGTCTGTGAGTGCAGTGTCAGCTGCCACTCACTCTGAGCCACCCCTGTGCTTGTCTGACTGGCACTGGAAGCCCCTCCTTAAATACTGCACACTTATCTACCAGCCTGGGTTGCCTCATCCCAGTCTTGGCCCTGGTGAGAAGAAAAACAGATCCCAATAAGAGTAGAGTAAGATTTGTAGAAATAGAAAGATAGAACTGCTTTTGCCATGCTGTAAAAGAAAATTAAAAGAGAAATTAAGCAGCCTTAACAGCTCTGAAAAATTAACCTATCTGTTCTAACTCATCCAGGGTGACAGCATTCTAATTATCCTGGTTTTGTTTCACGTATCACATAGAAACGGGGCAGAACGTCTCTGAGTTCATGGATCCTACAGCTGTTCTAGACTCCCTGCTCCACATCCTGTCAGAGTCACTTAGATGCTAAAATCTCTTGCATTTGTATTCAGGGCCACCAGTTCTTTGAGACCCTCTGATATAGTTTGGATGTGTATCCCCATGCAAATATCACACGGAAATGTCATTCCCAGTGTTGGAGATGGGGCCTGGTGGGAGGTGATTGGATTGTTGGGGCGGATTTCTCATGAACGGTTTAGGAGAATACACACCAGGGAGAAGCGTTACGAGTGCAGCGACGGCGGGAAAGCCTTCAACGACCATTCAGCCCTTAGGACCACGCAAGAACTCACCTCAAATAGAAGCCCTTTGACTGCAGTCAGTGTGGAAATGCATTCTGGACCCTCTCAGCCCTGAAAATCCACATGAGCGTTCACACTGGTGAGAGCCCTTACAAGAGTGATCAGTGCAGGAAGGCGTATGGCCGGAGCTGCCATCTCACTGCACACAAAAGAACGCACACCGGAGAGAGGCCCTATGAGTGTCACGACTGTGGGAAAGCTTTCCGGCACCCCTCCCACCTCAAAGAGCACGTGACGAATCACAACCGGGAGAAGCCCTGCGCATGCACGCAGCGCGGCAAAGCCTTCCGCTGGAAGCCGAACTTTAATTTGCACAAGAAGAACCTCATTGTGGAGCATGTAAAGAATGTGGGAAATCCTTTGGCGATCTCGCCTCCTGGAGGAAACACATGAGAATTAACATCGTCAAGAAACCCGTGGAATGTCAGCAGTGTGGGAAAAACCTTCCGAAACCAGTCCAGCCTTAAGACTCACATGAACTCACGCTGGAGAGAAACTGTATGGGTGCGATCTCTGCGGGAAAGCCTTCAGAGGGAGCTCAAACCTCACTGCACACAGGAAGATACACACACAAGAGAGGCGTTACGAATGCGCCACCTGCAGGAAAGTCTTCAGTGATTATTTATCCCGGCAGAGGCACAGGAGCATTCACCTTGTAAAGAAACACGCTGAGTGTAGGCAGTGTGGCAGAGCCTTCAGGAACCAGTCAACGCTGAAGACGCACATGCAAAGCCACAGGAGGGAGAAACCGTAGGAATGTGATCACTATGGAAAAGCCTCCAGCATCAGCTCCAACCTGAACATGCACAGGAGGATCCACACCGGGGAGAAGCCCTGTGAATGCCTTGTCTGCGGGAAAGCCTTCAGCGATCATTATTCCTTCAGGAGCCACGTGAAAACTCACCGGGGAGAGAATCTCTTTGTGTCGTCCGTGTGGAAAAGGCTCCAGTGAGCACGCCTGCTTTAAAGAAACAGGATTACTCAGATCAAAACCAGATCTCACGGGTGTAAGAGGAAGCCTCTTTCAGCCCGCACCTTACTGGGTGCAAAAGAATCCGTGTAACTTGAGAGAAGTCCAATTCCTTTAAAAACTGTGGGAAGACGAGGTGTTCTCATCCCATAGGAGATTTGTGAGAACTCACGCTGGGGGTGAAAATGTACATCTGTAGTATGGAGAAGCCTTCGGCGTACATTCAGCTTTTAACAATCACAGAAGGACTTACGGCGAGAAACCCCAGGATGGCATTTAATGTCAAAATGACTTCAGCACCACTTGTAGCCTCTGGGCCCATGAGTAATAAGCACACTAGGGAGAATCTCTGTAAATGCAGTGACTGGTGAAACCCTTCCTGGTCTCAATGGATTCCTCAGGACAGAAATCACACTGAAGAGAGAAATCAGTGAAGTAAGGAATGTGGGAAGGTCATGAAGAGGTCCACAAACCATGACTGGCTGTCTATCGTATGGCTTGCAAGCTAACAATAGTTGGTCCATCTTTAAAGGGGAAGAATGTGTAATAGAGAACATATATGGCCAACGAAGTCTGAAATACTTCCTGTCATCTGTCCCTTTCCAGAGAAACTTGACTGACCATTTGTCTGCAGCAGGGGTTCTCAGCCAAGCCGCAATTTTTCTGTCTGGGTGTCATTTGACAATGTCTGGAGACATTTTTGGTGTTAGAACTGGGGGAAGGTGCTCCTGACTTGTAGTAGGAAGACATCAGGGATGCTGCTGAGTACCCTCCAGTGCACAGGAGCCCCCCACAACAAAGAGTTATGTGCCCCCAAACGTCACTGTTGCTGAGGTTGAAAACAATCACGCAGTCAGGTTCCTCAATTATTACCTACAACAATTACTCAGTTTTCTGAATCTTCTGAGCACTTACGCTAGGAGAAATTTCTTTTACAAAACCTTTAAAACACAATCAGTGCTGACAATTCCTATGTGGAAATGATTCCAGCCATGGTCCCCTCACTTGTGCATGTGAATATTCTCACTGGGGGAGAACCCCAACAGGATTTTTGTGTGAATTCAGGATTGCACTTAATCTCTCATCATGAAAACAGACCCCACTTATACATTTTTCATCTTCATTTTTAAGGTTACACTCCTCTAAATAGCCCTAAAGCCTCATCACAAAAGGTTTGTATATAGTATTTTTACTGTAGCTTCATCCTTGATAACGTCCTAATTGCCTTTTGGACAACCTACTTGACCAATCACATATTTAGATCTGTGTTACATGTGGGTATTTCTCAGTACTGGTTTGTTACTGGCATCTCATTCACACGCGTTGTGACCAGAGCATGACGTCTCCATGAAGTGGTGGTATGTTTGCAGCCTGCTGTCCAGCCAAGAGTGGCAGATACTTCTAGTGGCTTCCCTGGTGTCCACTCTCATCTTCTTCCCATATGAAGAAAATCCACGTTCTGTCAGATTAGTAAGGTGTGCTATTTTTTAAAATCTCTTACAGGTTTTCTTGCAACTACGACCATCCATGTCCCACAACCCTGGCCACTGACAAATCAGCGGATGTCACCGCATGGGCTTCTGAGAAAGCTCTTGAACAGGGGTTGTTCTTAAACCTGAATTCTTCCCTGTATGTTTTGCTCTTTGCTTTATCCCCTACTTCTCACCTTATAAGGACATCCAGTACCTAGTATTGGAAGATCCACCTTATGACCATGTGGATGAAAGCCACAGTATAAGGAAGTGACTGCAGAAAGCCCACAGTGACCCTGGCCTACCCTGTGGCTTCTTTGAGTGTCTGCACCAGCCCTGGACTTGTTACTTCCAGACTTCCTATCACATGAGAAAAAATAAAACTGATTATTGGTTTAAGCTGCTATGGATATTTGTTTTCCTTTTAAATTTATTTATTTTAAAAAATGAAATAATTGGGGGTCTCACTATGTTGCCTAGGCTAGACTCAAACTCCTGGGCTCAAAGAATCTTCCTGCCTCAGTCTCCTAAATAGCTGAGAATACAGGCATGTGCCACCACACCTGGCTTGTTTTTCTATTTAATTTATTTATTGATGGGAGTGGGGCTCTACACCCAGCTGGATGCTGCCTGGAGCCCATACACCTGGTCATTGGTGAGTTTTATAACTAGTACCTAAATGTGTGGGCATAACAAGTATACAATATACATAACATGTGTATCAGTTTTCACAAAAGTTCAAGGAGACAGGTATCGTCGGCGTCTCTGTTTTCCATACAGGGAATCTGAAGCACGAAAGCTGAGGTTTACTTGTCTGAGATCAACCTGCTAGCTGGTAGCAGTGTTTGCCTTTGAACCCTGGTGTCTGGTTCTGGAGCTTATACCTGCTTTATGCCAGGCACAGGCACTGCTCTGTGGTGTCCAGGGTCTATAGCAGTGATTCCAAATTTTTGCCCTAGTGGTACTTGGGTGTGGGGCACCTGATAAACAAACCAGTAAACATGTTGTGTATCAGGTGGCGGTAAATGCAATGGAAATAACTATGGAGGGAGCACGTAGGTTGAAGGAAGCTATAAGGTGGGTAGGGAAAGCCTTGCATTTAAGCAGAGATGTCAGGGAACTGCAAGCATGTGTCCTTAATCTCAGGAAGATCGCCCTTGGCAACTCAAAGGCCACGAAGAAGAACTGTGCCTGGGGAAGCCCTGCAACAGCAGAGGGGCTGGTGTGCGGGAGTGAGGCAAGCCTGGGCATCATAAGAGGATGATGAGGTCAAAGCTGTATCAGAGACTGTTCACAAGGGCATCTGGCTGGTTAACTAGATCTTGAACAGAAGAATGACAACTATCCAATTTCAGTTTTCAAAAGGATCACAGTGGTTTCTGGATTGAAAGGCTAAAGAGGGATGAGACATGAGCAGAAACCAGTGAGAAGGTCATTGCAGAATTCAAGTGAAATGTAATGGCGGACAGATTAAGTAGTGGGAGGAGTGGTTTGAGAACCACATTGATGAATATAGTCAGAGTTTCATTTTCACTTCCAGACAGTGATAATTTTATCGTTATCCCACTATTATGCTTTGTAATGCTAATGAACAGTTGGTTTTCCCCATTTTTCCCAATTATGAACAGTGGTGCTGTAAGGTGTACATGCCTTCTGGAGCACTGGTAACTTTTTCAAGGAGTGCGACGTTGCTGGGTTGTTAGGTCTGTGCATGTTCATCTTATCAGTATAATGCCAACGTCATTTCTACAGTGGTTGTGTAATAATACCCTGTGTGTGTGTGTGTGTGTGTGTTAAAACAGGTTTTATTGAAATGTAACATACATATAGAAATGTGCTTAATTCCTAAGTATACAAACCAGTTATCACATGAACACCTCTACATAACCACCAGGTCAAGGAAGAATATTCCCAGTATTCCAGACACCTCCTCTTTTTCCCTCCAAATTACACTCTTCTCTACTCTGTAGGTAACCAGTATTCTGACTCTGACAGTATGGTTTGACTTTTTGTTTTGAGCCCTGTGCAAATGCAGCCATACAGTATGCATTCTTTCTTTTTTCCTTCTGTCCATCTTAATTTTCCCAATATTTTTGTGAAATGATACATATTGTTTCCTGTATCTCTAACTAGTGCATTTTACTCTGTTCCTTTGTTTGAATCGTCCACAATTCATTTAAGCATCTTGTACTGATGACCATTGAACTTTGCAGTTTGGGGTTATTGTGATTAATACTGCTATGAGTACATGTTAATATTTCTGGTTGTGCATGGTGTGTGTACTTGTCTTGGGTGCATACCTTGGACAGAAATTGTTGGGTCATATGAGACGCATTTGTTCATTTTCAGTGGATGCTGCCACTGAAATCAGAAATACTCTTTCCTACCCCAGGTCAATCTTCACAGTAAGAACCTAGTTGGGCTCCTGGAGAGAAAATTCAACAAAGGTAGGAGAGAGGTTGTGAGTCTTTCAATTTGGCGTTTGTCTTGGAAGACTGTCAAATTTTCTTTTTCCTTCACCACCCAATTGCCAAAGGATCCCTCTCCCTTTGCTTCTGTCTTCCAGAAGCCTTGTTCTTAGAAGACTCTATGATATGGTTTTCTACAGTTTATATTCCCACAAACTATTTTGTGGAGTTAGACAAGAAGATACTCACGTTATCTTATTGATTTATATACATGTGAGCCCATTGGGTGGATATATGTTTTGTAGATATTTTCTCCCACTCTGTGGTATGTCTCTTCAGGTTCACTGATTCTTTGGCCATGTTCAGATGATTAGCCTATCAAAGGCATTCTTCCATTTCTCTTATGGTGGCTTTGATTTCTAATATTTCCTTCTGATTCTTTGAGTTTCCATTTTTCTGCTGATAATGCAGGGCAGATGAGCCCCCAAACTGGGGATTCACCCAGGTTGTTCTCAGCTTTGCTCAGGAAAGAATTCAAGAGCTGGTGGTGGTAAAAGAAATTGGGTTTATTGAAACAGCAGGGCACAGCAGAGTAGCTGCCCCTTGTGGAGCAGCAGTTACTCATAGGCAGTGTGCCCAGAGTAGCAGCATATGGGCTGTTGGCTAGCAGTATTTATACCCACTTTTAATTACATGCAAATTAAGGGATGGGGTATTCAGATAGCTCTAGAAAAGGAGTGGTAACTTCCGGGTGTTGCCATGGCAGTTGTAAACTGTCATGGCACTGGTGTGAGTGTCTTATGCTGATGGGCAGTGAGCGCACCTGGAGTAGCCTTCAGCACCATTTGCTGGTTCCGCTACTTTATTTCATTCTGTCTAGACTAGGAAATAAGCCCTGCCTGTCTCCTATCACACTTAGATTACCCATCTGTTCTTGCGTATTGTCCACTTTTTCTGTTAGAACCCTTAGTATATTAACCACAGTTATTTTAAACTCCCAATCTGATGATTGCACAGTCTCTGCCATATCTGAGGCTGGTTCTAATGCTTTCTCTGTTGGCTTAGACTTACGTGTTTCCTTGCCTTTTAATGTGCCTTGTAGCTTGTTATTGAAAGCCAGGCATGGTGCATTCGGTGATAGGAACAGCAGTAAAAAATGCCTTCACCGTGGTTGTTCTGGCTAGAAGTTAGCCTCTGTTTACTGCTTGCTGTAGTGATGGTGTCAGAGGCTAAAATTTCCTCTAGTGTCTTTATTCTTATCCCCTCTGTTGTCTTTCAGTTTTCCTAGAGACTTGAAATAGGAGCTAAGCCTTGCAATGCTTCTAACTGTAGTCCTATTACTATACAGGAGCCCTACTGATGTGGTGGTTACAGTGCAGAGAGTGAAGTGTCTATAATGCCAGGAGTAGGTCTCAGTCTTTAGTGAGCCTGAGTTGGATATTTCTCTTCCCCTAGGTCAGTTAGGTTTTGTTAAAACCCCAGTAGTTTAGTCTCTAGCAACATAGTTTCCCTTGAGGGCAGACCTTACCAAGAACAGAATGCTCTGGGTATAAATCAGAAATACTCTTTCCTACCCCAGGTCAATCTTCACAGTAAGAACCTAGTTGGGCTCCTGGAGAGAAAATTCAACAAAGGTAGGAGAGAGGTTGTGAGTCTTTCAATTTGGCGTTTGTCTTGGAAGACTGTCAAATTTTCTTTTTCCTTCACCACCCAATTGCCAAAGGATCCCTCTCCCTTTGCTTCTGTCTTCCAGAAGCCTTGTTCTTAGAAGACTCTTTGATATGGTTTGGCTGTGTCCCCACCCAAATCTCATCTTGAATTGAGCTCTCATAGCTCCCATGTGTTGTGGGAGGGACCCAGTGGGAGGTCATTGAATCATGGGGGCGGGTCTTTCCTGTGCTGTTCTTGTGATAAGTGAGTAAGTCTAACCAGATCTGATGGTTTAAAAAGGGGAGTTCCCCTGCACAAGCTCTCTTGCCTGCCACCATGTAAGACATAACTTTGCTCCTCATTCACCTGCTGCCATGTAAGACATAACTTTGCTCCTCATTCGCCTTCCACCGTGATTGTGAGGCCTCCCAAGCCATGTGGAACTGTGAATCCATTAAGCCTCTTTATAAAGTCTTGGGCATGTGTTTATCAGCCGTGTGAGACACACAGTTGCTCCGTCCTGTAAATGACACATAGTTTTAAGTCCGTTTCCTCAGTTCTCCTATGATTGGCCAGGGTATTTTTGTTTTGTTTTTTGCATTTTCAAATTAAGGGTAGATAAGTTTGAGGGTCTCACTCAAGCTCTGTCTCAGGCCCCCACCAGCTGTCCCTCTTTCTTGCAGTTTACTTCACAGAGCCTTGAGGTGGGCATGTGTGGAACCATGGTGCTAAGATTTCATGTTTTATCTCATTTTACTCATAGCTATTTTGCAATTTTGGCATTCTCTCTGTCTTAAAGGCAGTGTTGAAGGTATAGTTTTCTGTAGAAGATTCATAGTTGTGGAGTTACCTCATAGCATTTGAGAGGAGATTTGGGGAGGTTGCCTACCACTCAGTGGCCATTGTTTTTAGTTACCTGGAAGTCTCCTCACCTTAGTTTTTGAAAATACTTTGACTTTTATTTTATTTTATTTTATTTTATTTTTTGAGACAGAGTCTCCATCACACAGGCTGGAGTGCCATTGCATGAGCTCGGTTCACTGCAACCTCCACCTCCCAGGTTCAAATGAATCTTGTGCCTCAGCCACCTGAGTAGCTAGGATTACAGGCATGCACCACCACGCCCAGCAAATGTTTGTATTTTTAGTAGAGATGGGGTTTTGCCATGTTAGCCAGGCTGGTCTCAAACTCCTGACCCCAGATGATCTGCCTGCCTTGGACTCTGAAAATGCTGGGGTTACAGGGATGAGCCACTGCACCCAGCCTGGGTATGCTTCAAAGAGGTCATTTCTTTGTCTTCTGGCCCCCATTGTTTCTGACTAAAAGTTGGCGTTATTCTTAACAACACGCCCCTGTATATAATGTGTTGTTTGTCAAACTGTTGAAAACTCAAGATAATTATCTAAAGAGAAGCCAGTGACAAACAACACATAAATGTATATGCTTTTATCTTGTTAACCTAATCATATGTCAGTTTAATTCTTGGGCCCAGCTGGGATCCTAAGATGATGTAGGTGAAATTTTGTTGCCCCTACAATATGGACATTAGTTTGCAAGTATCTGTTTGAGTTCCTGCTTTAAATTCTCATGAATTTTCATAAATTGTTTTCTTCCTCATTTTCTCTTTTTGGGACTCCAGTTGTGCCACAGGACTCTGAGATTCCTGTTTCATTCTTTATCCCGGCCCGCGGGATCGTTGAAGCAGGCCCTGGAGGAGGGAGTGGGAATTTGGGGGACAAGAGACACGAGAAATGGAGACAAGACAGTGCTCTGATCAAGTCTCGTTTAATGGCGGTAATGCAATGCCTTATATACACTTGGAGGGGAAGGGGTTGGGCCAGAGGCGGAGATGATCTCATCGCGGAGGGTGTGGCTAGGTAGGTATTGGTTTCTCTGGTCGGACGTCATGTTGCACCTGCGCTGTCAGTTGGTAATTTTCCCGGGCGCAGGATGGTGCCTGCGCTACAAAGTAACAATTTTCGCAGGGCGGGGGAAAAACAGGTGAAGAAAAAACAGGAAGAGCGCCATCTTTTATGAGGTATTGATACAAAAGAGAAACAACAAATCTAGGGAGGAGGTAGAAGGTGGAAAGGAATAGAGCTCGGGCGTTTAATCATTAATTATTATTTGCTATGGCCGGGGCGCACAGCTCCGGACAGGTCCCCCTTTTTATTATTTTATGATAAGAAATGACCCCTCGGGAACTGCGCCTGTCTTAGGTTGGGTCATCTCATCCCCATCTTCTAGGCCCGTCATGGGGTAAGGCAGCAGCAAGGGCGGCCCTCCTGTCTTAGGCTCCGATGGGGATAGTGTCCTCTTACCCGTCATTGACTGTCCAGTTCAGCACACAGGGGAGGTGGTCTTATTAAGGTAAATAAGACTCACCATTTTCCGTCATCTCAAGGCGATGATAATGGACCTGTATAGGCTTGGCCTGGAAGGCCTCGATTTGTTGTCTAACAAACGCCATAAGCTTATTAAGGATTATAGGCCCGAGAGTGAGAAAGAGTAGAAGAGTAAGTAAAGGACCAAGGAATGGCAGGAGATAGGGGAGAAGTCCATCGAGTCCAGTCCACAAGGGATTGGCGGCCAGGCCTTTTCTGCGCTTTTCTAGTTCTTCTTGTAACGTTTTTATCTTATCTCTGACGATTCCGGATTTGTTGGCATAAAAACAGCACTTTTCCTGTAGAGCCAAACAGATCCCTCCCTGTTCTGCTGTTAATAAATCTAGACCTCTTCTATTTTGGAGAACTACTTCTGCTAATGAGTCTACTTGGTCTTGTAAATCTTGTATAGTACTGGATAAGGTATGTACATCTGAAATTAATTGGTTGGATAATTTTGTATATTGGGTTAGTGAGACTCCTAGGCCTGTGGTTCCTGTTGCAAATGCAGTGGTGATTCCTAGTCCGGCCAACAAGGGAATAAATTGTATGGCTCGTTTTGGTCTATAAATAAAATGTTCGATAGTGGGGATGGGGATAGGTTCATCTCCAGGGATGATATCAATGTCAGGGAGAAGAGTGGCCAGAACACAAAGCCCTGTCCAATTTGTAGGTAGATAAGTATATGCCATGTTGTTTCCACAGACGAAAACCGAGCCATTTACAGCACACAAAGGGTTAGTGGCATTGATTATGGAGGCACAGTTGTCAAACACAACATAGCCTAGATCAATTTCTTTCGTGTTATTATATGACGGTGAAAAGAGACAAGAGGAATTAGAAAACGTCATCGGTTGAACTAAGAGGGGAGAAATAATAGGACAGGAATTATTTACCAAGGATTCATTTGAGTAATTGACATAGGACGACAAAAGGTTAGGTATAGCTAGAGGAATAGGGGGGCCCATTTTAAGACAAAGCCAACAATCGTGGGCTAGGCTTGTATTGGACATTTGAAGTAAATTGTAAGTAGCATTGAGGATATCAAAAGTTTGAGCATCGAGCCTAAAATTATCTCTAATCTCAGGCAGGGCTAAGGGGTGATATTGAAGTTCAGGATATAGAGCTTTATGAATCTCTTCTAATTTTCTCTGGACGGTTTTAATTCTTGCAGTATCTAATGGGCCTCCTCCATCAGAAATGTGAATGGGAGTGGTAGTGCTCCAACAAACAGGCTTTCCTTTTTGGCCATTACAAGGAGATTGTACAAGTTTATTAGTGGATCCTAATACTTGTACGTCATTGGTACCTCCAGTTTGTGTTTTTAGTAACGTGGCCGTATAGTATGTCTTATTGCCTGATTTGCATTGTTGATAGGAGGTATAACAGGAACTATGTATAGAAGATTGAAAAGAGCTACAAGGGCATTCTAGGAGCGGCCCGCTAGGTGAGGTGTCTCTTGGGGTAGACTTACATTTCCACGACTGGTCTGGCATTAAGTACGCTGTCTTGCCCGAGCAAGTCACCTGGGTGATTCTGTCTGACGGAGGTTCAGATATTTGTCCTCCGCTGCAGTCACAAGGCTGGCCGTATTGTTTTCGTATTAATTCTCTCGCTTTACGAGGGTCACCAAAACCTGCATAGACTGTCACTATGCTATATAGAGCGATTATTTTCCAAAGGAATCTCATTTTAGGCTTCATTTTCTGAAAAACAAAAAGGAAGAAACTTCTCAGGGAGATTTATCTTCCCTGGACTGACAATGGTTATGATTTATTTGTCTTACCAATCTTTCAGGCAGCCATCTGGCTGCATCATTTTTTTGCGAGAAGATGCATACTGAGCCTCTTCCCCAAATTAAAACTGGATCGGGGCCATGCCATGAATTATCAAGTGGATCTTTCCATTTTACCATTGCGAACTGTTTTTGAGATTCAGGATGCCAGAAACGGTCGGCAGCCGATTTTCCATGACTGTCCAAATTTAAAACATTAAGGATAAACAGGGCATGATTGAGTATGTTTCTGGGGGTACCCTTCACGGGGTACCACCTCCCCCCTTTTAATTTTGTGATAACAGTTTTTAATGACAGATGGGCTCTTTCTACTATACCTTGTCCTTGGGGATTGTAGGGAATGCCCGTGGTATGTTTAATTTGTAGGGTATTACAGAATTGTAAAAAGGCTTTGGCTATATAACCAGGGCCATTATCTGTTTTGATTTGTTTGGGTATTCCTAAGATAGAAAAGCAGTGTAATAAATGAGCTATGACATGTTTGGTGGCCTCTCCTGTTTGGAGAGTTGCAATGATGAACCCACTATAGGTGTCTATGCATACATGGATATATTTTAATTGACCGAATTCTGAGTGGTGAGTAACGTCCATTTGCCAAATTTCGTTGGGGATGAGTCCTCGGGGGTTAACTCCTAAATGAGGAACAGGTAAATACGTTATGCAGTTGGCGCATTGTTTAACTATTTGTCGAGCTTGTTCTCTGGTAAGTTTAAACATGAGCCTTAAGGTTTGGGCGTTTAAATGATGTAAGGCGTGTGCTTTTTGTGCTTGTTGTAAATTGTCTATAGTGACTGTGGCTATGGTTTTTGTTGCCGTGTCGGCTGTTGCGTTACCTTGAGTTAAAGGTCCCGGTAATCCTGAATGTGCTCTAATATGCCCAAGGAAAAAGGGAGTAGTCCTTTTTTGAATAAGTTGTTGACATTGTAAAAATAGGTTAGCTGTGTCTGAAATATGTTTAATTTGAGGCACGGTCTCTAAGAGGGGTATTGAATGAGCCAGGTAGGCACTGTCTGTGTAAATGTTAAGTGGCTGACAAGGAAAAGCTGATAATGCTGCAATTATAGCTTGCAATTCGACCAGCTGAGCTGATGTATAAGTGGTCTGGAATTTAACGATTACATCATTGTAGGTGTAAGCGGCAAGCCCTGTGGAAGATCCATCAGTGAAAATTAGTAATGCGTCATTGAGAGGTTCTTTACTGGTAATATGGGGAAACACAAACGCATGAAGTTTGCAAAATTGAATGAGTTTGTTAGGTGGGTAATGGTTGTCAATTGTGCCAGTGTAAGAAGCGCAAGCAATTGGCCAGGCTTCCGTATTTTGTAACAGCCAATGAATGTGTGATTGAGTGTAGGGCTGTATAATGGTAGAAGGTTCTATTCCAAAGTACTTTCTACTGTTTTCTCTTCCCAAGATAATTAGATCAGCTATGGCATCATAATAAGGCAACAAAACCTTTTTAGGGGAGGAGGGTAGGTGTACCCACATAATGGGATTGTTCTGCCAGAATAAACCAGTAGGGGTTATTGTTGTGTTAAAAATAATGAATATTAATGGCTGAGAATAATCAATACTGGTAACAAATTGTGTTGCAATGGCATGCTCTACCTGTTGGAGTGCTATTAATGCTTCTTTGGTAATGGACCTGGGAGATTTTGGATTAGAGTCTCCTTTTAATATATCGAAAAGAGGTTTTAACTCTCCTGTAGTGAGCTTTAAATACGGCCGAAGCCAATTTATGTCTCCCAGTAATTTTTGGAAATCATTTAAAGTTTTTAAATGATCACGACGTATAACGGCCTTTTGATTAATGATTTTGGGTCCATTAATTTGGAAACCAAGATAGGTGTATGGATCTTGTAATTGTACTTTTTCTGGGGCTATTTGTAGTCCGGCTGCTGTTACCTCTTGTTTGAGTTGGGCAAAACACTGTAAGACTTGTTCACCAATTTCTCCTGCTATTAAAATATCATCCATATAATGTATAATATACATTTGTGTCCATGTTTTTCTGACTGGCTCTATAGCAGCAGCTACATATTTTTGACACAAGGTAGGACTATTGGCCATACCCTGAGGTAAAACTTTCCATTGATAGCGCTTCATTGGTTGCTGAAAATTTGTAGATGGAAGACTAAAGGCAAATCTTTTTTGGTCAGCAGGGTGAAGGGGAATTGTAAAAAAGCAATCTTTAAGATCAATAATGATTTTAAAATATTTTTGAGGAATCGCAACTGGTGAAGGCAATCCTGGTTGTAAGGCACCCATAAGGACCATAGTGATATTTACTGCTCTTAAATCTTGTAAGAGTCTCCATTTACCAGACTTCTTTTTAATAACAAAAATAGGTGTATCCCAAGGAGAATTACTTTCTACAATATGTCCTGCTTCCAGTTGTTCCTGCACTAACTGTTGGGCAGCACTTAGTTTATCATTGAGTAAAGGCCACTGATCAACCCAAATGGGCTCATCTGACTCCCAAGTAATGGGGTCAGCGCACCTTTGAGGTGCAGGTATGTCAGTGACCTGAGCTAAAAATTTCCAACCCCTTTTTATCAAGTTGTCCTGAAACCAGTATAGGCTGTGGGATACCGTTTTCTCCTTTTCCAAGACCTTTACCAGGGGTGTATCCTTGAGTTAACATTTGTGCAGTAACTATATCATTTGGACTACACATTATAATTTTCATTTGAGCGAGCAGATCTCGCCCCCACAGGTTAACAGGTAGGTAAGGAATGACAAATGGCTTAATGAGGCCTGAATTGTTTTCTTTATCTGTCCATGTTAGGTATTTAGAACTTTGTTTAGGATTACTGCTTTGCCCAATTCCTCTCAAGTGAGTTAAAGTCTCTGTGGTAGGCCAATGAGAGGGCCAATCTTCTTGTTTAATGATAGTTACATCGGCCCCTGTGTCTATTAGCCCAGTGAATGCCTTCCCGTCTAACCATAAGGTTAGAGAGGGTTTTTGATTTGTAATTGGTTGCACCCAATATATATCTGATGATCCGAAACCTTTTATATTTCTATTAGAGTGTTGGATATTATTATCTGTTTTAACCAAAGGTAGTAGGATTAACTGAGCTATTCTAACTCCTTGAGGGACAGTAATAATATTATCAATAGCTCTGGCCATAATTTTAATTTCTCCCTCATAATCATTATCGATAACTCCAGGGAGGACGTGTAAGCCTCTCATGGTGACACTACTTCTTCCTAAAAGTTGCCCAAAAGTGTTAGGTGGTAAGGGTCCATATATTCCAGTATTTAAGGTTTGTGGTCCCATTTCAGGTGTTAGTACTGTGTGGGAGGTGGAACTGAGGTCCAGTCCTGCACTTCCTGGGGTTGCTCTACTAAGCTTTGAAATGGATTGCTATTGCTGGCTGGAACAAAGCTGACTGCCCCATATGCTTGTTTCGGGGCCTGGGGCTGGCCCCTCATCCCGTTTCCCTGCCTGGGAGATAAAGGATTTCCTTGACTGTCAGTTTTAGATTTACATTCGTTTGCCCAGTGCCTTCCTCTTTTACACCTTGGGCAAAGGCCTGGGATTTTCGCTTCTGGATTTTTATTTTGGTTTTCATGGCAATCTTTTGCAAAGTGTCCCCTTTTACCGCGCCTAAAACATCCCCCTTTATCTTTACCTTTGTTAATGAGGAAGTCTCTTACTGTTTGGCCGCTAAAAGCGGCGGCCATTGCTAGGCCTTGTTGATATGAAGGCCCAATATCTGAACAAAGGCGAATGTATCCTGTTAAATCTGTTTTCTTTCGATAAGGTCTGATTGCCGCTTGGCAGGCGGGGTTAGAGTTTTCATAAGCTAACTGTTTAACATAATCTACACCCGTTTCTGCATTTCCAAAAATTCTACCTGCCGTGGTCATAAGTCTATGCACAAAGTCTGAAAATGGCTCATCGGGTCCTTGTTTAACTGCCGTGAGTGAGGCCCCTGGATCTCCTTTAACGGGAAGTTTTCTCCAGGCTTTTGTAGCAGCAGCCTGGATTTGTGAGAACAATCCAGGATCATATTGCATTTGGGCCCGAGTGTCTGCATAATTACCTGAACCAGTTAACATATCAAAATCCCAACCATTTCCTGCCTGTTGATTTCTTTTGGCTGTATCTCTACAATTTTCAAAGAACTCTGACTTCCAAATTAAGTGGTCTCCCCCAGAAAGGACTGCCCTAACTAAGGTATTCCAGTCTGTAGGAGTGAGCCAATTATCAGCCACAGATTCTACTATAGCAAGAGTATATGGAGCAGTAGCCCCATACTGAGAGGCAGCAGTCTTTAACTCTTTTATAATAGTAAAGTCAAACCCAGTATGATGTCTCCAAGCCTGTCCCTGTTCATCTATGGTTTCAGTGACCGGAAAAACGTCTTTGGGGGAGGAGTCTTCTCTACGTCGGCTAGCAACCAACCCCCCTCTTGGAACATGTTGTCCAGGCCGCTGAGGTGGGCGCAAGGAACCCTCCATAGCGTCTGAGTTGGGTATTTTTTCATTTCCTGTTTTTAGCTTTTGGAGCCTAATTATCAATGATTGATGTAACTCTTCAAGTTTAATTTGCTCTTCTAGTTGAGCAATTTTTTGTTTTAATTCTTCTTTGGGATCTATTGCTGCCATAACAATGGGCACAGAAGCCTCATTATATGTCTTATTATATGGGGGCGGGTATGAAGTAAAGGGAGGCAGATCAGGGTTGTGATATTTAGCTGCCTCTTCCTCTAAATCATCCCAATTTATGTCTGATTGATTAGGCTTATTAATTTCCTCCTCTTTTTGAAGCATCTGTAAAATTGGGTATTTTTTTTGGTTTGTTTTCGTGTGGCATTTCTTTATCTGTTACTGAAGGAGACTTAATTTCCTCATGATCACTTTCGAGGGAAATGAGATCCTCCTCCGTATCTTGCGGAGGCTTTGCGAGGTTAGAGCGGGAGCTAACCTTTAAAATATGCTCTGTCTGAGCGACCGCAGCCATGACTTGCGGATCGGCCTCTTTCTTATCTATTAAATCTCTAATGAGGTTCCAATAAGAGAAGGCGGTCACAGGAATTTTTTCTGGCCCAAAAGTATTATAATAGTCCTGAAAACAATCCCCTACTCTACGCCATCTTTTAATATCAATAGTTCCTTCCTGTGGGAACCAAGGGCAAGTGTCTTTTACAAAATCAAAAAACTTAAACAAATCATTACCTTTAACCTTTACTCCTCATATCTTTAAAGCCTCTTTTAATTGTCCTACATAGATCTGATGCTGACTTAATTCTTGTCCCATTTCGGACGCGCCACTTACCTTCGATTCAGACGCGGCAGGTTCCCGCGGTGATCGGAAGAGTTTTACTCCTTTTGTCTGGGTTAGCGGTCGACCGTCCTTTGGCGTCCTCTTCCTCACGGAGTCCCTCGTTTCCAGGTCCCTGTTCGGGCGCCACGTATCCCGGCCCGCGGGATCGTCGAAGCAGGCCCTGGAGGAGGGAGTGGGAATTTGGGGGACAAGAGACACGAGAAATGGAGACAAGACAGTGCTCTGATCAAGTCTCGTTTAATGGCGGTAATGCAATGCCTTATATACACTTGGAGGGGAAGGGGTTGGGCCAGAGGCGGAGATGATCTCATCGCGGAGGGTGTGGCTAGGTAGGTATTGGTTTCTCTGGTCGGACGTCATGTTGCGCCTGCGCTGTCAGTTGGTAATTTTCCCGGGCGCAGGATGGTGCCTGCGCTACAAAGTAACAATTTTCGCAGCGCGGGGGGAAAAACAGGTGAAGAAAAAACAGGAAGAGCGCCATCTTTTATGAGGTATTGATACAAAAGAGAAACAACAAATCTAGGGAGGAGGTAGAAGGTGGAAAGGAATAGAGCTCGGGCGTTTAATCATTAATTATTATTTGCTATGGCCGGGGCGCGCAGCTCCGGACAATTCTTCTAATGTGTTTGTTTTCCAGTTTGTATGACTTCTACTGATATATCTTAAAGTTCACTAACTCTTCTATCCTTTTCATCTGTTGAATCCATTTAGTGACTTGTTAAAATTTAGATGTCTGAGGTCCTTAGGAAAACAGGTGTTTCTCCCCAATGTAGCTTGGATTTGCTCTGAATGTGGTGGTCCCCTAAGCCAATAACACACTGCCTCCTGGCCTTCCCTGGCCACCCAGGAAGGAGTGAAGGGAGAGATAGGTGTAGTGGTAATAAGCCTAGCTGTGCACAGCCCTGTGTAACAACTAGAAAAGGCAATATGTTTTTCTGCTCCCATCCCCAAGCCTGATTTATTCAATATGCAGTAACTGACACCCCTACACATGCCCTCCTCTCTACCTCCCATTATTCCACCAAGAACCGTGTCTAAGGAACAAGGAAATCCTACAAAGATGATGTCTCAGGTACCCATCAGCAGCCATGACATGATGACAAGTGAGTCTGGTGTCATTAAAAGGTTGTCTTCAAACCACCTTCTGCTGCAAGCAGAACCCAATCACATAGGAATCCGAGCTCCATAATAGAGAGGCTGAGATTGAGTCTGGAGGGCCGGTGGGGACCTCATGACTGTGAAGACCCTGGACTCCTGTGTTGCTGGAGATGCTGTCCATGTCCTCACATGTGCTCAGCCCTCTTTCTGACACATGGAGAGGCAGCTGCTGTGGTTCAGCACAAACAGAAGATGTAGTGTGCCTCCAGGGTGGGAGCATGCGAATGGTGGACTCTGACTTTGACTTTAAGAACTGATTTATTTCTTAACGTTCTTCCTTATATGACTGGTTCTTCTGAGGGCCTCAGACTCCCTCTCCAACAGCCTTCTGCCGTCTCCCATTTTCACGTTTTCATTTTTGAGCTTCTGTAGCTAAGTGGTTTTACATTTTTTGGAGATAGGGTCTGGCTGTGTTGCCTAGGCTGGAGTGCAGTGGCATGATCTCAGCTCACTGCTAGTCCCTTTGAAGCTGTGAGTGTAAGGGTATTGTGTTTCTTGAGAAGGTCTAAGAGTTGCTATCAGTGTGGTTGCAGTGTATGTTGTACTTAGAGACCTCATCAGAATGGATAACCATTTTGCCTCCATCACTTACGAAACAACAACTTTTATTAGCTACACTAAAATGCCACTGGTGTCATGCTACCTTCTCATAAATACTGGGAATTAACTGATGACTTTCTCGTCCAGGTATTCATAGGCTTTGGCAAGGCAGCAGTACACAAAACAGGTCACATTCATAGGATTCTTGACATTAAACTTTGGAGCCAGAGTGCAAGCAAATATATAAACACTAGGAAAAAAGTACATACTGGTAAGAATAAATGCTATGAGGAAGAGTAAACTCGAATAGGAGTATAGACAGATGGGACTGACCCATTAAATTTGTACAGTGTACAGCATACACTCATTTTTGGTCACTTTAACTTTTTAGGGAGCAAAATCATCACAGAAATCCTCAAGAGGCAGCTTTCCTGTACATTTCAGTTTCTCCTAAAACAGAAGAGAGCTTGGAATCCTTATTGAGGAATCACCCAAGCATTTCTTTCTGTCACAACAAGAGCAATTCCAGTTTGCTCCATGAGACCCTGTTTCTCTCAGAATCAAGTGATTCTCTTGCCTCAGCCTCCAAAGCAGCTGGGATTACAGGTGTGTACCAGCATACCAAGCTAATTTTTGTATTTTTAGTAGAGACAGGTTTGGCCTCCAAGATCTTAATCTTTTGCCCAAGAAAATCCTTCCGTTTAAGCAACATGAGTTCCTTGATTTGTCTTTAACTAGCCCACTGCTACTTTTCTGAGTTCAGAATAAAAGTTTATTATTATTATTATTATTAATTGTTATTATTTTGAGACAGAGTTCTGCTCTGTCATCCAGGCTGGAGTGCAGTAGCATTATCCCAGCCCACTGCAACCTCTGCCTCCTGGGCTCAAGCGATTCTCCCACCTCAGCCTACTGAGTAGCTGGGATTACAGGCGTACACCACCACACCCGGCTAATTTTTGTATGTTTAGTAGAGATGGTGTTTTGCCATGTTGGCCAGGCTGGTCTCGAACTTCTGGACTTAAGTGATCCACCCGCTTTGACCTCCCAAAGTGCTGGGATTATAGGCGTGAGCCACCATGCCAAGCTTAACAACTGATTGTTAACCCGATCTAGCTACTCCTCAAGAATCTAAATCAATCAGTTTGCTTCCTAGAGACAGAATTTCCAGCCTTGGACCTTGACAGTTATTTTGACCTAACATTGGTGATAATTTTTCTCTACCTCATCCAAGAAGATGGCGGATTGGAGCTCTTTTTACATAGCTTCACCAATCTTCCCACCAGCACTGCGGGGTAGTCATTTATTTTCTACAGAGAAAGAGACAGGTGCAAAGAGTTAACTTACCAGCTGGAAACTGGGACCAGTAACAAGTTCTTACCCTGACATTCAGCCCTCGCTTCACCTCTTGACCCTTTTCATGCCTGCATCAACCAGTGGTTCTGTTGGGTGCAGAGCGCATGACAGAGGGGCTCACGGTGTTGCATCTGGCTTCCTGAAATCCCTTCCTTTCCCCCTTGCAGTGCTTCCATGCAGCACTTTGGGTATGTAGTAAGGGCAATTTACATCCCTGAGTGAAAATGCTGAATGTTCAGCGAGTCTTGGTCAAAAGTTTTCCTAGGCTCATTAGTGAAGAAACAGCAATTACTCCCTGGGTGTAGATGGGTATGAAAAAAAAAAAAAAGAATGTGTATCCTAGAGGCCAGGCCCAAAGGGAAAAGCATCCTTTCTCTCAGCATTGAGTAAAATGCATTGAGTAAAATTTCTCTCAGCACTGAATAAAATGCACTGAGTAAAATTTCTCTCAGCATTGAGTAAAGTCGGCCATTTTTTAAATGAACCTTGGGAATCCAGCATAACTATTCCCTCTATGCCCAATTTCTCCATCAAAATAATGAATTCCATGGACAACCTAAGTGACCCATGACTGTTGGATCTCACTGCACTTCCCTGCCAATTCTCAGAATAGACAGAGTATCACACAGTCTCTGGAGGGAACTTCTAATTACAGGAACACAGTCTTCTTGTCTGAGTCTTATTTTCAGTTCTTGCAGCCTCTCCAGCAGGGACCATCTCTGTCTTGTGTAACATTTAGGTAACATCCAATCCACTCAGGAATTCTTGCCTCCTAGGGAACCTACTATATACACCCAGTGAATATCAGCTAACTGACCTCCACTTTTAATTAGGTTTTGGGAAGAAAGATCAATAAGACATAGTCCTGCCTTTAAGGGAGTAAAGGTGTAGGAGAAGTGGGATATCAACAGTAGATAGGACTCCTAGTATGGCAGGTGAATCCATTTGGGAGGCCCCAAATGGGGAGGATGTTGAACTTGGACCATAAAGAAAATCTAAATAGAAGAGATGATGCAAGCTAAGTGTAGAAGGCTTACTAAGAGTTCAGGAGTAGAATCAAATAAGCATGCTACTCCAGAGTGCAAAGGCACAGAAAAAAATGACAGTATGTTACATTCTGCAGATAAAAGACAATCTTTGGAGTAGGAGGCAGGCTTGAAGGGTAATATGGGACAGATTGTAGAACACACACATATCCTTTTTCTTTTTTTTTTTTTTAAAGACAGTCTCATTCTGTCACTCAGATTGGAGTGTAGTGGTATGATCATAGCTCTCTGCAACCTCAACCTCCTGGGCTTAAGTAATCCTCCAATCTCAGCCTCTCAAGTACTTGGACTATAGGCACATGCCACCATGCCTGACTAATTCTGTGTTTTACTTTTATAGAGATAGGGTCTTGTTATGTTGCCCAGGCTAGTTTCAAACTCCTGGGCTCAAGCAATCCTCCCACCTCAGCCTCCCAAAGTGCTGGGCCACTGTGCCCAGCCCACACACATATATCAATATGTTAGTCTGTCAGTTTCAATGTAAGTGTTAGTTGGAAGTTGATAGAAATCAATTGACATTTGATGAAATTTGCAGTTGACCAAAGTAACTGGTTCCCAATTGGGGAATGGAATGAAGGGTCCTGTTTCTATGAGCTTTTGTTTCACAGCCACTCTAAACATAGTGGTTTAAAACAACCACCAGACTGGACTCAGTGGCTCATGCCTATAATCCCACCACTTTTGGAGGCCAGGCATGAGGATCACTTGAGTCCAGAAGTTCAAGACCAGCCTGGGCAACATGGCAAAACCCTGTCTCTCAAACAACAACAACACCCCGCCACCATTTATTTAGGGTTTCTTGGTTGATATTTTAGGCTGTGCTTGGCCTGAGAGTTCTCTTGACTGGCTTCTGCAGTCAGTTTCCAGGTAGGATGGAGTTTATTGTTCTTCACTCAAGGTCTCATCCCCCAGCCATCCAGGTAAGGCCTGTTAACACATTGCTGGAGAGTTCCAACAGAGCTTGTATTGGGTTTGCCTACACCCCATCAGCCAGTGCAATCATGGGTGAGCCCAAGGTGAAAGGGCCCTCAGTTACATGGATGAGGCTTGGATACAGTTAAGAAAAAACACAGTGGCCATTCTTTTCTACAGTTGGCCACAAGGCCAGTGTATTATTGCAAGAATCTAAGTAAGGGGAACAGCTTTATTGAGATGTGATTAACATGTGGGAAATTCACATTTTTTAAGTATACAACCTGATAAATTTCAGCCTATGTATACACCCATGAAGCCATTACGAAAATCAAGATTGTGAACCATTAGCCAGGCACAATAGTGTGTGCCTATAATCCCAGCTACTCAGGAGGCTGAAGTGGGAGGATCACTTGAGCTCATGAACTCAAGACCAGCCTGGGCAACATAAAAAGACTCCATCTGAAAATAAAATAGTGAACCCCCCAAAATTTCCTCATGCACCTTTATGTTAACAATTAATATGAATAATAATAATAATTTTTCCCAGTCCTTCTCCAGGCAACCAATGGGAGAGGATCACACTTCTCCCAGTGGCTCATTCCATTATTGAACAGCCATAACCATGTTTTCCTGTGAAGAATCAAAGCCTGATTTCCAACTACTGGTTTCCCTTCCCTGCTCTTCTCCTCCCCTCTCCCCCAATCCTTTTCTCACCACCAACGTAGTACTCTGTGGAGCCTCTCACAGCGGAGGTCTTATTGTGTCCTTAGTGGAAGGTGTAGAGCTGCAGAGATGTGGGCAGGCGCTCAATTAGAGTCCTTCATGTTTCACTGGAAACTACACATGGAAAGAGCCACATGGAGCATTCTAGAGATGGAAACAGAACATTGCACATTGCACACAGGTGGAAGAAAATTTGGTTTATGATTCTGGGATGCTGAACATGAAATCATGCCAGCAGACCAAAGCACCTTATTTCATGAGATTGAAATTCTTTATAAAGATACTCAGATCCTAGGAATAAACAGCTCATGTTTAAAAGGCCTCGAAACCATAAATCTCACTGATTATCTCCATTTCTCTTTATGTCTAGTACAGAGCAAACCCTGCCAGTGCTACTCGGCAGCCCCAGGCTTCTGCCCCTTCAGGTGTCAAGGCATGCAGGTGAAAGCACAGCATTTTCAAGACACCTGAGGGCCACCATCCATTTGTTTTTAGAGACATTAGACCTTCTATTTTATATATATCTTTTGGCAGATGCTACTGTGTGGAAGATCCTAAGCAGATATTTGCTTGGAAGTGTTGGAGATAGGAGTTGTCCACAGATGGTATCCTATCTGGTTGATTGACAGAAGTCTCCTCTTTTCTGCAGAATAGTATGACCCAGAATTGGAGGACAGTAGCCTTTGTTCCTGCGTTTCTCTTCTTGGGCTGGTCTTCCACATTTGGAGTGGGATTTACGGTGGTTAGGAGATGGTCCTGTCTGATATGGTTTGGCTGTGTCCCCACTCAAATCTCATCTTGAACTGTAGGTTCCATAATCCTCATGTGTAGTGGAAGGGACCAAGTGGGAGGTAATTGAATCTTGAGGGTGAGTTTTTCCCATGTTGTCCTTGTGATAGTAAATAAGTCTCAAGAGATCTGATAGTTTTATAAAGGGCGGTTCCTCTGCACACGCTCTCTTCCCTGCAGTCATGTAAGATGTGACTTTGCTCCTCCTTTGCTTTCTACCATGATTGTGAGGCCTCCCCTGCCATGTGGAACTATGAGTCCATTAAACCTCTTTTTCTTTATAAATTACCCAGTCATGGGTATGTCTTTATTAGCAGTGTGAGAATGGGCTAATACACTATCCTGGATAGAGTTGAGTTTGGTCAGTTGATACAACTAGGGAGTGGGAGACTCCACATTCCTAAATAAAGGCCACGGAGACTCAGCCAACTTCATGCAGACATATTCCTCAGTGTTTCAGCTGGTAGAAGGAATTGCACCCTACATGCTGCTGGAACTTACTTTCTGCACCAGACCTAAGGAGTACAGAACTCCTCCAAGAAGATGGGAGGTCAGCAGGAGGAAAGACACGTATCTTTCCATCAAACAGTCCACAAAGCAGAATTTATGGGACAGTCTTGCCTTAAAAATCAGTAAGTGGACATTTTTTAGATAATATAGTGACAAGTCAGTGATTTCCATGAATCATTCTGTGTTGCTATTTCCCTTTTTGCAAAATGGAGATAATAGTGGGACCCACCCCATCCAGTTTAGATTTGTGTCCCTTCTAAATCTCATGTTGAAATGTAATCCCCAATGTTGGAGGTGGGACCTGGTGAGAGGCGTTTAGGTCATGGGAGCAGATGGTCCCTTATGGTTTGGTGCTGTCCTTGCAATAGTGAGTCTCAAGATCTGGTTGTTTGAAAATGTGTGGCACCTCCCCCAACCCTCTTTTGTTCCTGCTTTCACCAGGAGCCGTGCCTGCTCCCCCTTCACCTTCTGCCATGAATAAAAGCTTCCTGTGGTCTCCCCAGAATCCAAGCAGATGCCAGCACCAGGATTCCCACCAAGTCTGCAGAACCATGCACCAATTAAACCTCTTTTCTTATAAATTACTTCGTTTCAGATATTTATTCATAGCAAGAATGGCCTAATACAATGCCACACGGGTGGTTGTGAAGATTAACAGAGTTAACACGTGTAAAACACTTAGGGTAATGGCCTAACATACTGAACACAGAATGAATATTCAATTTAGCAAATATTTACTTAAAATCTTCCACACAGTAGCATCAGGGACAAAAGCAGATATCAAGAACAAACAAGGTTTCAGCCAGGCATGGTGGCTCATGCCTGTAATCCCAGCACTTTGGGAGACTGAGGCGGGTGGATCACTTGAGCTCAGCAGCCTGAGACCAGCCGGGCCAACGTGGTGAAACCCCATCTCTACTAAAAATGCAAAACCTAATTGGGTGTGGTGGTGTGTGCCTGTAATCCCAGCCACGTGGGAGACTGAGGCAGGAGTATTGCTTGAACCCAGGAGGCAGAGCCTGCAATGAGGTGAGATCATGCCACTGCACCCCAGTCTGGGCAACAGAGCGAGACTCCATCCTTAAAAAATAATAAAGAACAGACAAGGTTTCTTGTCTTCTGGAGTTTTGAGATCAACCTAAAAATGTTTATCTGTTTATTCAGCAAATGTGCTTTGGTGTTTCTTCTACTCTGGACCTAAGGCCTCATTCTTCATGAAAAAACTCTCTTAACTAGAGGCCAGTATCTTAGGTCCACTCTGTTCTGGGCTGTAAGACAGCCAGGGTCTTCCCCTCACTTCTCCCTGCATTTTCCTTTCCTTGACTGTTCTGGGTCATGGTAGATCAGTGGCTCTCATCCGTGGCCAACTTTGCCCCAAGGGGGGACATCGGCAATGTCTGGAGACTTCTTTGGTATCCACGACCTGACACTGGGGAGGTAAAAGGGGATTGCTAATGGGTTGAGGCCACAGATGCTGCTAAATGTCCTACAATGTACAGTTTTATAATTTTATAATGTATCATTTTACTATTTAACAGAGACAGGGTCTTGCTATGGTGCCCAGGTTGATCTCAAACTCCTGGGCTCAAGTAATACTCCTACTTTAGCCTCCCAAAATGCTGGGATTAAAGGTGCACCCAGCCAATGTCTTACAATATATAGAATAGCAGGCCCCATGAAGAATTATCTGAACTGTCAACAGTTCCCAGGTTGAGGAACTTTGTGATAGACAAACAGTTTCTGGACCAGGAACTAAGGGAAAGATGGAGGGTAGTCAGCTACTCCTTAAGGCTCATAGGTTGATACTCTTCCTGCTCCCATCTAGTTATGCCCAGGCCACCGGGACCAGGGGTTCCATAGAGTGGTTGGAAACTAAGACCTTATTGCACTAAATAAAACCTTTTTTTCCTCTCCCAAGAGCAATCAGTTTGTATCTCACCTTTACTCACCTTCTGGAGAAGAATGCATCCAGACAGATCTTCCAGGGGTTCAGGATCCTGCCAGCAGATCTTCGCATTTTTTTTTAATGAGCTTTCTCAGGTTGAAAGAACCTGCCAATAGATGTGCCTCTTGGAACAGATTGAGTAGTCAAGAAACACGCTAGCCAATGTAAACAAAAAGTAAAACTCTAAGCGCCCCAACCATCTAAATGAACCCCTCCTTTTGGCCAAGGGCGTTCCAAAGTTAACCTGAAAAACTAGTTCAGGCCATGATGAAAAGTGGGGGTCAAACATGACTCATTATCCCTCCTCCCTTTGGAATTCATTATACCCTCCTCTCTTTGGAATATATCTTCAATATTCCTGCTAACATCACAATGGGTGTACACCCTATGATATTATGCAGAATACATCTCTGATATTCCTGCTAATATCACAGTGGGTGTATACCTTGTGATATTATGAAGGATATATCTTCAATATCCCTGCTAATATCACAATGGGTGTACATCCTGTGATATTTGCAGAATATATTTTTGATATTTCTGCTAATATCACAGTGAGTTTACACTCTGTGATATTATACAGAATATATCTTTGATATTCCTGCTAATATCACAGTGGGTGTACACAGTGTGTGTGCACCCTATGATATTATGCAGAATATGTCTTCGATATTCATGCTAACATCACCTTGGGTGTACCCCCTGTGATGTTATCTAGAATATGTCTTCAGTATTCCTGCCAGTATTACAGTGGGTGTACACCATGTGATATTATGCAGAATGTATCTTTGATATTCCTGCTGATATCACAGTCGGTGTACATCCTGTGTGTGCACCCTATGATATTATGCAGAATCTATTTTCGATATTCCTGCTAATATCACAGTTTGTGTACACCCTGTGATGTTATGCAGAATATATCTTCAATATTCCTGCTAATATCAGAGTAGGTATACACCCTGTGTGTACACCTTGTGATATCATGCAGAATATATCTTCGATATTCCTGCTAAGATTATAGTGGGTGCACACCCTGTGATATTATGCAGAATACATCTCTGATATTCCTGTTAACATCACAGTGGGTGTACACCCCATGATACTATGCAGAATATATTTCTGATATTCCTGCTTATATTACAGTGGGTGTACACCCTTTGATATTAGGCAGAACATGTCTTTGATATTCCTGCTAATAGGACAGTGGATGTACACCCTGTGTGTACACCCGGTGGTATTATGTAGAATATATTTTCAATATTCTTGCTAATATCATAGTGGATGTACACCCTGTGATATTGTGCGGAATGTATCATCCATATTCCTGCTAATATCGCAGTGGGTGTATAGCATGTGGTATTATTCAGAATATATCTTCGATATTCCTGCTGATGTCACAGTGGATGTACACCCCATGATTTTATGCAGAATATATCTTCGATATTTCTGCTAATGTCACAGTGGTTGTACACCGGGTGGTATTACACAGAATATACATTCAATATTCCTGCTAATATCACTGTAGGTGTACATTCTGTGATATTATGCAGAATATATATTTGATACTCCTGTTAATATCACATTGGTTGTGCACACCCAGTGTGTAAAGAATATATCTTCAATATTCCTGCTAATATCACAAAGGGTGTATGTACACCCTGTGTGTACACCATGTGATATTATGCAGAATATAGAGTCTATATTCCTGCTAATATCACAGTGTTTGCACACCCACTGTGATATTATGCAGAAAAGTGATATTCCTGCTAATATCGTAGTGGTTGCACACCCTATGATATTATGCAGGATATATCTTTGACATTCCTGCTCATAACACAGTGGGTGTACACCCTGTGATATTATTTAGAATATCTTTGATATTCCTGCTAATACCACAGTTGGTGTAAACCCTGTGTGTAAACCCTGTGATATTATTCAGAATATCTTGGATAGGTATTTTTGCTAACATCACACAGTGTGTACACACAAGGTGTACACCCACTGATATTAGTCAGAATATCTTGGATAGATACTCCTGCTAATATCACAGTGAGTGTTCACCCTGGGTTTAAACTGGGTGATATTATTCAGAATATCTTGCACTGATACTCCTGCTAATAACACAGTGAGTGTCCACCCTGTGTGTACACCTGGTGATATCAGTCAGAATATCTCGGATAGATACTCCTGCTAATATCACAGTGGGTATACACACAGAGTGTGTGATATTTGTCAGAATATACTGAATAGATACTTTTGCTAATATCACAGTGGGTGCACACCCTGTGTGTAAACCTGGTGATATTATCCAGAGTATCTTGGATAGATACAGGGTGTACATCCACTGTGATATTATTTAGCATATCTTTTATATTCCTGCTAATATCACTGTGAGATCATTGATAAGCACCCGAGCAATATTTCTTTCATTCATATCACAGTGAGTAAACACTCTGTGTAAACACTGTGAGATGACTGATGAACATCCAAGTGATATTTCTTTCTTTCATATCACAGTGAGTAAACACTCTGTGTAAATACTGTGAGATGATTGATAAACATCCAAGCGATACTTCTTTCATTCATATCACAGTGAGTAAACACTCTGTGTAAACACCATGAGATGATTGATAAACATCCAAGAGAATTTCTTTCATTCATATCACAGTTTGTAAACACTCCGTGTTAACACTGTGAGATGATATGACTATTGGAGCAACATTTCATTAGTATCACAGTGCGTAAACACTGTGACATGATATGAATATCAGAAGGATATTTTATTAATATCACAGTATAAAAACACTGTGATATGATGAATATACGAGTCATGTTTCATTAATATCACAGTGTGTACACACTCGCTGTACACACTATGATATGATGAATATTAGAGCGATATTTCTTTAATATCACAGTGTGTAAACACTATGATATGATGAATATTTGAGCGATATTTCATTTACACTGTGTGTACACGCTGTGATACTTCATTAATATCACGATGTGTACACACTGTGATATGATGATTATCAGACTGATATTTTGAGTCTGTGTACACTCTGTGTGCACACTGTGATATGATGATTATCAGACTGATATTTTGAGTCTGTGTACACTCTGTGTGCACACTGTGATATGATGATTATCAGAGCAATATTTTGAGTCTGTGTACACACTGTGATGTGATGATTATCAGACTGATATTTTGAGTCTGTGTACACTCTGTGTGCACACTGTGATATGATGAATATCATAGCGACATTTCATTCATATCCCAGCATGTACACAGATGATGATTATCAGAGTTATATTTCATTAATTATTATCACAGTGTGTACACTCTGTGTAACCAGTGTGAAATAATGAATATCAGAGTGATATTTCATGAATATCACAATGTGTACACACTGTGCTATTGGAGCAATATTTCATTAACATCACAGTGTATACACACTGTGATATGTACATACAAATATACAGTGTACACACTGTGATATGATAAATATCACAGCAATATTGTGTTAATATCACCGTGTGTAAACTCTCTGTGTAAACACTGTGATATTTATGAAATATCGCTCTGATATTTATCATATCACAGTGTGTCAACTCTCTGTGTAAACACTGTGATATCATTACCATCATCAGACAGATAATTCATTAATATCACAGTGTGTAAACACTCTTTGTAAACACTGTGATATGATAACTATCATTAGAGAGATAGTTCGTTAATGTCACAGTGTGTAAACACTGGATATTATAATTATCTGAGTGATATTTCATTAATATCACATTGTGTAAACACTGTGTGTAAACTCTGGCTATTATAATTATCAGAGCGATATTTAATTAACATCACAGTGTGTCAACACTGCGTGTCAACCCTGGATATTATAAATAACAGAGTGATATTCCATTAATATCACAGTGTGTAAACTCTGTGTGTAAACCCTGGAAATTATAAATATTAGAGCAATATTCCATTAATATCACAGTCTGTAAATACTGTGCATAAGCACTGGATATTATAAATATCAGAGTGATATTTCATTTATATCACAGTGTGTAAACACTACGTGTAATTACAAATATCAGAGCAATATGTCATCAATATCACAGTGTGTAAACATTGTATATTATAAATATCAGAGCTATATGTCAAAAATATCAGTGTGTAAACACTGTGCTTAATTACAAATATCAGAGCAAGATATCGCCAGTATCACAGTGCATAAACACTGCACGAATTACAAATATCAGAGTGATATGTCATCAGTATCACAGTGTGTAAACACTGTGCGTGATTACAAATATCAGAGCGATATGTCGTATCGCAGTGTTACTGCATGTAATTACAAATATCAGAGCGATATATCGCCAGTATCACAGTATGTAAACACTGCGCATGACTACATATATCAGAGCGATATGTTGTCAGTATCACAGTGTGTAAACACTGCACGTAATTACAAATATCAGAGCAATATATCACCAGTATTACAGTGCATAAACACTGCGCAAATTACAAATATCAGAGCGATATATCATCAGTATCATAGTGCATAAACACTGCGCGTAATTACAAATATCAGAGTGATATGTGGTCAGTATCACAGTATGTAAACACTGCACATAATTACAAGTATCGGAGCGATATGTCATCAGTATCACAGTGTGTAAACACTGCACGTAATTACAAATATCAAAGCGATACATCGCCAGTATCGCAGTGTGTAAACACTGCACGTAATTACAAATATCAGAGTGATATGTCATGAATATCACAGTGTGTAAACACTGCGCATAATTACAAGTATCAGAGCAATATGTCGTGAATATCACAGTGTGTAGACACCGTGCATAATTACAAATATCGGAGCGATATGTCGTCAGTATCACAGTGTGTAAACACTGCATGTAATTTCAAATATAGCGATATGTCATGAATATCAGTGTGCAAACACTGCATAATTACAAATATCAGAGAGATATGTCGTGAATATCATAGTATGTAAACACTGTGCATAATTACAAATATCAGAGAGATATGTCTTGAATATCACAGTGTGTAAATGCTGCACATAATTACAAATAGAGCGATACATCACCAATATCACAGTGTGTAAACACTGCGTGTAATTACAAATATCAGAGCGATACGTCAGCAATATCACAGTGTGTAAGCACTGCACATAATTACAAATATCAGAGCAATATGTCACCAATATCACAGTGTGTAAACACTGCACATAACTACAAATATCAGAGCGATATATCACCAGTATCACAGTGTGTAAACACTGTGAATAATTACAAATATTGGAGCGATATGTCATCAGTATCACAGTGTGTAAACACTGCGTGTATTTACAAATATCAGAGCAATATGTCATCAGTATCACAGTGTGTAAACACTGTGAGAAATTACAAATATCAGAGCGATATGTTGTCAGTACCGCAATCTGTAAACACTGTGTGTAATTACAAGTATCAGAGCAATATATTGTCAGTATCACAGTGTATAAACACTGCGTGTAATTACAAATATCAGAGCAATAGATCATCAGTATCACAGTGTGTAAACACTGCACCGCAATGTGCAAACACTGTGTGTAATTACCAGTATCAGAGCAATATATTGTCAGTATCACAGTGTATAAACACTGCGTGTAATTACAAATATCAGAGCAATATATCGTCAGTATCACAGTGTGTAAACACTGCGTGTAATTCAAATATCAGAGCGATATGTCAGCAATATCACGGTGTGTAAACACTGCATGTAATTACAAATACCAGAGCGATAATACCATCAATATCACTGCATGTAAACACTGTGCATAATTACAAATATCAGAGCAAGGGACCAATGTATCGCCAATATCACCGTGTGTATATCAGAGCGATATGTTGTCAATATCACAAATTGTGAACACTGGGTATTATAAATATCGAGTGATATTTCATTAATATCACAGTGTGTTTTCACTGGATATTGTAAATATCAGGGTGATATTTCATTAATTTTTTCATTAAATTTTTTAAGTGATGTGAAGAATTTGGGGAATTTATCACCTCCCATAGATATTCGGGTGCCGATTAACACTAATTAAGAACCTGAACTTTTAGATCAGACTGCCTGGGTTCAAATCCCAGTTGTACCATATGTGACCTTGGTCAAGTTGCTGAATCTGTCTTCTCTTCATTTCCTAATCTGTATAATGAGAACAGTACGATTAATATCTATCCCGTGTGGCTATTATGACTAGTATGAGAATTAAATGAGCTCAGAAAGTGCTTACACTGTTTGGCTCAACTGTTGGATTTTACTGGATACTGTACTTAGAAAGCAACAATGGGGGGACTCGAAATTGCCCACCATGATACAGCGCTCCTCATTATTTTTCTTTTGTTGTAGCACCTCTTTCCTTCTAATATACTATAGAATTGAATTATTTATTGTATCTATTATTCTTTGCCTGCATTCATCACTCCAAGAGTACAGAGATCTTTGTTTTATTCACGGACGTGTGCCAAGCAGTTTATCAGAGTCTGGCACGTAGTAGGTACTTAACAAATATTTGGTAGAGAATAAATTTGCTGTCATAATTTCCTTGACATTTGTAGAAACTTCAACTCTTCAGATTGCCAGAAATTTTAAAGGACAGCACATTCATTCAACAACCTCGTGTCAAAGACGTATTCTGTGACTGGTGTACAAGGCACCTGGTATACAAAATGACTAATGCACAATTTGTAATCAAGGAGCAAGCCAAGCTCAAAAATGAAGCCTTTCAATACAATGAACAGTAATAGATTTAAGAACAAAACGAGGATTGAAAAGGACAGAGTGTAAATCTCTCCAGGAGAGTCAGAGACGACTGAGCTGGGATAAGAGGTGTTCCCAGGTAGAGAGTGCAGGGTACAGTCAAGCATGGCAACAGCATGAAGCAGAACCAGGAAACAACACAGTGTGTCTCGGAGACATAGAGCAGTGTAGGGAGCTCATGATGGGGACGATTTATTAGCGTGATTATTGGCTGAGATGTCCTCAGTTCTGCAAGGACCATGTTTGTGATTATAGGCATTAACAAAGATTGGTTTGGTTTGGTTTCAACCAGGCATGACTAAACACTGAGAGATGGGATATCAATGAGGGGCTGGGACCATGCAAACAGAGGCCAGACTGTCAGCAGCAGGTACCCAAGATCAGAACTTAGCAAATACAAAGAAATGAGAGTCAGAGGAAATCCTGAGTAAGATATCAGGGAGATGACAATGGCTCTCTTTTGTGTGGGGGTCCAAAGAAATATAAAAGTGTTTTATGGAAGAAGAAAGAAAATGTTTATGGGTCTGTCAGAACAACCAGACTGGCCAAAGCTGGGATAACTTCAGAAGAAAAGCAGAGGAGCCTTGGGCCAGAGGAGAACCTAGCTAAGTAGCCCCACAAGAGCAACCGCATTGAAGAGGATTTTTCCTGTTAATCCAGCACCACCCCCACTGTATGGCTGGATATTAACATAACCTTGTTTTATATTTTTTAATACTTACATCACCTAGTTATCTAAGTATAACTCATTTCCACAATGTGAATACAATTTTTCTCAATAAATCATTTTGACATCTCTGAAATCTCAGGTAAAACAGTCTATTATTAAAAAGGGGAGCCTGAACTGAGTGAACTTGTCATTGCAGTCACCATCTTAGTGTCCAGAGAGAGCAAACCGGCAAACTTCAGACTATCCCTGACTAGGCGCAGTACCATCCCCTTCAAAGGCCCGGCAATGCACTGAAAGCCAAGTGAGTCTGCTGACAACACAGTAACAAGAAGGCAAGAGTTTATTGAATCACAGAATAATTCAATGGTAGGCTAGCACTGGGCTTTAATGAGCATTGTGTCCAGCCTTCACACTCTGAGACCTTGTGATGTTCATTACCCGGCTAACTAGTAACTCTTACTACACTGCCACCTTGTCTCAAGCAAGACCAGGCAGTTGTTTTAGTGAGTTCATGAAAACAAAAAAAATTTTTAAAACTTCAAACTTCAAATCAGTACTTTGTATGCAAAATAATGAATTGGTTGATTAATTTTTCCATCTTCATAATTGCTTTTCTTGGCAAGAATGAATCTATAATATGATCATTTTCATAGGAAAATGGAATGGATCATATTAAAAATCATGTTTATATTTATCCTTGATGATCTTTATGCCAAGTTTCTTAAAGGCAGGGCATTTCAACAAACACACCATTAAGAATATTTTCACGTTTACAATTGCAAAATGGTGTATGTAGTTTGCAATTATTTCCTATTCTTCTAAAACTAGTAAAAGTTGTATAACGCAGATAGTAGCATACAGGGCCAAGCACAATATCTTGTAAAGGGCCTAATAGTAACTATTTTCTGGTTTTCAGCCCGTATGATCTCTACAGCGACTACTCAACTCAGCCATCATAGCACAAAATCAACCATGGACAATATGTCAGAGAAGAGGCTGTGTTCCAATAAACCTTTATTTACAAAAACAGGCAGCAGTTGGATTGTTTGCCAACTCCTAATCTAGATCATGTGTCATGTTTTTCTGTCTTAACAATATATCTTTTTTTTTTTTTTGAGACAGTTTCGCTCTGTTGCCCAGGCTAGAGTGTAGTGGCACGACGTCAGCTCACTGCAAGCTCCGCCTCCCGGGTTCACGCCCTTCTCCTGCCTCAGCCTCCCGAGTACTGGGACTACAGGTGCCCGCCATCAGGCATGGCTAATTTCTTTTTATTTTTAGTAGAGACAGGGTTTCACCGTGTTATCCAGGGGTGGCACATAAGGGATATGGAAATCAATTTAGATAAACGTATTATCCATGATCTAATTTTGAAAACATCACAACTAGTTGTTGATACCATAAACATGAGAAGCAAGTAGTTATATGCATATGTTTTCATTAAAGTACTACTATGTTGTCCCATCCATCTGCAAAATTCTGCAGTTCTATGTAAAGGTTTGTACCCACAACCCTGAGATTATGTCTTCATCTCCTGACCTCGTGATCCACCCGCCTGCGCCTCCCAAAGTGCTGGGATTACAGGCGTGAGCCACCGCGCCCAGCCTGTCTTAACAATATATCTTAAAGTAAATTTTATGTCAGGACATTAGAGAGGTCTCATTTTTAAAGGAATATATAGTAAGATACTATATGGATGTATCATGATTTATTTAGCCAATCCTATAATGACAGACGTTTTCATTGTTTTCCAGTTTTTTATTATTGTAACTATTTGCTACAGTGAATTACATTTTACATATTTCTGTGTTCACATGTATGAATATATATGTTTTATTGTTTTTTTCAGAGATGGGGTCTTGGCAGGGCACGGTGCCTTATGCGTGTAATCCCAACACTTTGAGAGGCCGAAGTGTGCAGATTACTTGAGTCCAGGAGTTCCAGACCAGCCTGGCCAACATGGTGAAACCCTGTCTCTACTGAAAATATAAAAATTAGCAGGGCATGGTGGCTTGCACCTGTAGTCCCAGCTACTCAGGAGGCTGAGGTGGGAGGATTTCTAGAGCCCAGGAGGCAGAGATTGCAGGGAGCCAAGATCGTGCCACTGCACTCCAGCCTAGGTGAAAGAGGGAGACCTCATCACAAAAAACGAGAAAAGAGATGGGATCTCCTTCCATCACCCAGGCTGAAGTGCAGTGAGGCAATCACAATTCAGTTCATCCTTGAACCCCTGGACTCAAGTGATCCTCCTACCTCAGTCTCCTGAATATTGAACCATACAATAGCCACACACGGATATTGAGCACTTCAAATTTGGATAGTGCTCAATGGGCACCACCATGCCTGGCTTTTTTTTTTTTTTTTTTTTTTCCTGTGGAGAAAAGGTCACACTATGTTACCCAGTGTGGTCTCAAACTTCTGGCCCCAAGCGATCCTCCCACCTCAGCCTCCTAAAGTCTTAGGGTTACAGGCATGAGTCAGTCAAATATGCATGTTGAATGAATTCATAAAATTGCAAGCATACAAGTCTCATCAATATTGCCAAAATTCCCTCCAATTTTGCATACCCCTCCAACAATGTATGAGAAAAAATGTTCTAGTTCCACATGGCACTATGTTGGTATAGAAGAAAATGTAAGATCCAATTTTATTATTTTACAATTCCACATATGAGTGCTCAGTTGTCCCAAGATAATTTCTTAATTATATTGTCTTTACCCACTAATTTAAAACGTTATCTTATTAAAGGCTTCTACCTTTTATAGCAGCCAAGAAAAATGTTCCCTATTGACATATTTAAAAAGAATTTACACTCTGAATGTCAGGCTGGGTGTGATGGCTCACGCTTGTAATCCCAGCACTTTGGGAGGCCAAGGTGGGTGGATCACAAGGTCAGGAGTTCGAGACCAGTCTGGCCAACATAGGGAAACCCCGTCTCTACTAAAACTACAAAAAATTAGCTGGGCATGGTGGCATGCACCTGTAATCCCAGCTACTCGGGAGGCTGAGGCAGGAGAATTGCATGAATCTGGAAGGTGGAGGTTGCGGTGAGCTGAGATCACACCATTGCACTGTAGCCTGGGGGACAATGTGAGACTCCGTCTCAAAAAAAAAAAAAAAAAATCTGAATGTCATTTTCACCAAAGCTACCTTTCTTCTTCCCCTACTCAAATCTAGGAGTGAGCAATTTTATTTTGAAGTTGTATTATATCAATCTATATAAGAGATATGGAAGTCAATTCAGATAAACATATTATCCATGATCTAATTTTGAAAACATCACAACTAGTTGTTGATACCATAAGCATGAGAAGCAAGTAGTTATATGTGCATGTTTTTATTAAAGTACTACCATGTTGTCTCATCCATCTCCAAAATTCTGCAGTTCGAAGTAAAGATCTGTACCCACATCCCTGAGATTATGTCACAGTCAGGTGGAGAGAGGAAACCCTTCTCTGGGTCATTTGCCTTATGGTATTTGATATTGAATAATGACAAGCACAAAGATGACGGATTATCAAGGGTCATTCTGTATCTGCACTGTCCATTATACATGCTGAATATTGGACCATGCAGTAGCCAGTAGCCACGTGCAGATATTAGCACTTGAAATTTGGATAGTCAAAATTGAAATGGGCTGTAAAATACACACCAAATTCATAAGACAGTATGAAAAAATAATATAAAATATCTCGATAATTTTATATTGCTTACATTTTGAAATGCTAAAATTTTTTATATATTTATTAGCTAAAATGTATTAGCAAAATTAATTTGACTCTTTTTTGTAATATGACTACTATAAAATGTATAACGACAATCATGGTTCATGTTATAGTTCTCTCAGACAGGGTTATTGTTTTTTTTCTTTTCAAGTTTTATTGTAGGTTCAGCAGGTACATGTGCAGGTTTGTTACATGGGTAAATTGTGTGTTACAGAGGTTTGGGGTACAGATAATTTTATCAGCCAGGTAATCAGCATAGTACCCAATAGCTGGTTTTCCATCCTTACCCTCCTCCTATCCTCCATCCTCAGGTAGGCCCTGGTGTCTATTGTCCCTTTCTTTGTGTCTATGTTTAGCTCTCACTTATAAGCGAGAACATGAAGCATTTGGTTTTTAGTTTCTGCATTAATTTGCTTAGGATAATGACCTCCACCACCATCCGTGTTGCTGAAAAAGACATTATTTCATTCGTTTTTATGGCTGTGTAGTATTCCGTGGTGTCTATGTACCACAGTTTCTTTATCCAGTCCACCACTGATGGGCATCTAGGTTGATTCTATGTCTTTGCTATTGCGAATAGTGCTGCAATGAACATTCGTGTGCGTGTGTCTTTATGGTAGAATGATTTCCATTCCTTTGGAATGGAAAGTGTACACCCAGTAATGGGATTGCTGAGTCAAATGGTAGTTCCATTTTAAGTTCTTTGAGAAATCTCCAGACTGCTTTCCACAGTGGCTGAGCTAATTTACATTCCCACCAGCAGTGTATAAGTGTTCCCTTTCTCCACAACCTTGCCAGCATCTCAGACAGAGCTATTTTACATGATTCACAGCAATAGAAATTGGACCTTCAGTATATGGCTTAGAGGATTAGCTGTGACTTCCTAAAAGTTCCTAAAGCTTCCTAAAAGTTCAGCATGGATAGTGGAAATCACAATACACTAGGAGGAAAGAGTATCATTCACTCCGCAAATACGGATTGAGTACCAATTATTGCCAGGAAGAGGCTTGGCATTGAATCAGGGTTATAGAGTCCTAGATGACCACATAGCCTTGATCTGGTTGAGGCATTAAACTTCTCTGAGCCTCAAGGCCTCATCTGTAAAATTGGCCTCTGCTCCAAGAGAAGGAATTGGAGTGGATGCACTCCTGAAATTGTTTTCTACATTAAGATCTATGATTCTGTACGTACTTCAATTTCATAATCAAGGTCTCTAATGAGTATAAAACTGTATTAGAAAAGCTTATATCATAAACTTATATACCACATTTGTATACATAATTTACTATGAGCATTTTCTCTCAGCATGTAAATATATTTTCTTAGTGTTTAAAACATTTAAAGGAATAAGATTCTGTCATCAATGGTAAGCCAAAAAGAGAGATAAAATTAAATAATCTACATGTCATATTTTGACATCAGTTTTATTTGGGGCACATAGACTTTTATTTTCATTCATTTATTCAATGCTTAGTTAATGAGCATAAGGCAAAGTGCCATGTAGGATAAAACATTGATAAACATGGTTCCTATTCATGAATGATTTGTTCCTGTGAAGCTTCCTCAACATCCCTGGCTAGAGTTACTCCTGAGGGTAGATTTAGTTACTTCATTGGCCGTGCTTCTATTACAGCACTCAACAATGCTATTGTCATTTTTCTGTTACATTTTTGCTTCATCTCTGGGCTATAATCTCATTAGCAAAGAAATTATCTTATTCATCTTTCAACCTAGAACTTCACATATATCTGCCATATAGGACAAGCTCATTAGAAACTTGACATAAGACTGTTACAATCATCAATAGAACTATTGGCCAGGACCAGGTATGATGACTCACCCCTGTAATCCCAGCACTTTGGGAGGTCAAGGCGGGAGGATCACTTGAAGCCAGGAGTTTGAGACGAGCCTGGCCAACATGGTGAAATCCCACCTCTACTAAAAAGATACAAAAATTAGCAAGGTGGGGTGGCACATGCTTGTAATCCCAGCTACTTGGGTGGCTGAGGCAGGAGGATTGTTTGAACCCAGGAGATGGAGGTTGCAGTGAGCCAAGATCGCACCACTGCACTCCATCCTAGGCAATAGAGCAAGACTCTGTCTCAAGAAAAAAAAAAAAAAGAATGATTACCATTACCAATAATGGAGAGATGGACAACACGTGCCTCCAGATGTGATATCCTGAGAATGGCACAACATTAACTATGCATAATGCTGGCCAAGAATGCATAACTCCAACTTGTTGTGAGAAAACATCAGACAAGGACAAAATGATGAAAATTCTACCACAGAAGTTTATTTATTAGAAAGTCAGTTGGGGAGGATACAAACTATATTTTTATAAAATATCAACAACATAAAAGACAAAGGAAGGCTATGAAAATGTTTCATATTAAAAGAGGCTGAAGAGACATGACAAATGCAATAACTTACCCTAGACTGGATTTTTTTGCTGGAGGGGAAAAATGCTATCAAGAACATTATGAGGTCAGTGAACAAAATTGGGATATGAACGGTAGATTAAAGTATTGCATTTTAGATGAGATATATTCATCCAAAAAAAGAAAAAGTATATTTTAAAAGTCTTATACCAATGTAAACTTATAAAATTGATAGCTTCATTGAGGTTATACAAGAATATTCCTTTTCTTATAAAATACACATGGAAATACTTAGGAGTAAAGGACTATAATATTTGTAACCTTCAAATGGTTCAGTAAAAATTATACACACCACACACACACACACACACACACACACACACAGAGCTATGCATGCATACACAGAGAAAGCAAATGATAAAGCAAGTGGGGTAAAATATTAGCAATTCAGGAACCATGGTAAAGGGTGTATGTTCCTCGTACTGTTTTTTATACTTGCAGCTTTTGCTAAGTTTGAAATTATTTCCAATAAAATGTTTTTAAAAGGAACCAGAAATCACGTATTTTAAAAGATGCTCAACTTCACTACGATTCAAAGAAATGTGAATTAAAATATGAGAGAGCGGGTAAAGCAAGGTGGCTCACACCTGTAATCCCAGAGCTTTGGGAGGCAGAGGATCACTTGAACTCAGGAGTTCAAGAACAGCCTGGTAATATAGTGAGACCCCATCTCTAAAAATAAATAGATAGATAGATAGATAGATAGATAGATAGATAGATAGATAGATAGATACATAGATAGATACATAGATACATAGATAGATACATAGATACATAGATACATAGATAGACACATACATACACACACACACACATATGGTAAAACCACATCCCTCCAAAGAAAAATACATATATACAAAACTTAGCTGGGCATAGTGGCAAGTGCCTGTAGTCCCAGTCACTCAGGAGGCTGAGATGAGAGAATCGATTGAGCCTGGGAGGTCAAGGCTGTAGCAAACTGTGATGGCACCACTGCACTCCAGTCTAGATGACAGAGTGAGATCCTATCTCAAAAAAAAAATTAATTTAATTTAAAATTTTTTTAAAAAATTCTAGCCAATAGAAATGAAATATTAATGTAAAAAATGATCATAATAACACAGTGGCTGGTAGAGTAGCCAAGTTGCCCACTTGGCAGACAGTTCTTTGAGGTACCAGGATATTGTGCAGAAGAGAGTGTTAACAGGGTAGACCAAAGAGCCAGAGCTGGTAAGCCACATAGCAGTGGTCAGTGGAATGACTCACAATGAAATAATCTGGGCGTGAAGTCCAGAAGATCAAGGATGTTGACAATAGGCAACTTTGGGAAAGTCAAGCAGAGGAGACTCCTCCAAAGTTGTGGAAAGGGGATGTGATGGTGGAAGAATTCGTTTCATGCTGACCTTCAATATATGATCTCTGACCTGGCAAGGTGGCTCAGACCTATAATCCTAACACTTTGGGAGGCCAAGGTGGGTGGATCCCTTGAGTGCAGAAGTTCAAAGCCAGCCTGGGCAACATGGCAAAATCCCATCTCTACAAAAATTAGCTGGGAGTGGTGGTGGTATACACCTGTAGGATCAGCTACTGGGGAGGCTGAGGTGTGAAGACCGCTTGAGCCCAGGAGGTCAGGGCTGCAGTGAGCCATGATCTCCACTACACTCCAGCCTGGGAGACACAGTGAGACCCTGTCTCAAAGAAAAAAAAAAAAGAATATGATCTCTAAGTAGCCTTGTCTATTGTACGCAATCTCATTTTATGTGTATACATTCTGAAAAGAAACTTAAATAAAATTGTTCAATACTTCTTTTAAAAATGTCCATGTAGGCACTGACTAGCTCATTGCTGACAGTGGGGTATGTATCCATTGTAAGAGTTTATAGGAGCATGAATTCAGAATTCACCAATGTCTATCACACAAATAGGAAGGTGTACTAATTCTCTAGATGTCTTTCATCATCAAACAGCAATAACGATAGAGCCGAAGAATCCATGTCATAGTGGCTGAGTTTGAGTCTACATAATGAAGACTCTTGGATATTTTGTACACAAGGACAGGATACAGAATCCAACAGCCTGCTAGCTGAAAGTGGATTTGCTGATTTCCCATATCTTTCAGTGTATCCACTTTCGGTTACCTGCCATCTTTCTGTGCCCTTGCTATGGTTTGAATGTGTCCCTCAAGGTTCATGTGTTAAAAACTTGATCTCCAATATGATGGTGTTGGGAGGTGGGGCTTGATGGGAAGTGTTTGGGACATGGAGGGAGCACCATGCTCATGAATGGATTGATGTCATTATGTCAGGATTGGGTTCGTTATCACAGGAGTGGGTTCATTACAAGAGGGCAAGTTCAGTCCCTTTTTCTCTTTCTCTACCATTCTCTCACCTTCCACCATAGGATGATACAGCAAGAAGGCCCTTATCAGATGCCAGCACTTGCTCTTGAACTTCTTAGCCTCCAGAACGGTGAGAAATAAGTTTCTGTTCATTATAAAATACCCAGTGTCAGATACTATATTACAACAACAGAAGACAGACGAAGACACCCCCATCATGGCATTTACCATACTTCGAGAAGCAGGAAGCCTGTTTAAGGAATCTACAAATTGGTAGGTGCACCAGAAAATACTATTGTCCATGTCAGATTCATTCTCCTCTTCTTCTTTATTAATAGGACCCCGATTTTATTCAGATAAACAATGTTCTCTGATAAAAGACCACATTTCCTAGCTTTCCTTGCAGCCAAGTGTGACCACGTGGCTAATTTTGGCCAAGGATATGTAAGCTGAGGTTGTGTGAGACTTTTAAAAGACTCCTTTAAAACGGGACAGACCTTTAGGGAACACCCTTTTTGCTCTTAGCCTTTCCAAAAATTGGTGGAAACCAGAATTCTATATGTAATGGTATCTCACTGCAAAACAGAAAGAAGTCTACATTCTAGATAACTCTGTGGAGCCTCCGTAAAAGAGGCAATGCCTACCTCTGTAAATCTTTGATGTGAGAGAAAAATAAATTTTGATCTTGTCTAAGGCACTTGCATCCCTGTTATCCGCTATTGAATGCAATTCCCAGAGAAGGAATGCCAGAATAGTATCTATTTAAAAAATGAAAACTTTTCTCAAGGCAGACCTGACAACACAGAGCTAGCTGGGTGTCCAAAGTGACCAGAAGTTCAGTGCCTATTTCCACTGTTTCTAACAACTCCAGCATTCCTGGAGCAAAGTGTGCAAAAATGAAGATCAGGAAAGAGTCAAAAACACTTTTGTGATTGAGGATTTTCATCTTATTTCTAGGTCTATACTTTAGAGACCCATCTGTAAGACTAATGGGATGGAAAGAAATTATACATGGGGCCCCGAATTATCAGGGAAGGGATATATTACTAAACCAACGGTACTGGGGGAAATTACCATTTAGAGATATCATATAACAGTGTTCCCTCCCAACTTACAATAAAATAACTTTTGGATGGATTTAAAAGTTAATTGCATAAAACCAAACCTTACAAATGCTACAGGGGAGGAAAAAGTGAACATTTAACCGATATCAATTTGGAACAGTGTTTTCAAAATGTAAAATGCAAATTACAACAACAAATATTACCACTAAAATGGACTGCATCAATTTAATTATCTGCTAGTTTGAAAGCATAAATTTAAGAGGCAAATTACAAATTGGATTGGACTAGAAGATTATCTTTCTCAACTAGAAAAACTGTATTAGCAATCAACTGTATTTTACATTTTAGCTTCATCGTTCTACCCACATTCATTTTTTCTTTATTTTCAATGTTGGTATGAGTTTTCTCTTTTTCTGAGTTTTTATATTTTAGCAAATATTATGTATTCAGCAAAAATTTATTGACCATCTATTACATATAAGAACCGCCCAGTCCTGGGCACAGTGGCTCATGCCTGTAATCCCAACACTTTGCAAAGCTGAGACAGAAGGATTACTTGAGGTCAGGAGTTTGAGACCAGCCTGAGCAACATAATGAGACCCCATCTCCACAAAGAATACAAAAATTAGCTAGGTTTGGAAGCACCAGCCTACAGTCCCAGCTACTGGGGAGGTTGAGGCGGTAGGATTGCTTGAACCCAGGAGTTCAAGACTGCAATGAGCTATAATCGCACCACTGCACTCCACCCTGGACAAAAAAGCAAGACCCTGTCTCAAAAAAAAAAAAAAAAAAGACACTGGAGACTACAAGAAGGAAGAAGGAAGGAGGGAGGAGAGAAAAGGGTTGAAAAACTCTTTATTGGGTACTATGCTAGCTACCTGGGTAAGGGGTTCAGTCATACTCCAAACCTCAGCATCATGCGATATAACATTGTAACAAACCTGCACATGTACCTCCAGAATCTAACTAAAAGTTGATAAAGGGGGAAAAAAAAGTGTCCTAGTTCCTGGGCATCTGGTGGTGAACAGTGCAGTCACATATGCAGAGATGCAATCTACAATCTTAGAGAGTGACAGGCACAAGCAGTGCTTATTACCAATCAAGTATTTACTTAGAATTGTGATCAGTGCTACAGAGGAGAATTATGTAGAACACTGGTTCTACACCTCTCAGGTTTTTTTTTTTTTAATATTACAACTTTTTTTTTTGAGATGAAGTCTCACTCTCGTCCCTCAGGCTGGAGTCCAATGGCGCAATCTCAGCTCACTGCAATCTCCACCTCCTAGGTTCAGGAGATTCTCCTGCCTCGACCCCTGGAGTAGCTGGGATTATGGGCACCTGCCATCATGCCTAGCTAATTTTTGTATTTTCAGTTGAGACGGGGTTTCGCCATGTTGGCCAGGCTGGTCTCGAACTCCTGACCTCAGGTGATCCACCCGCCTCAGCCTCCCAAAGGGCTGCGATTACAGGTGTGAGCCACTGCACCCGGTCTAAGTATTATAACTTTTATAGTAATTACAAAGCAACAGATATGTGGGAAAATTTTTTAAGAAAATAAAAGTTTGAAGTACACTGTCATTTTTAAAAATGAAAAAATATATTTTTATATAACATCATCTGGATTAAAAAGGAAATGTTTCTGAAAATTATGTAAATGCTTCAGTTAGTGGATCTAGACATATTCCGATAAATTACTAAACTTCTTACTTCACGGTATTTGTAAACACTGTATTTATTAGATTCTCTAACTACCAGAATGAGAAGTATTTGTAAAAACTGGTGATATGAAGAAACATTGCCTTCTTCCCATTAGGCTAATTCTATATGTTAAAGTGCATGAAAGTGTCTCCAGCAGAAGAAAAATGTATTATCTCACAAAGACAATTTCAGAATTTCGCTACCTTAGGTCAAAAGTATAACGGCCCAATGAGCTATAGATTTATCTCAGTTTTTTCTTACTGTGATATTCTATTGTGAAAAAGATACACATATTGTTTCACTGACCAGTGCAGCTAGCAGTCAAAATGGATGCTTTCAATGCTACTCAGCAAGCTAGCTATTCCCAAAATAATCTTGAGAGAATAGATCAATAAGGAATTTGGAGTTTTCAGTTTAAAATGATGTCTAGCTGTTCCTTAGAGAACTGGCTGATTTCAATTCTTGAGCAGAAAAGTTACAAGGTGAGCCTGACACATCTTGTACCAGAACACAAGACAAATTTAAGAAAACTGGAAATGTGTCAACACCAGTGCCAGCTCGATGGGCTCCCACCAGCCAACTCTTGGATAATTGGAGCATCGGAAAGAATAATCATTGCAATTGGTTGTCATACACTGATTAAGTAAAAATTCAACTGCTCACTTAAAATATCTCTGAAAACTCAGAAAAAGAGAAAACTCATACCAACATTGAAAATAAAGAAAAAACGAATGTGGGTAGAACAATGAAGCTAAAATGTAAAATACAGTTGATTGCTAATACATGTTTTTCTAGTTGAGAAAAATAATCTTCTAGTCCAAAGGACAGAGAAAAAAAAAAAACTTATAAAATGAACCAAAATAGAGTAGCTTATTTTTACATTTTTCTCAGAAAAAAATAATTTTTATATCTAATTTTATCCTTTTTTAAAATTAATGTGACCAGTACATAAAACTAACGGGCCGTGTGTAGAACACAGATACTCTGCCCTTACATGGAAGAATTACTTAGTTAACATTCACTGAGCACTGGTTATGTTCTAGGCATTATGAAAAATGTCTTACACACATTATTTCATTTCATCTTCACATCCACACATGAGACAGGCACCATTACTGTCTCCTTTTTGCAAATGAGAAAACAGGAATCTGTACAATGAAAAATCCGTAACTACTAGTAATAGTAGCAGCTGTGGCTGGGCGCAGTGGCTGACGCCTGTAATCCCAGCACTTTGGGAGGCCCAGGCGGGCGGATCACGAGGTCAGGAAATCGAGACCATCCTGGCTAACATGGTGAAACCTCGTCTCTACTAAAAATACAAAAAAAAAAAAAAAAAATGAGCCGGGCATGGTGGTGGGCGCATAGTCCCAGCTACTCGGGAGGCTGAGGCAAGAGAATGGCGTGAACCCGGGAGGCAGAGCTTGCAGTGAGCCGAGATTGTGCCACTGCACTCCAGCCAGGGCGACAGAGCGAGACTCCGTCTCAAAAAAATAATAATAACAATAATAATAGTAGTTGTAGCAGCAACTTCATCAGGTTATTGTGAGGATTAGAGAAAGGAGTATAACACAATAAAAAGTTTAAAGAATTTCAGATAAAGATGATAGAATAAAGTTAGATCACAGAATCCTTTCCTTCCAACATCTAACAAAATAAATAAAGGTTGTAAAAAACTAACCAAAAAACACAATAAAAAATCAACACAGTGAGAGATACTAAATTATGTCATAGACTGAAAAGTTTCAGCCAAGACAGGATCATAATCCCCATACCTTCTTCCAAGGAATGGTTATGAAGAAAATGTTACGTTCAACTAAATCCCAGGAATTCCCCCAAACTTTGAGAGAAGTGAGAAAAAGTAGTAAGTAAGCAGCTCAGAGAAACAGCAAGGAAAACCCATGACAGTAGAATTTTCTGCTTCTCACTCATGATCTGCCCAGAGGCTACAATCTAGTTGCACACTAGAATCATCTGGGAAGCTTTTAAAATTATCAATTGCTAGGATACAATCCAGATAAAGTATAATTTTTATTGGTAGGATACAGCATTGGCATTTTTTAAAAGCCCTTCAGGTAATGAATATGCATTCAGAGTTGACCGCCACTATGATAGAGCAATCCCTTGTGGTAATCATTTCCCATGGGCACATGCTGAATTGGAACCAGAAGACATCTCCCATTATAGGCATAGAATAAATTCCAATTACACGGAGTAAGCTTGACGCAGGACATTAACAAAAACATCAAGAGGCAGTAAGACCTAGGTCTTTCAACAAATTATACATGGAATATAATTTTAAAAACAACTAGAAAGACGGTAGATTTTAATATTACTAGATCCATTATTACATTAAATATAAATGGTCTAGGCTGGGTGTGGTGGCTAATGCTTGTAATCCCAACACTTTGGGAGGTTGAGGCAGGAGGATCACTTCAGACCAGGAGTTTTGAGACCAGCCTGAGCAACATAACAAGACCCTGTCTCAAAAAACAAACAAACAAACAAAAGGTAAATGGCCTACACACACCAATTAAAGGCAAAGATTATCAAACTGGATACAGAAACAATACATAACTATATGTTTCTATATAAAACAATACATAACTATATAGTTTCTATATAAAAACATAGATAAAAGTAACAGGAAAAAAGGAAATTGGAACTCTGATATATTGCTGCTATTAGAGCACTGTAATGTAAAATGGGGCAGCCATTTTGAAAAGTGAAGTGGCAGCCAGGTGCGGTGACTCACGCCTGTAATACCAGCACTTTGGGAGGCTGAGGCGGGCAGATCCCCTGAGGTCAGGAGTTCGAGACCAGCCTGACCAACATGGCGAAACCCCATATCTAATAAAAATTTAAAAATTAGCCAGGTGTGGTGGTGGGCACCTGTAATCCCAGCTACTCAGGAGGCTGAGGAAGGAGAATCATTTGAACCTGGGAGGCGGAGGTTGCAGTAAGCCAAGGTCACGCCACTGCACTCCAGCCTGGGAGACAGCGTGAGACTCCGTCTCAAAAAAAAAAAAGAAAAGAAATAAAAAGAAAAGTGAAGTGGCTGCACCACTTCACAGTCTAGAAGTTCCTCAAAAGATTAAACATAGTATTACCATAAGATACAGCAATTTTACTTTTTGTTTGTTTGTTTTTCTCCCCCAATAGTAAATAACCACCAAAGTAATTTCACTCTTAAGTGTATATCCAAGAGAAATGCAAACATATGTCCATACAAAAACGTGTGATACACAAATGCTTATAGCAGCATTATTCATAATAGCTAAAAAATATAAAAAAGCCAAATATCTATCAACTGATGAATGGATAAATCAAATCCAGAATATCCATACAACAGAATATTATTCAGTGATAAGAATGAAGTATTAAAACACATTACGACATGAATGAAACTTCAAAACATTATGCTCAGAAAAAGATATCAATCACAAGTGACCACATATTTTATGATTCCACTTGTGTGACATGCAGAAGAGGCAAATCTACAAAGACAGAAAGGAGATTACTGATTGCCTAGAACTGGGAGGTCTGGAGGGAAATAGGAAGTGACTGCTAACATGCGCAGTTTCTTTTTGGGGTGTTGAAAACATTCTAAAATTGATTGTGGTGATGGTTGCACAATTCTGTGAATACGCAAAAAATGATTAAATTGTACATTTTAAATGTGAAATATATAGTAGGTAATTATGTCTCAATAAAGCTATACAAAAAAGTAGATTAGGAAAATAAATTATGTTTGCATCCATTAAAAGATTTATTCAGGTTAAAGCCAAAGTGATTTATCTTACAAATCTATAAACAAGTTTCTCATGGTTTCAAGTAACTTGATCTATTCAGAATATCCCTAATTAAAATGGGTCATTACTTTGGGAGGCCGAGGCGGGCGGATCACGAGGTCAGGAGATCGAGACCATCCTGGCTAACATGGTGAAACCCCGTCTCTACTAAAAATGCAAAAAATTAGCCGGGCGAAGCGGCGGGCGCCTGTAGTCCCAGCTACTCGGGAGGCTGAGGCAGGAGAATGGCGTGAACCCGGGAGGCGGAGCTTGCAGTGAGCCGAGATCGCGCCACTGCACTCCAGCCTGGGCGACTAAGCGAGACTCTGTCTCAACAAAAAAAATTAAAAAAATAAAAAAAAAAATAAAATGGGTCATTATTGGCACAGCAATAGACAAATAGGCCAGTAAAAGAATGCCTAGAAAAAGGTCAACCTATGTCTAGAAATTTGGTATATCACAATAGTAGTAATAAAAATTAGTTGGTATGGGAATAAATAATTCAATAAACAAATTTGGCACAAATGACTACCCATATGGAAAAAGATAAAGTTAGACCCTTACCTTGCAGTATATACAAAAATAAATTTCCAGCTAGATTAAAAATCCAAAATTGAAAACTCCTAGGCTGGTCGCGGTGACTCATGCCTGTAATCCCAGCACTTTGGGAGGCCGAGGCAGGTGGATCACCTGAGATCAGGAGTTCAAGACCAGCCTGGCCAACATAGCGAAACCCTGTTGCTACTGAAAAAAAAAAAAAAAGATACAAAATTAGCTGGGCATGGTGGCATGCACCTGTAATCCCAGCTACTCGGGAGGCTGAGGCAGAAGAATCACTTGAAATTGGGAGGCAGAGGTTGCAGTGAGCTGAGATGGTGCCATTGCACTCCAGCCTGGGCAAAAAGAGTGAAACTCCATCTCAAAAGATAAAAAAGAAAAACGAAAACTCCTGTTCTTCAAAACTTATTACAAACAACATGAAAAGACCAGCCATTTCTATATAGATTCTCTAGAGAAAATCAAGTACATACGCATTGCAGCATATTTGACAATAGAAAAAACTGGAAACAACTGATATCCAGCAGAAGAAATTGTGAATTATTCATAGGACAGAAATCTATACAACACTAAATGTAACAACATGGATCAATCTCTAAGATATAATGTTGTGTTAAGAAAGTAAATTTCAAAAAGATATATGAAATATTATACCAATTATATAAAATTTAAAAACAAATATATATGTATATATCATGAATGCATACATATATATAAAGGAGAAGTATAAAAGTAGACATGGAAAGAATACACACCATCTTGAAGATAGTGATTATCATGAGAAAAATCTACTGGTCCGAAGACTACTTTTTGTCATGAGAACTTTTGATTATTAAAATTCTGAAACAAATACAGTAAAATCTCCCCAGTGAATGTATAGGTGTCTGATATTTTCTGTATGTTTGATATATTTTATAATGTGAAAACATTTTAAAACCCCAAAGTAAATTTAGAAATCAAACACAAAAATTCTATTTTTATAATCCTATTTTTATAAGATCTTCCTGTCTACTCTAAATATAACTACATAACCTGTATAACCTATATATAACTATATAACTTATATAGATATAAGTTATATATATGTAAAGTAGATGGGAAGAAATATGTGTGTAACATATATTATATATAACATATCTATACGTGTTATATATGTATACATATGTGTGTGTAACTTACATATATCTAACTTACTGCACAATCATGGCTCATGGCAGCCTTGACCTCCTGGGCCCAAGTGAGCCTCCCACCTCAGCTCTCCAAGTAGCTAGGAAAACACGCAAGTGCCACCACACCTGGCTGTTTTTTTTATTTTGTAGAGATGAGATCTCCCTATGTTGCCTAGGCTGGTCTCAAACTCCTGGGCTCAAGTGATCTTCATGGGAAGATATATCTTATCAGAATTTTATCTGAATTGTATTCAGATTTCCATATATATATGGAAATTTGAATAAAATATGGAGAAACAAAAAAGTAAAGCTTTTTATCTTTTTATTTATTTATATACTCCTCTCATTATACACGTATATAACATACATATAACTTATGTATATATAAGTTCTACCTTATAAGGTAAAGACCTTCCAGATAGATAGATCTAGAAAAATGTTCACCTAATATTGACATTTTATAATGAAAATATTGGTATTTTTTCCTATATTATGCTTCTCAGTATTAATGAAACTTCTAATAATGATCATGTATCAATATTTTTTCTAAAAGACAAAAAGGCTAGGTGCTGTAGCTCACACCTATAATCCCAGCACTCTGGGGGGCTGACACAGGAGGATCACTTGAGCTGCAGAGTTTGAGACCAGCCTGGGCAACACAGGGAGATATCTCTATAAAAATGTTTTAAAATTACCGGGCATGGTGGCTCACGTCTGTAATCCCAACACTTTGGGAGGCTGAGGCTGGCAGATCTCCTGAGGTCAGGAGTTCGAGACCAGCCTGGCCAACATGGTGAAACCCTGTCTCTACTAAAAATACAAAAATTAGCCAGGCATGGTGGTGTGCACCTGTAGTCTCAGCTACTCAGGAGGCTGAGGCACAAGAATTGGTTGAACCCAGGAGGCAGAGGTCACAGTGAGCTGAGATTGTGCCACTTCACTCCAGCCTGGGCAACAGAGTAAGACTCTGTCTCAAAAAAATTAAAAAATTAAACAAAAAATTAGCCAGGTGTGGTGGTACTTGCCTGTGGTCCTAGTACTTGGAGGGTTGAGGTGGGAGGATCACTTGGGGCCAGGAGGTAGAGGCTGCAATGAGCCATGACCATGCCACTACACACCAGCCTGGGTGACAGAATGAGACCCTGTCTCGAAATCAATTAATTAATTAAAAGAAAAAAGGTTTTACTTTATTTTTCTCCATATTTTATTCGGGTTTCTTTAGTTTTTACCTGATGCTCATTTTCTGTTCTGGGTTGCCACATTACACTTAGTAGAAGTTTATGTCTCCTTAGGTTCCTCTTAACTATAATGGTCTCTCAAATTATCCTTGTTTTTGATGACCTTGACAGTTTTGAGGTGTACTAGTCAAGTATTTTGTAAAATCTCACCCTATTGGAATTTATCTGACATTTTTCTCAAAATTACACTGGGGTCATGGATTTGGAGGTGGAAAACCACAGGTGTAAGACACTATTTCCATCATGTCATAAAAAGGGTACATACTAGGAACATAACCCATAGCTGTTGATACTGACCTTGATCACCTGGCTGAGGTAGTGTTTGTCATGTTTCTTTACGGGAAAATCACTTTTTTTTCCTCCTTCCATACTGTGCTGTTTGGAAAGAGGTCACTATGTGCAGCCCACACTTAAGGAGACAGGACTTTTACTCCACCTCCTTGAGGATGGAGAAGCTACATAAATTATTTGGAATTATTCTGTGGGAGATTTGTCTCTTCTTCTCCATTCATTCATTAATTTAATCTCAGCATGGACTCAAGAATATTAAATTTTTTACTTTGGGTTACTATCCATTACTACTTTATTTTCTTGTTCAAATTGTTGCAGCTTTGGCCATCCAGAGCTCTTTTAATTGACTCCTATGTCTCCTTAACATACCCTCCCATGTGTGTTTTTTCTTTTGTTTTGTATCAATTTTTCAAATCAATTCACAAAAAGATGAATATATTAATAATTAGACTGATGCAATAGGTATATTAACGGTGCTTATGTAGTGTTAGGCACAAAGACTTTAATGATAAGACTGCTGATATAACTTAGCTAACAATATTAGCTCAACAACAATATTATTACAAAGTTCTCCCTTTTTGAATTCTCCAACTTAGAGAAAGACTGACAAATCTGTGGTATTAGTAGGTGCTAACCTTTGTGGACCACTTACTATTTCAGGTACCATACTAAGCACTTAACATCTAATACTCCGCTTAATCTTCACAAGCCCAGAGCTAACCCCTGAGGAATGTGAGGCACTCCAGGAGTCTAGGTCAGTGGTTCCCAAGGTGTGGTAGGGACCAGCAGGTTCAGTATCAACTGAGAATTTGTTATAAAGGCATATTCTTGATCCTCACCTCAGACCTCCTGAAAGAGAAACTCTGGGGCTGGGGCCTTGAAAACTGTGTTTTAACATGTCCTGCAAGTAATTCTTGCTAATGCTTGAGAGAGTGGTGGAGCCAGACTTTAAATCCAGATATTAGACATCAGAGCCCATCAAAGCCCTTGTGCTTAATTACTTAATTGTACTTCCTCCCTATTATACTAAGAAGAAAACCAGTAATAGGTGATTTCTACTTAAAAACTGGTCATAAAAGAGATAGTAGTCCAGGGCAATTTCACTGTATTCCCTTTGTCTTCCAGTGCTTGACCAAGTAACTTTAAGTATTAAATTTACCACTAGAGGGAGTCCCGACATTCCTCAAATGCTGAACCTTTTAAGAGCATGTAAATAAATACACACTCAATCTTTTGTTGGAAAAAAAAAATTTGATTTATATATATCATCGTTAAAACAATTTGTTTAAGCTACTTAACATGGAACAGCTGCATCTGGAGTTATATTGTTAGGCACAAATCTACTTTTAACAAATAAATACAATATACCATGATTGGTCACTTAACATCTTTCTTATTTCTAAAACAGAACTGGAGAAGGGAAGGAGGAAACTCCAATTAGCAAAATAACAATATACTTTAAATAAAAATAATCTAGTTTAAACTACATCATCATCTCTAAATTGCTGATGAAATAAGACTGGAAAAAGAATTCAACAAAATTAGCCAGTTGCCTCTATAGTGTCTCCTTCCACATTGCTCTGAGAAATGAGTTCAGAAATGTTAAATTCAGCACCTAGTACGTGGCAAGTTCTCAGCAAGTAATGCTGAATAAATACGTAAATAAAGCTAATGCAACTCTCTGCCTCCACTAGACCCCCCTTAAAACATGCTAAATAAATTGGAGTTCATTCAATGTTATACAAAATAATACTATGCTGTTTTCACAATAAATAAATATCACATAGTAGTTCAGAAAAGTCAGACCTTATAATGCTTCTAACCTGGAACAACAATTTCCAGAGATTTTGAAATGCTATAATCAGTGATAGATGGATCCTATGACACACACTCTCCTTCTAATGCATGAATAACATTCAAATGTTTCAATGTGTTTACGATCTTTGCAAAAAAAAAAAAAATCACTTTTTTGTATTTTCTTTAATTTTCTATTTCAATAGGTGTTTGGGGAACAGGCAGTGTTTGGTTACAGGAATAAGTTCTTTAGTGGTAATTTCTAAGATTCTGGTGTACCCATCATCTGAGCAATGTACACTGTGCCCAATGTGTAGTCTTTTATTCCTCGCCTCCCCCTCCCAATTTTTCCCCCGAGTCCCCAAAGTCCATTGTATCATTATTATGCTTTTGTGACCTCATAGCTTAGCTCCTACATGTGAGTGAGAACATCTGATGTTTGGATTTCTATTGCTGAGTTACTTCACTTAGAATTTAATGGTCTCCAATTCCATCCAGGTTGCTGCAAATCCCATTATTTTGTTCCTTTCTATGGCTAAGTATAATTCACTCATATTCCATGGTATATATACACATTTTCTTTATCCACTCATTGACTGATGGACATTTGGGCTGGTTCCATATTTTTGCAATTGTGAATTGTGCTGCTATAAACATGCATGTTCAAGTATCTTTTTTGTATAATGACTTCTTTTCCTCTGGGTAGATAACCAGGAGTGGGATTGCTGGATCAAGTGGTAGATCTACCTCTAGTTCTTTAAGGAACCTCCACACTGTTTTCCACAGTGGTTGTACTAGTTTACATTCCCATCAGCAGTGTAAAAGTGTTCTCTCTTCACCACATCCACGCCAACATCTATTATTTTTCGATTTTTTTGATTATGGCCATTCTTGCAGGAGTAAGGTGGTATTGCATTGTGGCTTTGATTTGCAAAAAAAAATAAAATAAAAATAAATCACTTTTAAGAGAGAAAGAGATCCTGGTACTCTGGAAAAAACACTGAAGAAAGAAGACAAAGATTCAGTTCCAGCTCTTCTGCTATCTAATCTCACAACCCTGGCCAAGGCACTTGTCCTCCCAGGCCCCCAGCTCCTCTTTGATGAGATAATGTGTCCCTGGAAAAAGTGTAGCCTGTAAGAAAGAGCATGCCTCCAAGTAGTAAAAAGACTTGAGAACAATTGTGTTAATGCATGTTTTTTAGGTATCTGCTGACAGAAGAGTAAGATCAACAGCCCATATCTCAGGAGGAAGTTTCCTTGAGCACTTTCATTTCCATATATTGAGTGCAGATTGAAGAGGGATAATTCAATATGCGTCTGTTCAACAATTATGACACCATTTACCAAGCATTTGCTAATACCTTTAAGAGTTACACAATAGACCTCCCACCTGAGGTCAGGAGCTTCTCACCAGCCTGACCAACATGGAGAAACCCATCTCCACTAAAAATACAAAATTAGCCGGGGATGGTGGCACATGCCTGTAATCCCAGCTACTCAGGGGGCTGAGGCAGGAGAATTGCTTGAACCCAGGAGAAGGATGTTGCAGTGAGCTGAGAGTGCATCATTGCAATCCAACCTGGGCAACAAGAGCGAAACTCCATCTCAAAAAAAAAAAAAAAGCTACACAATAAATAACTTGCTTTAACACATCAATAGCTTCACATTGATACACAGACAATGACTGTGATGGTTAATTTTCTGTGTGATTATGATTGAGCCACAGGTGCCCAGGCATTCCACCAAACATAATTCTGCATGTGTCTGTGAGGGTGTTTATGGATGACACTAACATTTGCATAAAGGAGAGTGCCCTCCCTAATGTTGGCAGGCCTCATCCAGTCAATCAAAGGCCTGAATAGGAAAAAGTCTCAGTAGGAGGAAACAGCTCCCACCAGACTGCTTGATGACAGACTGCTACTTGTCATCTTTTCTAGCCTTCCCTGTAGGACTCAGTCACCTGTTCTCCTTGGGTCTCCACCCTGCTTGCTTTCAGATGGGAAATAAACCATCAGCTCTTCTGGTTCTCCAGCCTTTGGACTTGAACTGACATGACATATTGGCTCCCCTGGGTCTCCAGCTTGTGAACTGCAGATTTGGGGACTTCTCAGCCTCCATAATTATTTGGGGACTTCTCAGCCTCCATAATTACTCAAGTAATTATGGAGTAATTATATATATTATATAATTGTATATTATATTACACAATGTAATTTTATTGTATAATAAAATTATACAATATATTATATATTATTATATTATATCATATTATATTTACAAACACAGACTATTGGTTCTGTTTCTCTAAAGAACCTTGACTAATACAAGAACCAATCTCTAAATTCCTTAGCATGGCCAAAACGCCCTATACGACCTGGTCCCCAACTACCCCTCCAACTAAATCTCAGACAGAACATGATGCCACCTCCTCCACTCCACCCTGATCAGCTTTCTTCCATGTCCTCACACATACTGTGTTCCCTGTCATGGAGTTTTCACTCATTTATATATTTATTCTTTGATAAACTCAACTAATTATTGAATTTCTACTATGAGTCAAGCACTGGGGTGGTACTGGGAATATAAAGTGAACAGATAACAACATGGCTAGTTTCATGGAGAATATATTCTAGTCACAGAAGACAGAAATAGATCTACGGCCATACCTAAACATGCCTGACCTTGGAAGCTAAGTGGGGTCCAACCTGGTTAGTACATGGATGGGAGAAGACAGAAATAGCATGTAAATAAATAGGTTAAGTTCAGGACGTGACATGTGCTTCAAAGGAAAGAAAACAGGGTGATAGAATCATTTGATGATCAGAGAAAGCCCCACTCATGGGTGCTTTCTAAGCATCATTTTATACGAAGCGGCCATCTATGTGAAGACTTGAAGAAGGAGCATTCCAGGCAGAGAGAATTACAAACACAGAACTAACTCTGAGATAAGTTTATCTATAGATAGACACAGAGAAGCTTATATATATATGTGTATATACATGTGTATATATATGTATGTGTATATATACACACATATATATGTGTGCGTGTGTAGATATATATATACATATATATGACATGTGTCTATAGGACAGTGGGGCAGCAAGAGAAGGTAGATGGGTAAACAGAAATGAGATAAAGCCTTAACAGCCAGAATAGGATTTAAATTTTTATTTGAAGCACACTGAGAGGCTTTGGAGGGTTGACATCATCTGATTTACACGTTTGATTTCACACTGCAATGTTTAACAGTGGACATGGGGAGACTAGTAAGGGAGGATTGCAGTAAGGATGACTGGTGGTCGTAGCTTGGATTATGGGGATGTAGAAAAAAATGAAGAAGGAATGATTCAGGATATATTTTGGAGATGGAACAGATAGGAATTGCCCATGTGGCTGGAGAAAAGAAAGGGTAACTCCTAGGTTTTTGACTTAACAATCAGCTGGACAATAGTACCATTTTCTGAGATATGAAATTCTGGGTAGGGATGGGATGGGGCTGGGAGAGGCAAGCGGGCAAACTGCCCATACTGTCCTTCTCTTGGGACTGTTTTTCATTCCCTCTTCACCTAGTTGACTCCTTCCTATTTGGATCTCAGCTCAAATGTCACTTTCTCAATGAAGTCCTTCCCTGACAAGTTCAAACTAAAGCTCTATATTAACTATACGCTCAATTGCTGCCATGTAGTTTCCCCTAATAGTAGCCTGGAAAAGTAGCCACCAATTCCTCTAGCAACCACACCATCCATAGCATTTCCACTTCCCTCTTACTCTGATCCCGCCAGTCTAGGCCACGTGGCTTGCATCTGCCAATAGGGTATCAGCAAACATAACACAGGCAGAGACTTGAAAGGCACTTGGGCAGTTGACTTGTCGTGCTCCACTGTTTTGGAACTCTGAAAACATGGAAAGAAGCTTGACTGACGTGCTAGACAATGAGAAACATGTGGCCCCTGCTGACGACCTGCCAATGCCATGACACAGGAGTCAGTCCCCCTAGATCATCCACCCGCCAGCTGACCAGAAAGGTGAGTAAGAGCCCTGCTGAGCAGAACCAAGGTAAAAGAACCACCCAGCCCACTCAGAATCCCAAGCTAGCCAAACAATCGTAAAAAGTCACTAAGTTTTGTGGTGATTTGTTACACCGCAGAAGTGGATACAGTAGCACATACCTCAGTGGCAATTTTACACATCTTTGTTTGATTAGGTTCTATCCCTGCCACATGACTGTGAGCTCTCTAAAAGCATAGACTATTCTGATCTTAGGTTACTGTGCCAACCTCAAAGCCGAGCATAATACCTGGAACACACCAGGCATCCAACCCATAACATGCTGAGTGAAGGCAAGGAGCAAAGAGAGGTACACATTGTAACACAAGCGAATAGGGGAAGTTGAAAACAAAGGACGGCGGACATCTATTTGTCCAAAATAAAAACTTTTAATCAGCAGCACACGGCAGTGAGGAATACGAGACCAAAATCACATTTCCTCTGTCTCAAAGGGCTCAAAGTCTAGAGTATAGGAGACAGTACAAAATCAACAAAGTGTACTGTTTTAGCATTCCAACACTTTGCACTTTGCTCCTCCAGACAGTATTAGGGCCCCGTCCCAAAGCGTTAGGACCAGGCCCTAACGTTGCCTGAAAAAGCGAAGTGTGGGAGGATCCCAGAGAGGTTTCTCGAAGCAGATAAAGTCTGAATTGAGGCTCACGCCTGTAATCCCAGCACTTTGGGAGGCAGAAGGGAGGCAGATCACTTGAAGCCAAGAGTTCAAGACCAGCCTGGCTAACATGGCGCAACCCCGTATCTACCAAAAATACAAAAAATTAGGCCAGCATAGTGGTGCACGCCTGTAATCCCAGCTATTCGGGAGGCTGAGGCAGCAGAATCGCTTGAACCCAGGAGGTGGAGGTTCCAGTGAGCCAAGATTGTGCCACTACACTCCAGTCTGGGCAACAGAGCGAGACTCCATCTCAAAATATATATATAAATAAATAAAGTCTGAATGGAGTCCTTGCAGTGTTTACTGGGAAAAGCAGCACACGAGAAGGCCGGGAGGGTCAAAAGGACAGAGGCGTTCAAAGGACAAAGGAGAGCGTCCTGTTTCGGGTTTTAGTCTTTTTGAATTTTTGTTGCCCCAGGCCAACCCTGAGAGCCAGAACTGTTCGTTATTTATCTCAGCACAGGTTCGGTGTAAGCGTTGCCTCCTCATCCGACGCTCAGGCCCTTCAGGTCCGGGACCCCTGCTTCTTAATTATGTTTCTGTTATTCCCAGTGTCTAACACAATCTCTTCCGCGAAGTCGGAACTTGATACGTATTTGCTGAATAAATGAAAAGTTAAAGGTGAGGCAGTAAGCACCGCTCCTTCCAAGGGCAGCTCTCAAGAGCCCACGTTTTCAGATTAAACAGCGAAGTGGACGCGTCTGGTACGAGACTACAAGTCGCACAGGCGGAGACTGGGCCCCCGGGCCTCTGGTTTCACGTCTCCCTCCTAGTTCCCGGCGGACCGGCGTCTTTTCTCCCCTGCTCGGAGGAGGCTGGGTGTCTGGTAAGCGCGGCTGTTAGAGAGGATGGAGGAGCCGCAGCCCCGCGGTGCTTCCCACAGGCTTCGCCGGCAGGGACGCGCGGGACGACCGCGCAGGCGGCTCTGCAGGGGTGGGCGCGCCATCACCCCTCTCGGTCCCTCGCTGCTTTGCGCTTTCCGAGCCCCAGCCGCGCTCAGGCTGCCTCGGGCATTGACCGCGGGGGCGCGCACCCCGTTTCCATAGAAACGCCCGGGCTGGCGCGGCGGCGCGAGGGGCGGGCTCTCCGGCTCCCGGCGGCTGCTTGCGCCCCAGCGCGCGCCCAGGCGCCTTGGAGTCCCCGTCCTTGGACCCCCGCAAGGTCCCCTGCCGTGCGCGAGGCAGCATGATGAGGCGCACCCTGGAAAACCGGTAACAGCCCGAGCCCAGCTGCCCAGGGCCGCCCACACTGGAGGGCTGGGGTGAGGGAAGTGGAGCCTCTGTCCGTGGGGCCTCTGCGCCGAATTCCGACCCTGGGCGGCAGGCTGCACGGTCCCCGCTGTGGCCTGGGGCCTAATTCCCTGGGCTGCAGCGAGCGCCGGCGGCGAAGGGGAGCCCGGGGCCCGGCCGGCTGCCACCCACCCACGCCTCCGGGTCTCGGGTCCCCACACTGCCGCGGGCAGTGCAGAAGCCTTGGAGGCAGCCGGGCTCCCAGGCCGCGCTGCGCGGAGCAGCCACCTCCCCAGTTAAGGCCAGGCCCACCCGGCCTGGGCCTCTTCCTGTGCCTCTTCCTGTGCCTACACTGTCCGGATAGTGAGGTCAGGACCCCATGGAGAGCAGTCCGCGCCGGGAGACGGTGGATCGTTGGTGGGTTTGTGCCTTCAAAGCTGCAGAATGCCCGGGGAATGTTTGCATGTTACATTAACGTGAAGCCTTCTCATCTCTAACCAGAGTGTTTTGCCTTTTGTGTCACCTTTTTCTCTAGGAACGCTCAAACGAAACAACTGCAAACAGCTGTCTCAAATGTGGAGAAGCATTTTGGAGAACTGTGCCAAATCTTCGCTGCCTATGTGCGGAAAACTGCCAGGCTGAGAGACAAAGCCGACCTCCTGGTGAATGAAATCAACGCGTATGCTGCTACAGAGACCCCACATTTAAAGCTGGGCCTGATGAACTTTGCTGATGAGTTTGCCAAACTTCAGGATTATCGACAAGCAGAGGTATGGCGTGAGATCACAGTGTCATTGTTATGAATGAGCCATGAAGTAGTGGATGAAGGAACCGTGGGAACTTTCACTTGTAATCTACCTAACTGCAGAGGTGGATACAAACTTGATAAAACCTACATTTTCATGTCTATAACACTGTGTGAATCTATTAAAGAGAAGCTTTCGGCCGGGCGCGGTGGCTCACGCCTGTAATCCCAGCACTTTGGGAGGCTGAGGCGGGCAGATCACGAGGTCAGAAGATCGAGACCATCCTGGCTAACACGATGAAACCCTGTCTCTACTAAAACTACAAAAAAATTAGCTGGGCGAGGTTGCGGGGCTCCTGTAGTCCCAGCTACTTGGGAGGCTGAAGCAGGAGAATGGCGTGAACCCGGGAGGCAGAGCTCGCAGTGAGCCGAGATCAGGCCACTGCACTCCAGCCTGGGCGACAGAGCAAGACTCTGTCTCAAAAAAAAAAAAAAAAAAAAAGAAGCTTTCTGTGTTTTATTTTACCGTTTTCAAGCTAAATTTTAGGGAATCTTGAAGTCTTGAATTTCCCCACTTTATTTGCCAACTTTTGGCCAAGGGGTGGCTGTTTACTGGGGGTAGTGGGAATAGTACGCAGGGGGAAGAAAATAAGCATAACTTAATGTCTTGTGTGGCACGTAAGTACATATTAAAGAATGACTAGAGATGGAAATGTTGGGAATGGTAATGTGGATGGATAAATTATTAATAAATGGGCAAGAGATCATTGCTGCATCCAACTGGAAAATTGACCAATGGTTTACTAACAACAACAACAACAAAATGCTATGAATTGTATCATGAAAGCAAACCAATACTGAGACACCGTGTGGACTTTTTGCTCTGGGTAGCAGGAGAGGTATCCTTGTGATTGTTTTCTTTCTAAAAGCCCATTTTTTTCCTTTAAATACTTAATGAGCACTTTTACTTGTATTTATTTTCAGTTTCACAACATAGGTGAACTTATCAGAAGTTGCCCATTTAGAAATGCGTTGCTTTTTTGTACTTTTCTCATCAGAACCTAAAATGGAAATTTCAATTTTCAAAAAATAGAATGAGTATAAAAAAAAATTGAACTCATCATTGCTATCTATACAAATTTGAAGAGTAATGTTTGGAGGTACTTTTAGAAAAATGTTGAGTTCTTGTCATGAAACTTCTTCTGTTATAAACAAGTAACTCTCAGTTACATCTAACTGGGAACTTAATGTTTCAAAGATAATTTATATTCACAGGTAATCCTAAAATCTTATTTTAGCCAATAATTTCAATGCCCCTTTGTAGAAAACCTTTATGCTATTTATCAAATAGCAAAGTGAATTGATTTGCATTTGTTCTCCTTTTATTTCCCTTGCTTACCAAATGGTGGAGGTCCTAATGAACAATGACAAAAAGGTAGGCAACAAAAAGGAGAACAGAAATAAGACTTAGATAATCCTTAAGCTGAATAATCAGTATGGATTATAAGAAATGGTGTAAACCAAACTGTCCTGAATATCCATGATTTTAGGATTTCTAATATTTGAATACTTAATGGGAAGTTGATTTTTATTTTCCTAACATTTTAAAATGAAACAGTCATATACATTTTGTTTACAGAAACTAAAGAAAAATCAATATGAAATTAAGTGTATTTGTCAATTATATAAATATGTATCATTAAAAAGCCCTTTTCCTGCGATTAAAATATTACATGTTCATTTTAAGCAATTGAATACATGTCACCTATCTTGAGAGAAAAAATTTTAATGTCCAAGAGTTATTTTTCTTATGCTGTATTTAAATACTTACCTTAAAAAAAAATCTGTCTCTTCAGTGCCTTCCACTAGTGCTACTTGTAAAAGAAGTAATTACTCAAAATGTGATTTAAAAACATAACTATAACGTTTAAGAAACACTATTTAATTCTAAATGAAACAGAGATGAGACATACAGTTTGACAGCTCAGCAACTCAGACCATTTGTCTTGTTCTGTAGGCTTTGATAATTCACAAATGGCTTCTCAGAAAAAAAAAAAAATGCAGCAAATACAGTGATCTCTAAGCTTTTTTGCTTTTGAAGGTTATATTGCTTTAAATGTTTCCAAGATGCTCTGTCTTTCAGCTTGGATTTTCTTTTCTGAAAAGTTGAGCTATTATAGTTCAGAGATAATATACCTAAAGTATCCAGTACTGTGCTGAACACACTGAAAATGTTAGCTGTATTAAAATTTGAGCTGTCTTAACACACTTAAACTACTACTTTAAGGTAACAAAGTAATCCTAAGATGATGATGTGGCCAGGATGAGCTCCTGGGAGACCTGAGACATTTTCTTGTCATTTTGCTTAGCAGATGCTTTTCTACTTTTACTATTACTATGCAGCTTAACAGTTTTTAATGTGTTTTAGTTTAGATTCTGAGTCTTATTAATTTTTAGTGATTAGCCTTTTATTTATAGGCTAAAAGGTTAAACATTCTAATTTAAAATTTTAATAATTTATTTTCAATAGGTTGAAAGACTTGAAGCCAAAGTGGTTGAACCCTTGAAAGCTTATGGGACCATTGTGAAAATGAAGCGGGTAAGTAAATCCATTTTCTCACTTACTATGAGTTACTCTGGCAAAGAGTATGAGGTTTCCAATTGTTTTTTAATAAGAAATACAAAGTAGTGGCCAGGAGTGGTGACTCACACCTGTAATCTCAGCACTTGGGGAGGCCGAGGAGGGCGGATCATGAGGTCAGGAGTTTGAGACCATCCTGGCCAACATAGTGGAACCCTGTCTCTACTAAAAATACCAAAAAATTAGCTGGGCATGGTGACGTGCACCTGTAATCCTGGCTACTCAGGAGGCTGAGGCAAGAAAATCGCTTGAACCCGGGAGGCAGAGGTTGCAGTGAGCTAAGATAGTGCCACTGCACTATCTTAGCACTGCCTGGCGACAGTGCGAGACTGTCTCAAAAAAAAAAAAAAAAAAAAGAAATACAAACTAATATATAGTCATTCTTTTTACTCTGAAAGATCCCTTAGCTCTTTAAGAATAATGAAATATTTTTAGTGAGGTTATTAAGTATACTGTAGCAACATAGACAACATAGACATTATTATGGAAACTTTAAAATAATTATAATCATGAAAAATATATGGACAGAAATTGCTTTACTATATGAATGTAAGTTTTTGTTTAAAGCAGGTGATAGCATTTAGACTTTTAAAATGTGTGAGAGAGTTCTATTTTTAAAACTAACTTTATTGAAGTGTAATTTACATCAGCAGTCCCCAACCTTTTTGGCACCAGGGACCGGTTTTGTGGAAGACAATTTTTCTTTAGTTCACAATAGGGTTTGCACTCCTATGAGCATCTAATGCTGCCTCTGATCTAACAAGAGGCAGAGCTCAGGCCTTAATACTAGCTCGCCCACCGCTCACCTGCTGTGCTGGCCCAGTTCCTAATACACCTGGGAGTTGGGAGCCCCTGATTTATGTGCAATAAAATTCTTCCATTTTAAGTGATCATTGAGTTTTGACAAATGTTTATACCCATGTAACCACTACCATCATCAAAATTACACATTTATATACGTATATCTATTATGGTTAATAGTTTTGCACTGAAATTGTGTCATTATTTTGAGAGAATATTAAACACATTCTCATATACATAGACACTAATTATGTAATACTTGTAATTCCTGTGGTAATGGTACCAGGATCACACAAGAAGTATTCTTCCATTCTTAAAACAGAGTGTGTGAATTTTCTTAAGTCAGACGTTTTTACTAACAAAAAAATGTCAATTTGCAGGATGACCTCAAGGCAACATTCACAGCAAGGAATCGAGAAGCTAAGCAATTAACTCAGTTAGAAAGAACACGTCAGCGAAACCCATCTGATCGACATGTTATTGTATCCTTTGAATTTGGGTCTTTAAAAAAATGTTTAAGGTATGGAGTATAAAAGTAAATGTATATAGAAATTGTGCATTTTTACTTTTAAATGAGTAGAGAATTTGAATATAAAGATTGAAAAGAAATGCATTTAGGAATTCTCAGTATAGAAATTGGCTAATTTTAAAGAGGTTACACCACCTAATTCAAATCCCCTTATATTGTTTTACACAGTAGACTTTGCAAACGAACAAACAAAAAATTCAGATGTTTGTATAAAGAGTAAATTCAGATTTCTGAATTTTATTTTCACATGGTGATGACTAAATATTAATTCTACAATTAACTTAAAGATCTATCATTAATCCTAATATATCAGTGTCCTCTATGCCCTGTTTTGAGAAAAGGAAAGAAAATTTTCCCATTTAATTTCCTTCATCTTTTAGAAATAAAACAATTATGTGGGCCAGGCGTGGTGGCTTACCCCTGTAATCCCAGCACTTTGGGAGGCCGAGGCAGGCGGATCACAAGGTCAGGAGATCGAGACCATCCTGGCTAACACAGTGAAACCCCGTCTCTGCTAAAAATACAAAAAATTAGCCGGGCTAGGTGGCGGGCGCCTGTAGTCATAACTACTCGGGAGGCTGAGGCAGGAGAATGGCGTGAACCCAGGAGGCGGAGCTTGCAGTGAGCCGAGATTGCGCCACTGCACTCCAGCCTGGGCGACAGAGCCAGACTCATCTCAAAAAAAGAAATAAATAAAACAACTATGTGAAATCATGACTTCCAGCCAGTTAACCTCAGGAGGGAGACTTAAGAGTATAATTAAGATCCAGGTTGGACACAAACCTAAATACGACTGTCTACTGTAATAAGGTTCTTCTGTTAAACATGACTATTTCTTAAACTACAATGTGCCTTGTTCATTACTAAACAAAAGCATACAAAATAGTGCCTAACTGCCAGCAACTAAGATAGGTAGGACTGTGTAGAAAGCACTAACATCTGGCCGGGCGCATTGGCTTACGCTTGTAATCCCAGCACTTTGGGAGGCCGAGGCAGGCAGATCATGAGGTCAGGAGTTCGAGACCATCCTGGCCAACATAGTGAAACCCCGTCTCTACTAAAAATACAAAAATTAGCCAGGCATGGTAGCACGTGCCTGTAGTCCCAGCTACTTGGGAGGCTGAGGCAAGAGAATTGCTTGAACTGGGAGATGGAGGTTGTGGTGAGCTGAGATCACACCACTGCACTGCAGCCTGGAAAACAAAGCGAGACTCTGTCTCAAAAAAAAAAAAAGAAAAAAAGAAAAAGAAAGCACTAACATCCCTACTGCCTCTTTTTTCCATTCCTTCTTCTATGTGTCTCCTTCCTACTTCCTTAAGGTTGTTACTGCCCAGCTCAGCCAGAAACCACATGAGGAGTGGCTCTTTGAGAGCATTTGAGGTTCCAGAACACCTCCATTCCTGAGGGGAGTCCCTTGAGCAGCGATTTGGGGCTGCACCAATTGCTTGGTCCTTCTTCCTTTGGACCAAAGGTACAGAAGCCCAACTTTGTACTAAACAAAAATGGGCAGCCATAGGGCTGGGAGTGGAGTGCCTACTGGAGACTGGGACAGAAACATCTAGATGGTCATAGTGGCATAAGATCTGCAAATGGAGATGATAGAATCTGTTTTTTAAGCAAGTCAGACAAACCAGAGAATGCTGGAAAATTTATGACTGATAACTAGAGATCAAGGCAGAGGCTGTGGGGTGGGGCAGGGGGATTCACCAGGGTTTAAGAATTAAGCTAGGGATCAAAATTTTTTGTTTTGTTTTGTTCTTTGTGGCCTGGAGTGGGGGAGGTGGTGATATATGAAGACATCTGGAATCCTGAGTAGTTGGCAAGATTGAATCAGGAGTACTGGTGTCTACACTAAACACAGAAACGAATCTATTCCTAAGACAAACATTTTTCTGACTTGGATGCTGTGCTGTAAACTGCTGGGGAAGGGAGATAATCTTAGAGCACAGATGAAGCAGGTCTGTGGGTTCACATGGTGGGGAAATAAATACAACCTAAGAGGTTATTGCCACAGGTGAATCAATGTGCTCACTGGGTAAGATCTGCAACTTGTGTATTTTGACAACCTGAGACCAAAACATGAAGGACAATCTACATACAAATGTAGTCAATATAAATATACAAATATTCAATCATAGTATCATGGAATATTTCCCAGGATAAACTCTTAAAATTCATCTATGTAGAAGTATGTTTAAGTTTGGTATGTAAGAGAAGATAGAGTCACTCTGATAGAGAGGATAGGGAAAAGAAGAATTCCAGGGCTCTGCCTGCTCACCCCCAAAGTAGGACTCCGGGTGGCTTCTAAACAAGCTTCCTGTAATGCAGTGTGACAAATACCAATCTGGCTTACCCTTTTAAAAATCATTTTAAACTGTTAACTAATTCCATTTAATATACCAGTATCTTTATTCATGGAGTTGTGTCTTAGTATTTTAATCCAAAGCATTTCCTATTCAAGTTGGTATATTATAGAATTTTGAAGAATTTTCAGTGAAGAAATATTAGAAATCTATATTCTCTTTGCTAAAAATGGATGTGTTACTTTGGGTGAGTTGCTATGCTCAAGTAAAGGGATTTGAGACTTTCAGAAATAAATAGTAGTTGCTGGAGGGTGATAGAAGGTGAAGCTACACATATCCCAGCTATGGCTTCTGTTTCCCCATGCTTTCCTGATTTAGCCAACTCTACTTAGCCTTCTAAATTTTAAAATGAAAATATCAATAAATGAGGAGGGTAAAGACATGAGTCAAAAGGAAGTAGTCACAAGTAAAGAGCTGCATCAGTCAGGTGTAATAAACAGTATTAGGAATTAGTCTGCTTGAATATTCTCACTAGCACAAGGATAACGTGTATCAAGTAACTGTTTTACTCATAGTAAATTTTTTTTCATAGTAGTAAGTCTTCAGAGGAGCTCTATTTTATCTTTGAATTTCCTGTAATGAAGTTGTAGTTTAAAGAATCTCAAACACAGAAATGTAGAGAATTGTTTTTGATTCCTGGTTATGAATAAGTTGAAAGTTTGTATGATTTTTAAAAACTCTGCAGCCATATGGTAAATGTATATACAAATACAGAGAGGTATAAATGAATATAATTTTAAGTACTTAGTATCTTGAAAATGTGTAGTTGAATGAACCTGATTACAAAAGTAACCATAATTGATATATGGTTACAATTAATATATAACCTAATTGTAAGTGTATATAATTCTATGGGTATATAAATTTATTGAAAGAATTGTTACACTCTCTTTGAAATGTATTTTTTCCTTTATGAAAAATTTCAGTCACAGGTGGGTAATAGAGTGGTGTGTCAAGAAATGGATCCTTATAGTAAACCCTTTTATTTGTTTCAATTTATACATTTTCTTGAAAAAGAAAGCAAAAGCTAAATGTCACGGTATTACTTATCACAGAACTTTGACAACAAATGCAAACTTTTTCTATGATTAATTATTAAATGATGATATATGTGACTTTTGAGTAAATATAATATTAGCACAAGAAACAAAACTTTATTAGGAAGAATTTAATCCGAAAATTGGGCTGTGCCTTTTTAAATTTCTGTGTTACTGTTTAAGAAAAAATCTTAAATATTTTTGGGCAACTTTTGTTCTAGCAGAGGAGGTGCTTAAAGAGAGATACACAATTAGATTAGAAATATTCTGCACTTGACAGTACTATAGCCACTGGCTGTATATGGCTATTGAGTTCTTGAAATACAACTAGAGTAACTTTGGAGCTAGCTTTTAATTTTTTATTTAATTTTAATTAGTTTTAATGAAAATAGCCCCATATGGCTAGTGGCCACCACACTGATTGGACAGTACAGATCAGATATTATGAGTACATGTCCAAATGTGTTAGACTTGCCATCTAATTCATTAGTTACTAGTGTATTTTTTTTGTTTCTTGTAATAAGCATTAACTAAATAGAAGCAGTGTAACATGGTTGTCTTGTAAAGAATAATCTATAAGTAGAAATCCCATGTTGAAATATTTTGTAGTGTATATTATATTCCACCTGATGAGGATATTATAGAGTTAGGAATATTAACGCATTTGGAGAACAAGTAGAAGCAAGCAAGCTAGAAAGAGTCTTGGTTATATACCTGCTAACCCAAAATACCTCAATGTTGTACATTTTAAAAATCAAACTCTCAGTGGTAGAACTTGTCATAGCTGTAGGTCTCTCTACTGTGTGCCACTCTCCTTAGTACTTTCCAAAGATGATTTCATGTAATCCATACAATAGTCCTATGAGATAAGCATAAAGAGTAAGAGATAATAGGCTGGGCACGGTGGCTTACACTTGTAATCCCTGCACTTTGGGAGGCTGAGGCAGGTGGATCACCTGAAGTCAGGAGTTCAACGTGATGAAACCCCATCTCTTCTAAAAATACACAAAATTAGCTGGGCATGGTGGCATGCGCCTATAATCCTAGCTACTCAGGAGGCTGAGTAAGAAGAATTGCTTGAATCCAGGAGGCGGAGGTTGCAGTGAGCCGAGATTTCGCCACTGCACTCTAGCCTGGGCAACAAGAGCAAAACTCTATCTCAAAAAAAAAAATAGGAGATAATCTGTAATTGAGAGAATTGAAATAATCTTTACTAAGTCATAAGTCCTTTTCAGGGGAGAAATGGCTAACGGGGAGAGAGAGACAAAAGAAAAATAATTTTTGATAAATGGCACAGGTAGTGAAATAGGGAAGCAGTAGAAAATATGGGACATGGTTTTACAGTAGGTTATCCAAGGATGTCTGGGAAAAAAAAATGATTTTGTAGACAGAAAGGGAAGGATTTGGGGGTAGTTTTTGTCCTTGGGGTTTTTTTTTTCTAGATCGTGAATCATGTCACTAAATAAAGTTTTTTATTCTGCATGTGCTTACATAGATCATTTTATTATATATGGTAAAATATAATATTAACAATTTACACTGTTATGCCAAAAAGCCAGTACTGCACAATGGTAGAATTTACCAGTAAGCTCAACTGAATGAATTCTCATTTGATTTTTTTATATCTTTGGTTGGGGAATACTTTTGTAGGCAGAAACAGAATTACAGAGAGCTGCAATGGATGCTAGCCGAACAAGTCGTCATCTGGAGGAAACTATTAACAACTTTGAAAGGCAGAAAATGAAGGATATAAAGGTAATAAAGTAACTGTTAGGGTTCAAAATGTGTTTTTAACCTTATTTTTTACTTTAAACTCATGAAAAATTTAAATTACTCTAAATTTTTTGGCCCATAAATACCCCTTATAAAGAAAATATGATAAATAAGGGGCCAGGCACAGTGGCTCATGCCTGTAATCCTAGCACTTTAGGAGGCCTAGGCGGGTGGATCAATGGAGGCCAGGAGTTTGGGACGAGCCTGGGCAACATGGAAAAACCGCATCTCTACAAAAAACTAGCCAGGTGTGGTGGCACATGCTTGTAGACCCAGCTTCTTAGGGGGCTGAGGCAGGAGGATCAACTGAGCCTGGGGAGGTTAAAGCAGCAGTGAACCATGACTGCGCCACTGCACTCCCTGCGTTCCAGCCTGGGCAACAGAGCCAGACCCTGCCCACCCCACCCCCCAACAACAACAAAAAGAAAACAGAAAAAGCAAAAAATATTATAAATAAAATATATCGTGGGTTTTTTTTAAAAAAATGGAAACAGTGGTATATAAAAGACCAACATTTCCAAACAGTAGCCAGATATTCAGCTTTTTATAACAAATACTATTTAATCAAGGGGAACTAACATTTATTGTGTTTTTATATACCAGGCGCTACAACAGGCACTTGACATAAATTCTTGCAGTCTTCACAGCAACTCCATGAGGATGAGGTGGTGTTATTAAAAAATTAAGCAGCCAGGCACAGTGGCTCACACCTGTAATCCCAGCACTTTGGGAAGCTAAGGCGGGCAGATCACTTCAGGTCAGGAGTTTGAGACCAGCCTGGCCAACATGGCGAAACTCCATCTCTACTAAAAATAAAAAAATTAGGCATGATGGCATGCACCTGTAATCCCAGCTACCCAGGAGGCTGAGGCAGGAGAATCGCTTGAACCCAGGAGGTGGAGGTTGCAGTGAGCTAAGAAGAGCATGCCACTGCATTCCAGCCTGGGTGACAGAGTAAGACTCTGACTCAAAAAAAAAAAAGAAATTAAGCAGAGACATAAATATTTTACCCAAAGTACAGTAGCCAGAAATAGGAGCTATAAACCAATTTTTTAATGTGTGATTTCTGTTATAATACAGTCATTAATTTTTATAGCCTAATACTTTGTAGTAACTACATATTATCAAATAAGTAAACAGGGTAATAGTAGCCAACCACATAAATTTGCATCTACTATGATATGGTACCTTAGTCAACAAAATCACAAGAATTGCCTTATTCTAACACATTTGTAGATTTGAAACTTCTTGGGGATCATGAAATTCAGCAGGTCTTTTTGATAACCATCGTGGAAACACTTGAAGGACCTCTTATGACCATCTTACAGACTTTAAAACTCATCTAAGGCTCTTTTTGGCTCACTGAAGATTTTCCTGTAACAAGCTTTAAATATTTGTTTTGCTACTATTGACAAATCTTCCTTCATAAGCTATATTCTTTCAATAAAATAAGCATTATCTGCCACTTAATTATATTATTTATCTCTGAAATCCATGAAACAGTATTTATTTACATCTTTTATTTTCTTTAATTTCCTGTCATAGTTTCAAAGGATTTCTGAGCTTCTCAATTTAGTCACAGGCTCTGTACTCTTCTGTGTAATAGTAGATTGCTACCCACAGAAGAGCATCTCAGGGGGCTGTCCCGAGACAAATTCCTTTACCAAGCTAGGAGAGTATGGTCAGGGTATAAAGTTTTATAATTGCTGACATCCCCTCTTAAACTGAGGGAGGAAGGAGAATTATTAAGATAATTAATTAACCTTAACCTGAAAAATGGGAATGGAGACTTGTGAGCTATGCCTGATTCCACTGTTGGGTAAAGGCTTCTTTAGTGATGGGAAACTGATTCCTTGCTCCATCACTGTTCCTCAGACCTGCACATTTTTCATTTACACATGGAAATTTGTCTCTACTCTGATCTTTGGGCTCACTTCTCTGTTCTGCCTGGATGCTGGTTTTAATTCCCTGAGCATTACAGAGTACCAAACCCCACAGAGAAAGTGCAGCATTCCCAGCTACAATTCCTGCTACCTGGGATTTCCTGAAGCAACAGGAGATGGTAGTAAGGTGCTGTACGGTGGAGGGTGCACAGAGAAGAAAAGAGCTTCTAAGCTTTTCTCTATTATGCCCCCAAAAGAGGGAAGTCTCTTGATTTCAGGAAGTCTCTTGGTCACAGAAGAAAATTTTAAAAAGACAGGAAGAAACCTACACTTTAAAAACACTGAGCTATAATTCACTGTGCAACTCTGGTTTTGAGTGTATACACAGATATATATATATATCGATAGATAGATAGATAGATAGATAGATAGATAGATAGATAGATAGATAGATAGATAGATAGATAGATAGATATAGTATGTATGTATGTATGTCTCTCCACTCCATGTTAGAACATTGTCATCACTTCAACCTTGTACAGTTTAGCTTTTGCCCCCGTCTGCTTCCTAACCCTGAGCAACCACCACTAATCTTCATCTCTATGGATCGAGCTATTCTGCACATTTCATAGAATGGAATCATCAAATACATTGACTTCTGTGACTGGCTTCTTTCACTTAGCCTGCTTTCAAGGCATATCCATGTTGTAGGATATATCAGTACTTCATTCCTTTTTTTGACCAACTGATATTCCATTGTATGGATATACCACATTTTGTTTACTCATTTCAAGGACATTTCAGTTGTTTCCACCTTTTGGCTATTGTGAATACTAATATAAACGTTTACGTACAAGTCTTTATGTAAACATACATTTTCATTTCTTTTGGATATATACCCAGGAGTGGAATTGCTGAATTATTGGTAACTTGATGCTTAAGCATTTGAGGAAGTGCCAGACTATTTTCTAAAGTGAACGCACCATTGTGTTTGCCCACCAGCAGTATATGAGGGTTACAACTTCTCTGCATCCTCAGTACTTGCTATTCATCAGCCCTCCTAGTGGGTTTGAAGTAGTAGTTTCATTGTAATAGTCATCTCATTATAGTTTTGACTTGCATTCCATGATGATGCTTTTTCTTTCTTTTTTTAAAATAGAGACAAGGTCTCACTATGTTGCCCAGGCTGGTTTTGAACTCCTGGTCTCAAGTGATCCTCCCACTTCAGCCTCCCAAAGTGCTGGCATTTACAGGCGTGAGTCACTGTGCCTTGCCTGATGATGCTTTTTGGCCATCTGTGTATATCTGCCTTGAACAAATGGCTATTGAAATCCTTTACCCTTTTTTTCTCCTTTTATTTTATTTTTTTTTTTTTTTGAGACGGATTCTCACTCTGTTGCCCAGGCTGGAGTGCAGTGGCGCGATCTCAGGTCACTGCAACCGCCACCTCCCAGATTCAAGTGATTCTGCTGCCTCAGCCTCCCAAGTAGCTGGGATTACAGGCATGCACCACCACGCCTGGCTAATTTTTGTATTTTTAGTAGAGATGGGGTTTTGCCATGTTGGCCAGGCTGGTCGTGAACTCCTGATCTCAGGTGATCTGTGCACCTCCACCTCCCAAAGCTCTGCGATTACAGGCGTGAGCCACCATGCCCGGCTCCTTTACCCTTATTTTAACTGGATTGTCTTATTTCTGAGTTGTGAGAGATTTTTATATATTCTAGATAGAAGACCCTTATCAGATAATCTGCAGTTTTTCCCATTCTGTGGGTTGCTTTGTCACTTTCTTGATAGTGTCTTTGAAGCACAAGTTTTTAATTTTGATGAAATCCAATTTCTCTCTCTTACTTGTGCTTTGATGTTATAACTAAGAATCCACTGCCAAATCCAAGGTCATGAATATTTATTCCTATGTTCTCTAACAGTTTTATAGTTGCAGCTCTTATATGTCTTTGATCCATTTGAATTAATTTTTATATATGGTTAAATTTTGTAAACGTTAAATATCATTATTTTGCATGTGACTGTCTAGTTGTTGCAGCACCATTTGTTGAAGAGACTATTCTTTCCTCAATTGAATGGTCATGGCATCTTTGTTGAAAATTAGTTGACGTGGTTTTACTTCTGGGCTCCCATTCCTTTTCATTAATCTATGTGTCTATCCTTATGCCAGTACCACACTGTCCTAACATTGCTTTATGGTATGTTTTTAAATCAGGTGAGTCTTCGTACTTTCTTCAGATTTTTAAAAATTGATATGGCTATTCTGGATCTATTGCAATCCTGTATGAATCTTAGAATCAGTTTGTCAATTTCTACAAAGAAGTCAGTTCGGGTTCTTATAAGGATTATATCAAATATGTAGATTAATTTGAGGAGTATTGACATCTTAAGAGTAATTCTTCCTGTCCATGAACATGGGATGTTTTTCCATTTATTTTCATATTCTTTAATTTCTTTAAGCACTATTTGTAGTTTTCAGAATATAAATTGTGCATATCTTTTGTTAAACTTCTTCCTATTTTATACTTCCTGTTGCTATCGTAAATGGGTTTGTTTTCCTAATTTCATTTTCAGATTGCTTGTCACAAATGTATAGAAAGACATTTGATTTTTGCATACTGACTTATGTCTTACAACCTTGCCAAACTTGATTATTAGTTCTAATAGTTTTTTAGTAGATTCGTTAAATTGAGATAAATTTAATAAATTGAGATAAATTGGATTTTCCACATATAAATTTTGTTTTCTGCAACAACTTACAATTTAAATGCAACCTCCCATAACCCTAGCAAACTCCCAGAAACATGAGCACCAGATTATCAATACCAGAGTCTGTTAGGGTTCTCAATCTCCATTCTGCACATCATTCCTCATTACTGTCAAATTGCTTCCTTTCCAAGTAAGGCCACATTTGGGATCTTTTATGATAAAGAGGGATGTAGAAATCTCACAAGGTTGCCTCAAAGATCAGTCAAAAGGGTTACATTACAGCTCCTTTTTTTTTTTTTTTTTTTTTTTTTTAAAGAGCTGGTGTCTCCCTATGTTGCCCAGGCTGGTCTCGAACTCCTGGGCTCAAGCAATCCTCCCACCTCGACCTCCCCAGGTGCTGGGATTACAGGCGTGAGCTACCATGCCTGGCTGGCCCCCTTATTTCTAATAACAATATTCACATATTGCCATGTTGATCTTAGCATGTCTCATAAACATTTCTGTGAGAAGAATACTTGGAAAAGTCAGATTATTGGTACCACTCTTAATTTGGGGAGAAACAGACAGAACATTCCTATTCTTACCTGTTACCAGGCTACTGCTTCTGGTAAGGGCAGAGTTTGTGGCTCCTTTAACCACTCTGGAAGCAGAAATGATTGGCAGTAGTGAGCACTACTCATAACTGTGTGTGCATTACTGTGTTTGAGGTGAGTTTAATTGATAAGTCCATTTGAATTTTGGTATTGGAATTAAACAGCAAAGTAATACATTTTTGACAGACTTTTCATAGGAACTTTGCAGAGTGTCTCTCTGAAATAGGCTGTTACAGAACTTAGTGTACAAAATGAGAGAAAAATCACAATCCCATTTGTTTCCATGTATTAGGAAAAGTCATCAGTACATGATGAATGTCAAGGGAATGTCACAATTACAAAAAAGGTACTTAAGCAGGAGTTACTCCTGTAACAAACGGGGATAGGAACTCAGTATGTAGTGAAGTAGCTGACATAAGCAAGAAACATCATAATTAATTTTTTATAGCTTTATTTTTATTATAAATATAAATCGTAAAACTTATCCATAAAATTATAGAGAAAAATTTAGTCTTATCACCCAAAAATATTCACCATTTTTTATTTTACCCTTCCAGATTTTTCCTATGCATATATACAGAGACATGGTAATAACAATAACAAACATTTCTTAAACACTGACTGTGTGCCAGGTACCATTCTAAGCATTTTGCATGAATAAACTCATTAATTCCTCAAAACATCATTATGAGGAAGGTACTATTTTTAGCCCTGACAGTTATACATTAATGGGACCACCATATATATAGCATCTCTTCTTAAAACTTATGGATATATTTATGCCAAGAAACAGATCCATATTATTTTTTGTTATCTTTATGATATTCTGCAGTATGGTTATACTAGTTCATTTAACCAGTCCTCATTGGTGAATGTCTAGGTTATTTTTGCAATTGTAGTTGTCACTGCATCATTACACATCGTTAAACAGCAGCCTTAACTGCTAGCCCAGTTATTCTCTTGAGATAAATTACCAGATGTGGAGCTCCTCCTTCAGAGCATACACTTTTAACGTTAATATATATTTTTAAAACTTCTGTCCACAAAGGTTAAACCAGTTTACATTCCTACTAAACCTTGCATAAGCACAGGTACAATGATGAGTTTGTTTGGTTTTTTTGTTGTTGTTGTTTTGAGACGGAGTCTCGCTCTGTCACACAGGCTGTAGTATGGTGGCATGATCTTGGCTTACTGCAACCTCTGCCTCCTGGATTCAAGTGATTCTCCTGCCTCAGCCTCCTGAGTAGCTGGGATTACAGGCGTGTACCACCATGCCCAGCTAATTTTTGTATTTTTAGTAGATGGGGTTTCACCATGTTGGCCAGGGTAGTCTAGAACTGCTGACCTCAGGTGATCCACCTGCCTCGGCCTCCCAAAGTGCTGGGATTACAGGCATGAGCCACTGCACCTGATGTGTTTTTTGTTTGTTTTATATGACAATGTTGACACCATAAGTTGCAGTATTTTTAATAGGACGATAGGTAAAAAATCAGTATCATTTGCATTATTACTGCTGAGCTTTTTAAATATATTTAGCAATACATTTCTTTAGTAAATTATATTTTTCCTTAACCTATATTTCTGTTGGATGTTGGAATTTCTTACTAATTTCTAAAAATTATTTATATTGAGACAATTAGCCCTTCAAATGAAAGAGAAAGTATGTTGCAAATGTCTTTTCTCATTTTACTGCTTACAGTGTTTTTGCCACCTCTTTTCTTTTTATTGCCAGATCTATCTGTCTTCTTTTTGGTTTCTTCCTTGGTGTCATGCTTAGAAAGGTTTTCATCCCCTAGGTTATATAAGTATTGCTTATACTTTCTTGATTTTTAACATATTTTAAACATTAAATATTGAGCTGGCAGCTGTGTTTTGCAGTGTTATGACATGGATATATAACTTTAATTTTCAAATGGGTAGATAGTTCTCCTGACATCCTTTATATCCTATACTCTGGAGAGCTGTCATTTCCTCTTTGCCAAAATGTTCTTAAAACTTTTTCGTCAAAGATCTTTGTTAATCAAACAAGATAGAGGCTTTACTGTTAGTCACTACGTCCAATTTAGCTAGTTGACTTTGTTGTTCTTGTTGAGACAGAAGTCTCCAAATGTTGCCAAGCTGGTCTGGGGCACCTGGACCCAAGGGAACCTCCTGCCTCAGCCTGCCAAGTAGCTGGGATTATAGGCACATGCCATTGTGCCTGACTAGTTTATTTCTTGAGCATTAAAAATGGGTGTTTTGGCTTGTCATCAACTCTTAGTTCAGTTTTCCCTCTAGGAGTTTCCACACTCAAGAAAACCTGACTCCTTTCTGGTTTGCAACTATCATAAGGACACTAACAACTAAGAGTAGATCCCAGCCCTGGTCAGAAGCCATTCCTCCTCTAAAGTATTCCTGGGTATCTAGAGATACTTTAATATGAAATCCAAAATTGTATTTTAGCATAAGGCCGTTTATCAGTCAGTTGCCAGCCTGGTATACCTGAGCCCTCTCTAACTTACATGAAGTGACAATAAGGGTGATTGTGAATCATAGTTACAAGTCTCTTTTAACCTACGCCCTGTCCTCTCAGTTAGAATGACATATATCACTGAGTAGCAATCAAAGCCTCTTAATGCTCCCTTAAGTGTTTTTCTAATCATCTAGGAAAGAATGGAGCTGGAGGGAAGAATCACAGGCTACTGATAATTATCTATATGGCTGTCCTCCAAAGTATATGACCACTCTTTTCTGGGTTATCTTAGGAGAGCAGGGATGAAGGGAAATGTGTATTTGACTAGCCTTCTAATATAATCCATGCTTGAGTATTTTCTGCCTTGTTCTTATTCAGCCCAGTTCTCTCTATATTGCTTATTTTGTTATAATTAACAAGATATGATCATGTTTATTAAAAACTTGCCTGGTTTCCATCTTTTCCCTATCCACTGATTACCTCACCCCCTGCTCAGATCAACATGCACATCTTCACTCATACTTTTTGTTCATGATCTTCCTTGTCATAAGTTTCCATCATGCTTATATAGAGGTTACCTGCACAGTTTATCTGTGAAGGAAATTATTGATTCCGGCAAGAACAGCACAGTTCAGTGGGCAATAGCAGAAAAACCTTAAATGAGCTATAACCTTATAGCCTTAGAATCAGATCTGTGTCTAAAGAGTCTTATCTGTGAGCAACACTGGGCAAGTCAATATCTGTAAACTGGAACGCTCTATGCAAATATATGGTATTATCATCAGTGGCAGGAGTGTCATTACTACCAAGTAACTCCTTTATGTTTAGAGAATACAAGTAGCATATAGTGTGGAACATAATTCCTGTTGAAAAAATGTTCTACTGTTTAAACATCAGTTGGAATTGCTAAAACACCAGCTTCATAACTGAACTGCTCTAATACTTAATAAGCATATGGTATTAAAAGTATACAGTAGCATACATTTTAGTCAGATCTTCTGTTATTATAAATGTCAGTTACTAAGTATAAAGAGAGCTAACTAAAATAAAAAATAAGATGGAAGTGAATGGTGATAAAGGAAATACTTTGTATAACTTGAAGGTTTGGCAGCAAAAGGTCTTCACAACTGTTTCTCTTTCAGTTATCTTTTGTACTTTATTTGCCCTGTAGAAAAACAGATACTTCTGTATTTTATAAAGTACCAAGACTATAGTGAGGAATAAAGTTACTATATTCATAAAGAAATTTAAATCATTGTTTAAATTCAATTCTTTGGTTTTTTTTAGACTATATTTTCTGAATTTATCACAATCGAAATGTTATTTCACGGCAAAGCTTTAGAGGTCTACACTGCTGCCTACCAGAATATACAAAACATTGATGAAGATGAAGATTTAGAGGTAGGACTATATCTATCTAAGCTCAGTTCTTCTGTTAATCTGGAAATATTTAAAAGAGAACATTAGTTTGTACGTGATTAGTATCTTTTTTTTTTTTTGAGACAGAGTCTCACTCTGTTGCCCAGGTAGGAGTGCAGTAGTGTGATCTCAGCTCACTGCAACTTCCGCCTTGTGGGTTTAAGCAATTCTCCTGCCTCAGCCTCCCAACTAGCTTGGGTTACAGGTGCCCACCACCATGCCCAGCTAATTTTTGTATTTTTAGTAGAGATGGGGTTTCACCATGTTGGCCAGGCTGGTCTTGAACTCCTGATCTCAAGTGATGCGCCCACCTCGGCCTCCCAAAGTGCTGGGATTACAGGCATGAACCACCACGCCCAGCCATGATTAATATCTTAAATTTGAACACTACAGTGGTTATTATGTATAATCCAAAACAGATGAATTTTTATGATTTTCCATTTATTTTCAACTTTTCAAATTAACCATGGCAAAAGTTCCAGGAGTTAATTTATTAATAGCTAGTAAAATACAATTTACATAAAGCCATTAAATAAAATACTGTGTATCATTTTGACTGGTGATATAAGCCCACTGAAGTGTGCTAAAAAATAACTAACATTTAGTGACTTCAGTAACATTTGAGTGTTTACATCATGCACAATACCCAAAGCTTTACATGCATTTTCTCATTCAAACCTCAAAATCTCAGGTGGTAGGTGCTGCTGTAACTCTCATTTTATAACTACAGAAACAGGCCAAGAGGATTTAAATAACTTATTTGTGGCCACTTAGCTAGTAAATAGCAGAATCAGGATTCTGACTATGTAATGTAATCACTAAGCTATGAAATAAATGTAGGTTATGTAAGCTTGCTTTATGCTGATGGTTTTAGTTAAATGCAGATAATTCTGATTGGCCAACTAACATTAGAGCAAGTAAATATCAAAGCCTGGTCCTCAATGAGCAATTCTGTAAATATCCAACCCTCTTACCTTCCAAAAGGAAAAAATAAAGGTACGAAAGTATTTATGCTGAAGTAAACTGTTCAAGACATACTTTCCCCATCTCATCTCTAATACAGAAGTGAAAAAAGCCATGTAATCCCAACATATAACAAGAATTCTGTATTAATAAAATATGGAAGTGTCTACCACTTAACAAATTTGAAGATTCCCCCTGCCTCCAAGACGGAGTCTTGCTCTGTTACCTAGTCTGGAGTGCGGTGGTGCGATCTCGGCTCACTGCAACCTCCACCTCCCAGGTTCAAGTGATTCTCCTGCCTCAGCCTCCCTAGTAGCCGGGATTACAGGTGCCTGCCACCACGCCCAGCTAATTTTTCTATTTTTAGTAGAGATGGGGTTTCACCATATTGGCCAGGCTGCTTTCGAACTCCTGACCTCGTAATCTGCCTGCCTTGGCCTCCCAAAGTGCTGGGATCACAGGCGTGAGTCACTGCGCCTGGCCTAATTTTTATTTGTATCTTAACTATCAATAAAGAGATCCTCTGAGCCTTCCCGTCCCATTACTCCATGGGCTTCAGGAAACTTAAAACCAGAATATAGGTTAAATAAAATGAAGAAAGTACATATTACAGTATGTGTATATATGTTTCTAATGTCAAAATCTAATTTGTTTTATATCAGTTATATATACATATTTATATTTCTCTATTTGTCAGTAATGACTTCCCAAGTGTTACTTCCAAACACTACAGCTAAGGTTTCTTAACTTTCACTCCTTTTCATGTCCTGCTTTTAAAACTTGATTATGAAGGCCAGGCGCAGTGGCTCACGCCTGTAATCCCAGCACTTGGGGAGCCCAAAGCGGGTGGATCACCTGAAGTCAGGAGTTCAAGACCAGTCTGGCCACCATGGTGAAACCCCGTCTCTACTAAAAATACAAAAATTAGCTGGGCATGGTGGTGGGCACCTATAATCCCAGCTACTTGGGAGGCTGAGGCAAGAGAATCACTTGAACCCAGGAGGCGGAGGTTGCAGTTAGCTTATATTGTGCCACTGCACTCCAGCCTGGGTGACAGAGTGAGACTCCATCTCCAAAAATAAGAAGGGCGGGCACGGTGGCTCATGCCTGTAATCCCAATACTTTGGGAGGCCGAGGCAGGCGGATCACGTGGTCAGGATATTGAGACCATCCTGGTCAACGTGGTGAAACCCCGTCTCAAAAATTAGCCAGGCTTGGTGGCACGCGCCTGTAATCCCAGCTACTTGGGAGGCTGAGGCAAGAGAATCGCTTGAATCCAGGAGTCGGAGGTTGCAGTGAGCCAAGATCACGCCATTGCACTCCAGCCTGGCAACAGAAACTCCATCCCAAAAAAAAAAAAAATTGACTATCAAGCTTTCATCTGTCATTTATAAAATAAGAAAATAGCAAATGTTTACATATTACATTGAGTCAGCTATTGATCTTTGCATTTTAACTATATTATTTTAATCCTCTCAACAACTTTGATGAAAGTACTTATTTCTGATTTCTGTGGATGAGAAAACGGAAGCATAGTGAAGTTAAGAAACTTCCCAGAGATCTCATAGCTACTAAGTAGCAGAGCTGAAAGTCTGATCCGGAAGTCTGACTACAAGGCCCATTATGCATTAATCCTCTCTACATTAGACTTCCAGAAGTATGGTTCTTACTGAGTAACATTAATCATTTCCTGCAAGAAATAACACTGCATTTAGTGGCAGGTTCAAAAGTGATCCCCCAATTCTTCTTCAAGACTGTAGTCCACTTTATAAGTATTTTCATTCTTCTTTGTATAATACCTTTGACATGCCATTTGTTAACTGACCTTAAAGTTCCTTCAAGCCCTTCAGTCCCCAAGGTTTTCCTTCTTATCCCAGAGGCCCTAGGTATTTTTTTGTTACACCACTTCCTTTATAACTTACCACTACTCTTAATCAGCCATCTAAGTAGTTTGTGGGAAAAGAGCTCTATGTAAAACTAAAGGTCTCAGGAATATGTGGTAGATTTTTTTTTAATATCAACTCCCCTACTTTCTAGTGAAGTAATACTGAGCAAGTTAACTTACTCGCTCTTCAGCTTCCTCCTTTCTAAAATGGAGATACTGTAGTACTTACCTCATGTCGTGTTTGTTCAACAACTATTTATTGAGCACCTCATATGCGCCAAGCACCATTCTAAGTGTGAAAGATTTCGTATTCTAAGTTAGAAACAGTCCAAGTTGTCAAAGCAGTAACTTTAAATCTACCAGGGAATTCGACATGCAAAAAAATAACTAACGATTTTTTAATAATATGACCAGTCCTATAAAGGGGAAAAAAAAAGTGTGCTTTGTGTAATGGAGGGTTACAAATAGTCTGGAGAATCAGAGTGATCTCTTAGAATCTTGAGAGATGCATGGGAGGGTGCCTGGCAAAAACTTTCAGGGAGAGGGCATAGATAGATATACAAAGGTCCTGAGGCAGGACTGTTGTGAAGAAAGAACAGTGTATTTAAAACAATACAGTTGAGAATCATGGCATGTCATGGAAAAAAACAAAAGCAAAACAGCACAGTATAGGGCACGAGCACATGTTCAATGAACCACGGGCATAAACTATTTATTATTATGCCATATAGCAATTGTGGAGAGAACAGTCTGGAGAGAATTGTGGGACCAGGGGAAGTAACTAATTCATGTAACTGATACAGTATCAAACAGGTACCTACCAAGAGGAAGGATCCTGTAAATACAAGGTTTCTTGGAAAGAAGCAAAGAAAACATGCAGAAAAAGACTGAGAAATAACTTGCTATTCTTCCAGATAGTCCATGCATTGTGAGAACTGCTGAGATGTATTCCAGCTGCAGCCAGTGTTTTGTAGTTAGGCTCCTCTAGTTGTATCACAAACCATCTTAATTGTTTTTCACATAGAAAGTATTGTCGGCCAGGCGCGGTGGCTCAGGCCTGTAATCCCAGCACTTTGGGAGGCTGAGGCAGGCGGATCATGAGGTCAGGAGTTCGAGACCATCCTGGCCAACATGGTGAAACTCTGTCTCTACTAAAGATATAAAAAATTAGCCAGGCATGGTGGCGCGTGCCTGTGATCCCAACTACTTGGGAGGCTGAGACCGAAGAATCACTTGACCCTGGGAGGCAGAGGTTGCAGTGAGCCAAGATCGCGCCATTGCACTCCAGCCTGGGTGAAAGGGTGAGACTCCATCTCACGGGAAAAAAAAAAAAAAAAAAAAGTATTGTCAGGTCACCTCTGTATTAACTTCAGAGCACATTCAGATCTTGAGAACTGCTCTTAGAAGAAATACTGGACCATGTTGGAAAATGCATTATTGCCAATAAATTGGAGTAAAATGTTAATTTTAATAAATATTTAACTGGTATAGACTTGTATTCCAAGGGTGACATACTGTTTTCCATTTCCCACTTTAAATTCCATCTTTGCTAGAAAAGTTAAAGGAATGTTTTTAAGAAAAATGTTTCTCCTCCAAATACCAGTTGTTTAATGAGTCATTGCTTTTTTTTTTTTTTTTTTGGAGATGGAGTCTCACTCTGTTGCCCAGGTTGGAGTGCAGTGGCATGATCTCGGCTCACTGCAACCTCCGCCTCCCGGGTGCACGCCATTCTCCTGCTTCAGCCTCCCAAGTAGCTGGGACTACAGGCACCCACCACCTCGCCCAGCTAATTTTTTGTATTTTTAGTAGAGACAGGGTTTCAACATGTTAGCCAAGATGGTCTTGATCTCCTGACCTCATGATCCGCCCGCCTCAGCCTCCCAAAGTGCTGGGACTGCAGGCGTGAGCCACCGCACCTGGCCCAAGTCATTGCATTTTTATATCATACCAGGATGTCAGTGGTCCATGTCTGGCACCAAAATTGAATTTGGTCCTTGGTAACCTGTTTACCTAATTAGCATCCCTGAATTACTTTAAAACACAAGTCTTACCTCCTATGTTTTATCCTTGATTCCTTCCGTGTCCTGCAGTTCTCTGAGATTTAAAGGAATGTATAGCCATCCCCTAATTTGGGTCTCCTTTTCCCCCCCATAGAAGATGTTAATTAAATTCACTTTTGCCAAATGAATGATGTTAACTATGTTTGCAACTTAACGGTTAACATCATTCATTTGGCAAAAGTGAATTTAATTAACATCTTCTATTTGCCAGGGGGGAGATGCATAGATAAAACAGGGCTCCCTTGCTTAAGACAGAACTTGAGACAGATACATAATCGATTACAAAACACTGAGTTAAAAGCCATACTTGAGAGTATGAACACTAGGAGCTACTCAGACAATAGGGGAATGTAGAAGAAAGATGGCGTTTTACATTGTTCTTGAAGGACAAGTAATTCTTGAAGGACAGTTTGCTGTAATTCTAGGCTAAGGAACCAGCATTGCAAAGGCATAGTATAACTTAGGTTCTGCATTTACGGTCAAGAGTCACAGAAAGTTTTAGAATAGAGAAAGAGGCCAAGCATGGTGGCTCACACTTGTAATCTCAGCATTACAGGAGGCTGAAGCAGGAGGTTTGTGGCCAGGAGTTTGAGACGCCTGGGCAACATAGCAAGACACTGTCTGCACAAAAAATGAAAAAATTAGCCAAAGTACACCTGTGGCCCCAACTACTCAGGAAGCTGAAGCAGGAGAATCACTTGAGCCCAGGAGTTCGAGGCTACAGTGAGCTATGACTGCACTACTGCATTTCAGCCTGAGTGACAGAGGGGTCCCTGTCTAAAAAAAGACAGCAATAACATATTTTGGCCTTAAATAAAAAGTAAGCTATAAAGGCATAGTATGTAGAGTCAATAAAAGAGAAGTGCCTCAGGTGAGAAAATTTGTAAGTTTTATATAAATTTTTTTTTTGAGACAGGGTCTCATCCTATTACCCATGCTGGCGGGCAGTGGCACAATCATGGCTCACTGCAGCCTTGACCTCTGAGCTTAGGTGATCCTCCCACCTCGGCTTCCCAAGTAGCTGGAATTATAGGCACGTCCCACTATGCCTGGCTAATTTTCGTATTTTTTGTAGAGATGGAATTTCGCCATGTTGCCCAGGCTGGTCTTGAACTCCTAGGGCTCAAGCGATCCACCTGCGTCAGCCTCCCAAAGTGTCAGGTGAGAAATTTAGAGAGAATGCCCAGGCTTATAGCTTGGTCTTCTAGGTAAAAGATAATGTCTTTTATTGTAATAGCTAATCTAGAGCTACACTGTTCAGTAGCCATTAGGCATATATAACTATTTAAAGTTCAATTTAAAAATTCAGCTCCTCAGCCACATGAACCACATTTCAAGTACTTAGTAGCCACACATGGCCACACATGCCAGTGGCTACGTTTTTGTACAGTACAGAACAGCAAGCATTTCCATCATCTCAGAAAGTTCTACTGGACAGTGCTGGTCTAGAGCAGGAGATAATTGGGAGCATGAATACAGCTATCACAGGGTATGCTTGTCAGGGGATTAGTTGAAGGGTAGTCATTAACAGTGTAGATAAGATCTTGCAGAGAAACTTTGAGACAGGGTCTCGCTCTGTTGCCCAGGATGGAGTGCAGTGGTGTGATCTTGGCTCACTGCAATCTTGGCTCTCTGCCTCCCAGGCTCAAGTGATTCTCCTGCCTCAGCCTCCCAGGTAGCTGGGACTACAGGCATGCACCACCACCCCTGGCTGATTGCTTTTTTAATTGTTTGGAGAGATGGAGTTTCGCCATGTTGCCCAGGCTGGTCTCAAACTCCTAGGCTCAAGTGATCCTCCTGCCTTGGCCTCCCAAAGCGCTGGGATTATAGGCATGAGCCACTGCACAGCAGCATTGTTTTTATATATAAAAAGTGGCCTAACGGAAACCCTTTAAAAATATTTTAGGTGTAAGTAGTAGAAAAAGAGATGTAAAGAAAGAGAAACTAGGACAGTGAAAGAGCTTGGTAGCATTTAAGTTTCAGGAAGGGGTCAGTGAGGATGAAGAGGAAAAAAAGACCTTGGTGATGTGAGCAAGAGCAATTTTAGTGGAAGGTGAAAAGCTCAATTGTAGTTTGTTGATAAATAAATAGAAATTAAAAAAAAAATGGAGATGAAGTCGAATATTCTAGAAAGTTTAAGAAGTTATACCTTGAGATAACTAAAAAAAAAAAAGAGAGAGACTGGTTTTGAGCTTGTTTTCTAGGAGAGGGAACCTGTGGACAACAGACGCTTTTGTTTGCTGGTTGGGTTTGAAGTTTTGGTTAAAGGAAAAAATGCACATTGGAAATAAATGAGAATGGTATTTTTAAAAAGAGAGAAGGGAAAGGAGGAAAGTTGAAGAGATTCATATCTGATAACCTTACCTAATTAGTCTATTAGAGAAGTAGTGGGGATAGGGTAGAAAAGATGGAGCTAGAAAGGCTTGAGAGTGGTAACATTTGGAAATAGTGCCTTAAGGAAAGAGAACTGACAAGTCATGGCATTCCAGACCCTAGTAAGGTTGGAATCCATACATTATAGTGGTTCCAATTTAGTCTTATGTAATTTTCATAGCAGTACTGCAGAGTTAAATTGGTAGGAGTTGACCTATGCAGAACAGAAAGATTCAAAGGTATGAGTCGCAGCCTCCCTACTAGCCTGCATGCTCTTGGAAGGTCTCAACTTTTGCAGTTCTCCTGGCAAAAGCATTTAAATGCTTGTTTCATGACTAATTACTGTTTAATATATATCATCATCTTGCATAGTTCAAATAGAATTTTTAGCTTTTATCTTTCTAGCTTATTTTTGTTTTTTCTTTTACATTTACAATAATTGGAATTTTGTCCATTTGGGGGCAGTTGTTTTAAAAAAAAACAAAAAACTAAGGAACTTAATTTGACTGTCTTTTGTTTAGCATCTACTTTATCATGCTATTTTATCATTATAATAGGTTTTCCGAAATTCTCTGTATGCACCAGATTATTCATCTCGTTTAGATATTGTACGAGCAAATTCAAAGTCACCTCTTCAGAGATCACTGTCAGCTAAGTGTGTATCTGGAACAGGACAGGTGAGCAAGAAACCATACTCTTAAAGGAATTTGAGCTGCTGCCTTTGGAATTGTTGAGTTCTAAAAATGTTTCCCCTCAGTCATACCACCTCAGGTAATTTACCTTCCCCTGGACCTACTTCCTCTTCTATAATGACAGAAGATTGCACTAAGTTGCAGCTCTGTTATTTCTTAAGTATCTTTTATACTGTAATTACATATTACTCTCTAAAACGTAACACTTCAGAGCAGAAGTGGAAAAGACAGAAGAATGCTCATGCAGATGTGTTATCTTCTATAATATGAAGAGCATAGGTTCTGAAGTCAAACTTAGGTTTAAATCTCACTATCAAGACTTAGTAGATCTGATTAAATTATAAAGTTAAATACCAAATTATACCAAAAAATGGCTTTTACTGAACACAGAAATCATTTTTGTCTACATCCAGAAAGCCTGAGTTTCCCAGTATCTAGAGCAGGGGCTGACAAACTTTTTCTGTAAGATGTGGAGACTAAGTATCTTAGGCTTTGTGGGCCATATGGTTTCTACCCCAACAACTATAAATAACAACTATAAGTAACACATAAAGCAGTATGACTGTGTTCTAATAAAATTCTATTTACAAAAGCAGGAGGCTGTTTGGGCCACAACTTGCCAAACCCTCATCTAGAGAGCTATGCCCTTTTCATATCTAGCCTTCAGAATATGCAACTCAACAAACTATTTTCAAAATACAACTTTTAGGTAAATTTCATACCTTCTATTTTCATTTGATTCTCCTCTAAGCATTTATTGTTTTATATGTATCTCTCCCCCAACCCAATTATATTTTTATTATTCCAGCATTAAGTGCTTTGAACATAAATTCTATAAATTTACTTTTATAGTCCATATAAAGTTTTGCCGGGCACAGTGGCTCACGCCTGCAATCCCAGCACTTTGGGAGGCCGAGGTGGCTGGATCACGAAGTCAGGAGATCGAGACAATCCTGGCTAACACGGTGAAACCCCATCTCTATTAAAAATGCAAAAAAAAAAATTAGCTGGGCATGATGACAGGCACCTGTAGTCCCAGCTACTCGGGAGGCTGAGGCGGGAGAAGGGCGTGAACCTGGGAGGCGGAGGTTGCAGTGAGATCCGGCCACTGCACTCCAGCCTAAGCAACAGAGCGAGACTCCGTCTCAAAAAAAAAAAAAGGTTTTGACTACAACTAATAATGTTACCTTAGCTAACACTTCTATAGCACTTTAGAATGCATTATCCCAGGTTTCTCAACCTCAACACTGCTGACTTTGGGACAAACAATTGGGCCCACCAGGAAGGAAGAAGGGGATGGAATACTGTCCTGTATATTGTGACAATATTAGGCAGATATTAGCATCCCAGCCTCTACCCACAACATGCCAGCAGCACACATAAACACACAGCCCCAATAGTGACAAAAAACAGTGTCTCTAGACATTCCCAAATGTCCTCTGGGTTAGATATAATCACTCTTAGAGAAGTTTTAAGCAACATGCCCTATGTGGCAGCAGTCAGGCAACTTAAAACTGGTGAGTTCAGATTCTCAACTCATTCCATTTAAATCACACTACTTTTACATCAGTATTTCTGTCCCACTGCCCAGCTGAAATATCCTTCTATTTTTGCCATCCATTTTATGATTCTCAAATACTGTTTTTGTGACCCAAAATTTATTAACATTCATAATATACTAAGTCTATACTTTTAAAGTAGTGTTTCTGAAGTATTGATGCCTATCCAACTAAAATCAAATGGCTAATTACACATTTTTATTCAAAAAATATCATGAATGAAAAAACTGGCCTCTGACCTTAAAATTCATAGGGAATTGTCACTACTAAAAATTATGACATGGACTTTTTTTTGAAATATTTGTTGTGTGCTTTTCTTTAATAGCATAAAAAGATACCAAGCATGTAAAATTTTTTTAAGTTAGTATTTTTATTTTAAAAAGTGTGTTGACTTTTAACAGGTATCCACTTGTCGACTAAGAAAGGATCAACAAGCAGATGATGATGAGGATGAAGAGTTAGATGTTACAGAAGAAGAAAATTTTCTTAAGTAAACTACACATTTCCATTTTCATCATAAATGACATGGAATCCACAATGACTAAACTACAGAACTTTATACTCACTTTGATATGTTAAGCCTCAAAGTGAAGTCCAACTGGAAACAGAAAAATAATTAAAGGAAACTTATGCTGACCAAAAATGAAGGCTTTAAAAAATATTACACACCAGTCATTTCAACATCCTAACTAGTGTTAGGTGATTTTTGTGTAAGTACCTTTTTTCTTCAAAGATGGTGTATTTCAAAGTATTTCATATTACTGTACTATATCTACTTGAAGTTCCAATAGTACATTATGACAGAAACCAAAAGATCTAACAATTCTGCTTAGCTTTTTGGTTAAGACTCCATGCTTTCATTACCAGAAAAGGGTCCTATGTAGTCATTCTGATTACATGTAATTCTATTCCATGAAGCCTTAAGAAAAAATATTTTTTTTTTACTTTCCCTTAAAATTTTATCATTTGATAAGTAAATTTACTTTTCAAGAGTATAATCAAAGAATAAAGATAATGTGACACTAAGATATCAATGTGTTATGAATACACATAAGGCATAAATTTCAGCTGTAAAAAAAGCCACATTCAATCTGACTCTGGTTTTAAAACAAAACTGTCATACTTATACATGATACTGCAACTTTTGGAAGGCTAATTTAGTGGAATGTTGCCTCATCACAGAACACCATAAATCATTAAAAATTCTATAAAAATTTTACCAAGCTACCATGCAGTTAATAAAAGGGTATACAATCACTTTTATTTCTGAAAATATAAAACAATTGGAGCCTTTCAGTGTCTCTGATGCTTCTCTTTTGGTAAGGAATTATACTTTTATTTCATGGATCCCAGGCAGGCATATAAAAGGGAATTTATAAAATCATTTGGGATAATTAGAAAATGCAATTATTCATAACAGAAAAATAAAGATTTCTAGAAAGCTTTTGACTTTGTCATTCATGGCTCTTAACAAAGCACTCTTTCCTGAGAATAGTCCTAAGTGACAAAGTTATTTCAGTACTTTTTTTAAAACCCTAAATAAATTGATATTAAGAAACTCAAGATTATCATTGGATATTTACTGCTTCCTCACTTAGTATTTAAATTTGGTTGTAGTTCGGGGGAAAACAGTTATTGTATTTATTTTGCTGTTTACTAAATAGCAACTTCTCTTGAGCATGATTTGCCTTATTTGTAAAGTTAAAACTGCATAAACCAATAATTCTAGAATAAAACATACATTCTGCCTACCTCAGAGAAATATGCTACGAACAAAAGGAATACTGTCCATGAAAATACCTTCATTAATGTAAAATTTTCATTATTTAGACCAGACCTAGGTTGGCAAACTTCTTAAAGGGCCAGATAGTAAACATTTTTACTCTTGGTGGGTTGAGGCAAATTCAAGACTATTATACGGGTACTTATGTAACCATTTAAGACTTAAGTACACTTAAAAATGTAAAAAACCATTCCTAGCTTCCCACTGCAACAACAACAAAAAACAGGCAACCAATCCAACCAACCCAGCCTGTAAGTCTCCATCTCTTATCTCCAAAATAGGAATACAAATTGAGTATCCTTTATCTGAAATGCTTGGGACCAGAAGTATTTAAGACTTTGGATTTCTTCAGATTTTGGAGTATTTGCATTATACCAGTTCAACGTTCCTAACCCAAAAATCTGAACTTAAATGCCGCAATGAGCATTTTCTTTGAGCATCATGTTGGCACTCAAAAAGCTTGCAATTTTTGGAGCATTTGAAATTTCAAATTTCCAGATCAGGAATACTCGACCTGTAGTACATTTACTAGGATTATCAGAATTAAATGATAGTTAATTAATACATAATTATACATCATATAGTATCTAATACACCTCAATAAACAACAGCTATTTACTGCAAAAACAGAGGCAGCAAGGTCACTACTTAACAGGTGACATATGGATCAAGAACCACTGCTCTTAACAGTGATGTCAGTAAATTAATAGAAATGCATTCATAATATGATTTTTACCTATCTCTTGGTTGTTGGATTGATTTTCTAGACATGATCTACATTTTTTTAGATACTTTCTAGACAAAAATGTTTAAGACAAATGCCACTGGATACCAGACTAGAGAATACACCTCCAGTGTACCTGGTATACCTTGAGGATAGGAGAGGAAAAACTGGCTATGAGATGACAATTACTGAAGCTGAGTGATGTGTACATGAAAATTTACTGTTCTTTTTTTATATTTGAAATTGATGAGGTGCTGGGAAGCTGGCTCTCTGAGGGGACAACGGAAGGGGAATTCCTTGATTTGCTGCATTTATCAATTTCCATGGTGTAAAATACTCCTGTCATGGCCAATTTGTTATTGACATATCACTAAAGGCAGAGTTGGAGAGAGAGGTGCAAAGATGGCTCCCAACTAGAAGACACCACTTCTGTAATAAACGTTTTATAATGAAGTTTAAAAATATTAAGCCCGGATATATTATGAAGTAAAATGAAATATTCACATAATTTAAAAATCAAAATACAAGGCTGGGCACAGTGGCTCACACCTGTAATCCCAACACATTCTGGGAGACCAAGGAGGGAGGATTACTTGAGGCCAGGAGGCCAGAAATTTGAGAACAGCCTGGGCAACACAGTGAGACCGTCTCTACAAATAAAAAAAAAGTTAGCCAGACAAGATGGCACACACCTGTAGTCCCAGCTCTCAGGAGGCTGAGGCAGGAAGACAGCTTGAGCCCAGGAGTTGGAAGCTGCAGTGAACCATTATCAGACCACTGCACTCCAGCCTGGCCAACAGAACAAGACTCTGGCTCTTAAAATAATAAAACTACAAAGCTTATATTTACTATAGCTGGCCTCTTAACTACCACCACCATCCCACCTCAGCCTAGTTTGAAAAGCAGTTCCACAGTAAGTAATTCCTCACGTTAAGCTTCATCTTAGCTTTATTCCTTTGTATTTGAGAAGTACTTTTTAACTTTCCATATATTCAAGATGGGTGACCAAATGAACCATCTATACAATCTCTGCTCAATTAAAAATATTTCTTTCTACTTTCTTTATTGTGCTTGGTTTGGATATTCCAAACAATTTAATGTTATCTTAGCTACTTACAAGCTTAAAGAATCATACTGCGGTGCTTTTTTGTATCAAATTTACCTGTTTATTCATTCCATAGTGAGCAGGATATTCACTATTTAAAACAAATTTAAGCAGATTTGTTAGATTTAAATCACTGAAAAGTAACACAAAAATACATATAGGTAGTAACTAAGTACTGACAAAGTATTCTACCTATGCAATATCCTATTAAATGTCTAAATTACCCTATGCAAATTCAATTGTATTCTTATTTACTCAATGGGGAAAATCTGGATTACAGAACTGAGGAAAATTATGTTTCATGAAAATTATAAAAGGCCAACCAGAGTCAATCATGTTGAATAAAATGAACAATTGTGAAATATAAGCCAGTAATATACAATGTGCGTATCCCAAGAGAAACCCTGGATAGAAAGCAACTTTTAAAGTCACTCGGGTTTTATTAATAATGTCAATGTTTGAGCTCAATGTTTGAGCATGCTGGTTTTACCTTTTTATGCTAATTTTAAACCAACAACTGAAGTGAGAAAATATATCACTTATCCTTGAAAGTATCTTTAGCATGGTCTTCCTAATTAAAAATACCACTTAAAAAAGTGAGACAGTAAAAGCATGAACTGGAGTCAGTGGTCTGTCTGGGTTAAAACTGGCCCCATGATTTATTACCTGTGACTTCAAGCAAGTTGCTTAACCTCCCACTTCATTATCTCATTTGTGAAATAGAGGTAAATAATTAACCCTGTACTCATAGGGAATATTGAGATTATGCATGTAAAGTGCTTACAGTGCCTAGCACATAGTAAGTGCCTAATAAATGTTAGCCATAAATAATATTATGGGTACAGAAAATCAAATTCCCTATTTGCAAAATGTATGCACTAAATGCTGAATATCAAAGAAGTCAAAATTCAACCACACAAGTCTTTTATGGAGTCTTTGCATGGACACAAAGTTTTGAAGCTAAAAAATGAGAACCTAATATTACATGCAAGTTATGTGACTCATCAGTAAATTCTTCCTAGGAAAACTATACCATTTGTCAGATTCTTCCCAGCATAAGCCTGAGTCCTCTTGCATCTATAATTAGATTCTTATTTTACTGTCTTTTGCGTATGTTGTATTAATCGTATTTGGTTGATAAGATGTTGAAGAAACCATGGAATTATACACAGCACTATACATTATTACTATAGAATGTCTGGTCCCTCCCATCATAAATATGGTTTAATGAAGTTACTGAAAAACTTCACAGTATCAAGCTGCAATTCTTTTTTCTTTTTATACAAATACAAGTTAATTAGTTCTATTAAGTTGCAATTTTATTGTTATAAAACTTTGTAAAGTTATGAACATGGAAACCCTAAGAATCACCTAAGCTTTTTACATAAGTAAATTTCAAGTTGACAGTCTGTCCATTTTGAACTATTTATAATTAACAGGACACTTAACACAGTAATATCTCAGACAAGGAAGAGGGCATTAATTCTGCAGGCAAGTAGCAATGAAAATGCCAAACCTGAACAGTCACTATTTCCTTATACAGTTTGAGTAAACGATGTAGACTACAGAATGGGAAAAAAAAAGTGAATATAAAATGTATCTTCCCCAAATACAACTCTACTTCAATAAGTCTTGAAGCTTACCCATGACATCAACAAAAATGAATGAACTCAGGGAATTAGTTCTTTCTCCCCATCAAAAGAAAAAACAGCATATGTAATTTTAAATTAGAAAAAAAAATTAATGGCAATTTGCAAGCAAAAGAAAACCAGATTCACATTCTACTATTTACATTTGTTCTATTCACAGGTCAAAAATAAAATATTTCATTAGATAATTTAAAAAAAAAACACACACTTTTTAAAACAAATGTATTTTACTCCATCAATACTGCAAGGAAGATAACTGAATTTAGAAATGCTCTCTACAGCAAAGTTAACTTAACTTTTCGGGGCCCAACTGGCCTATCGTTTAGATCTTTAATAGCAGCCATAGCTTCGTTATAGTTTATCATAGCAACAATGGCTTCCCCTGTAGGTAAGCCTTGCTCATTATACTGTATTGAAACTGAATCAGGTATGATTCTGTAACCATGGAAAAAGTCTAAAATTTCATTAACATTAGCTTTAAATGGAAGATTCATTATCTTAATAGGAGTTACTCTACCTGAACCACAGTTTATCTTTGGATCAGGCATAAATCTCCCCTCAGGAAAACTTCCCATATTATGCTTTCCAAAATCAAACTTGCCACCTTCTGGACGACCAAAATTCACAAAAGGGCGGTGACTTCTAAAATCATCAGGCGGGCTCCTAAAATCCTCACCAGGAGGTCTAAAATTGTCAGGAAGTCTAGGGTCCTCCTCCGGAGCTTCCCTAAGGTCTTCCTCTGGGAGCTGCCTGAAGTCCTCATCAGAAGGGCATCTAAAATCTTCCTCCTGGGGGCTCCTGAAGTCCTCATCAGGAGGGTGCCTAAAGTCTTCATCAGGAGGGCCCCTGAAGTCTTCATCTGGTGGGTGCCTGAAATCTTCCTCTCGGGAGCGCCTGAAATGCTCCTGAGGCAGCCGCCTGAAATGCTCCTGGGGCGGTCTCCGGAAGTGCTCTGGGGGTGGGCGCCTGAAATGTTCTGGGGGGGGGGCGCCTGAAATGCTCTGGGGGTGGCCGCCGGAAGTGCTCTGGGGGAGGCCGCCTAAAATGCTCTGGAGGTGGTCTCCGGAAATGCTCTGCGGGTGGCCGACGGAAATGCTCCTGAGGTGGCCTCCGGAAATGCTCCTGGGGTGACTGCCTGAAGTCCTCCTCAGGGGAATGCCTGAAATCCTCCTCTGGGGGCCGCCTGAAGTCATCCTCGGGTGGTCGCCTCCATTCTCCCTGAAGAGGCCGCCTAAAGTCCTCCTCTGGGGGCCGTCTCCAGTCCTCCTCAGGTGGCTGCCTGAAATCTTCCTCTGGGAGCCACCTGAAGTCCTCCTCAGGGGGTTGCCTGAAGTCCTCCTCGGGAAGCTGCCTGAAGTCCTCCGTGGGAGACCACCTGAAATCCTCCTCCGGCTGCCGCCTCCAATCCTCCTCAAGGGGCCTCCTCCAGTCCTCCTCCCTAGGGTGCCTGAAGTCATCCTCCGGAGGGCGCCTGAAATCTTCCTCCCAAGGACGCCTGAAGTCCTCCTCAGAAGGCCGCCTGAAGTCTTCCTCCCGAGGTCGCCTGAAGTCCTCTGGGGAGTGCCTGAAGTCCTCTGGGGGGAACCTAAAGTCCTCTGAGGAGTGTCGGAAGTCTTCTGGAGGGTGCCTGTCAGGCTGCCGGAAATCCCTCTGGGGATGCTTGAAGTTATCCAGTTGCCTCAAGTCCTCTAGCTGATGTCTAAAGTTTTCAAAGGCACCAACTGAGTATATTGGTGGGTCTTTTGAGTCAAATAAATGAGAATGGTCACCTCGCTCACGTGACTCTGAGCGAGCTTGCATTTTTTCACTGGACATCAAGGAAAAATTTACACCAAACTCCTGCATTTGTGCCTCAGATATAAGTCTTAATAATACCTCTGTCCCTAAGAATCTTCGTCGGTTTAAACGTTCAGCTTTCATGGCCTGTTCTTCTGATTTAAATTTCACTAATGCTTCTCCCAGACCAACACCTTTGTCATCATAAAGCAAGTAAATGTCATCCTCAGCAAGAAGAAAGTCTGCAAAGAACTTCTGCACTTCAACTTTTGTAACATCAAATGGAAAATTTCTTATATAGATGCACAGCTTCTGGCCAGAGTTACCTTCTTGAGAGTATTTTTGTGAAACATGTCCAGGCCTATCTCTCTCTAGTGACCCTGATCTCTTCTTTTCATAACGTGCAATGAACTTCAACATTTGTTTTCTAGAAATTGGATCAATATGAACTGGACGATACTGTAAAACAGTTTTATGTAAACTCAGAGCAGTATTATAGTCTTTCAGAGTCTTGAACATCACAAAGGCATATCTTGTTCTGTTTTCATCTTTATATAAAAACCTAATCTGTTCATCAGTCAGATCAGTACCTCTAAAGAAATTTCTTAAATCTCTTTCATCAATACTGAGGGACAGATTTTTTAGGTGAACATAAAATCCAAGAGGGGAACGAGAACGTGTTCTTCTGGGAGATTTTGAATGAGACCGTTTTCGAAAATGTCTATCATTAATTCCTCTTGGTGGAGAATGTTCTTCAGATCTCCTAAGAACGTCACCCTCCTTAACTGCATTACCACCAAACTCAATCCACTGTTGTTCTGATCCTTGCATTACTTCTATAAATCTTGAACCCATAAAACTTCTATGACATTTAAGACCTCCTGAAGCATCAACACATGAAGCAAATTTTACTATGGCATCACCATTATTTCGGCCATCATGATGTTTTAAGAAAATTACTCCATCCACGCACAAACCAGAGAAAAAGACACGTACATCATCTTCATTTACTAGGTAGGGCAAACCTCGTAGAAACAAGAAAGGATTCTCGGCCTTCAATGGCCTTGTCTTTCTTGGCCTTAAATTACCATGTCCTGTACCATTAGTATGAAACCCAGCATCTTGATTAATTGAAGAGCCATATCCAGAATTACTTGCTTCTTCCTTAACAGACTCAATAAAATTAGACAGGCTGCCAACCCCTGAAGTCCCAGATCCTGGACGCCCTCTTCCTACACGATCAGTTCTTTTCATTTCTATAGTCTTCTGCATTTCTGCCTTGCTACTAAGAAAGAGCTCTACAGATGAATCCTTGATAAACCCTCCTGAACGACTTATGGCACGTCTTGCATCTTCATCTGTTGCAAAAATAATAAAAGCCTCCCCAATTTCCCCTCCAATTATATGCACTCCTCCATCAGGAATAGTCAATCCCGTGAAGAAGTGACGAATATCCACAGGCCCCGCAATAAAAGGAAGCCCCAGTAAACGGATGACTACAGCCATGCTGAGTTCAAACCACAGCAATAATGACCTGCAGACAAAAAGGTACACATAATAGCAAGTCTTATTTTTGAAGTACCTTAGCCCAAACTAAGCTTAATAATTACCTGGTTCCTGCTTCCTTCAACATTTATAAATGAAAACAAGATACAAGTTCACAAAAATACTGATATCTAATTATTAAAGAAAACTTTCTCCCATCTAAAAATACAAATAAACCAACTACCTTGAAGAAACATTTCGTATCACCTATTCTATACAATAGGAACATCAAAAATATCAAATCTTCCTTTGTAAGTCTGCCAAATGCTGCTTCACAAGAAGACCAAACTACTTTCAGACTCATTTAGAATCTTATCTTCTACTGAAACATGACAGCTTTGTAGATTATTTTATCAACTGCAATGAATTTTACATATTTAGAAAAGTCATCTATGGTTAGTATGTAATTTCTGCTCATGATAATAAATTGCCTACCACTGGCCAGACACAGAGAACAGCAGCCAGGGCCAGCATGATGGCTCACGCCTATAATTCCAGGCTTTGGAAGGCCAAGGCAAGAGGATCACTTGAGGCCAGGAGTTCAAGACCAGCCTCAGCAACAGAGCGAGAGCCTGTCTCTAAAAAGAAAAAATTAGCCAGGCAGGGTGGCATGCACCTGTAGTCCCAGCTACTCAGGAGGCTGAGGCAGGAAGACTGCCTGAGCCCAATTTGAAATTTTCAGGATACAATGGGTTGCAACTGTGCCACTGCACTCCAGCCTGGGTGACAGAGTGAGGCCCTGTCTTTAAAAAAAAAAGGGAACAGAAGCCATGGGTACCTAGATGTACTATTCTACTTCACATGTTTTTTGTCAAGCCTCTGTAAAAAGCCTTAAACTCTGGATATCTTACCTTTTTTACAATTTCTTGGAGACCTGTTAATTCTGTAAAAGCAACTTAACTGTGGAAAGAAAATGAAATATAATTAATCCTCGAACCCTGTAATTTATCTTAAACAACGCCAGATTAGGATATCCATTTCAGAATTACCTATCAAAAGTGAAGCAGTATAAGGAACCACAATTACAGGTGTTACAAAATGGTATTTTGTTCCAAGGGGAAATTAATCATTCTTCTGCAAAAAGGAGATACAATATTCAAATAGACATAAAAATTATTTAAAAATTTAAAACTTGCGGAAAATTGAACAACTGCTCCTTGATTGGAAGTAGCATGAAAAAAAGGAGTGACGGAAATGTTATATATTTTGAATGCAGTAGTAGTTACATGGGTGTATAAATTTATCAAGGTTTACTGAATTCTATCCTTACGGTCTATACATTTTGCTGTACACAAGTTTTACATCTACTTCAAAAAACTGTTCTACAAGTAAAATCTCAATACCAAAAGTTAAAAAAAAAAAAAGACCTTCAATCATTTTGCCACATGAAAATTCAAATACCTAATACATATTTATATCCAACTCTCGTGCTGTTCTCCTTCCTTTCAAAACATAAGACCAAATCAAATTAAGGCAACCATTCAAAATTATACAATAAATGAATAAAACAGCAAAGCCTGAAATTCAAAAATCAATTTTTAAAACAATAAATCCAAACCTATGGGCTACTGTTTGGATACCATTTAAAGGTCTACATAAACAGCTCACACGTCTGAGCACAGAACCAAATTTCATAATACCAGTATAATTAAGGCAAATACTACAATATCCCTAAAGTTAAAAATCTCAATAGCACTCCTTATACTGCAAAAATAGTTAACTGGTAAAATTCTTCTCAGCCAAACAGAAAATGCTATTTATCTTATTAGTAATGCCAAAAGCAGATTTCCATTTCAAACAACTATTCTTCACTCTACTAAGGAAACCCAAATGATGATGTAGAAAGTAAAAGTAAAAATTAACCTGGAATACTGGGATTACCAGTTTACTGAAAATCTCAATGTATTTTTTTTAAAGAAGTCTGTGTTTAATACTTTCAGGGATACCCAAACTATTTCACGAAGACTTGCCAAAATAATAATTATAATTTACACTCACTTTTTTTGGAGGAGGAGACAGGGTCTCTCTCGCTGTGCTACCCAGGCTGGAGTGCAGTGGTGCAATCTTGGCTCACTACAGCCTAGACTTACCCAGGCTCAGGCAATCCTCCCACCTCAGCCTCCCAAGTAGCTGGGACTACAGGTATGCACCACCACACCCGGCTAATTTTTGTATTTTTTGTAGAGCCAGGGTTTCACCATGTTGCCCAGGCTGGTAGGGAACTCATGGGCTCAAGCAACTAGCTTGCCTCAGCCTCCCACAGTGCTAGGATTTACAGGTATGATCCACTGCGCCTGGCGTAATTTACATGTTTTTAATGTACAAATAAATGTTGCATTAATCAAGAATCCAGTACTTACACTTAAGTACCACTGTTCCCCAAAGTGGGGGTCTGAAGATACATTCACTGAGGTCTGTTTGTTTTCCTTTAAAAAGGGTCCATAGATTAACTGGAAGCTAAACTAGCAAAGACATCAAATTACTTCACACATTCTACATCTGAAAAATATTAATGAGGTTTGCTATTCAAGTATTTGCACAGTAACAACCCAAAAAAAGCCTATTTTCTTCAACAAACCAATATCCATACAAACACTTCAACAAAAACTATAAATGGCTTCTGGAATGCTTATCCATATTAAAGTCCCAAGACTCCCTCCTATGCAAATTGGCTTAGCTACTCTTTTACTGTTAAGATATTTTAGAAAGCACCGTAAGATATACATATTCTTGTCTCTCCTAAGCTTTTTAAAAAAATTTAAAGGGATTTACCCTGGGAACATAAATTCATCTACAAGAGAAATTAGAGACATTTCAAGGAATAATTATATCTCAAATTCAAAAAAATCTCTAGTAAGATCTTTTAACTAAGTAGTTTCATGAGCACAAATCTCATGAATTCCAATTCAAGCAGACTATTTAAAAAGCTTACTCTCATTTGCCACAGTTAAACACAACTAATGCTTAAACTTCTCTGCCCCTGAGACAGTAGGGTAATGTACCATTTATGCCTCCACAGTATCACACCTTGGAGACCAACTATAAAAGACCAGCTCTCAAAATGGGCACTTCTGTGGTTCCAACATGCTATTTCCTTAAGCAAATTCTCCAGAAATTCAGCTCTTAACACACTAAATTACACAAAAGCAAAACACGAAAATTACCCTAGTCTGCAATTAAAATTTTGCATTTTTCTAGTTATGAATGCAAAAAGTATTTTCGTGCCTTTGTGTTCATTTGAAGACAATAATCTGTTAAAATTTCTATGAAAAGAAGAAAGTAGGTCCCTAAAAGGTCACTTAAGTCAGTGAAATTAAAAGCGCATTTTAAATAACTTCTATTTTTATACGATTCATCCCACTTAATCATCATTATAGCTAAACAATATGTAATGTGTATCTTCTAATCAAGATTTAACGGGATACAGAGAGGGAAAGGGGAGGGAGGCAGAATTTGAATAAGTAATATCTCATTAGATCCATTTGATTTTTAACTAGCGAAGAAAAAGTCATTTTCCAGATATGGTGAGAGAATTTTTTTAACTCTTTGCGACTAATTCGTAAAGCCCAAAGTCATGATGTAGCATATTCGCACTCTAAACGTGAGTTTCCCCTGGAGAAAATAATCTACACCAACCCACAATTATTCTTTATGATGATCCACCTTTTATAATGTAGATGTTTAAAATAAAAACCAAAGGAATGACCAATGAGAGCCATAGTCCCTAAGAAGAACTGTAAATGAAGACGAATCCACACGGCACAGGATTTCTCCCAACATCCTCAAACGGGAATCATCCGAAGGCATCGATTCTACAGACCAAAGCCTTTGTCCATAACTCCCAGGGGTCAGAGCTTCCTTCTTTCGCGCCAGGCCAAAGTTGCTACGTGGGATCCGATGTTGTTGCCAGACTTTCAGCCAAAATCAGCCTTCAAATTAACCTGGACCGCCCAACCTCTGTGCCTTTCCGTTACGCCGTCTCAAGGGCAAACATTCCACCCTACCTCGCCAGAGGGTGAACTGCCCCCAAATCTAACTGAAAACACTTGCCCTTCTCAAGCCTAACGAGCCGGGCCTGCAGCGCTTTTCTGCCACTACTAACTACGATGACATAGCAAAGAAAAAAGAAATACCTATGAAATCCTTCGAGATCTTCACTCTCAAGATCCCTGGGAAGCGCACATACACCACCACATGGAAGCTGACGGGAAAGGGAGAGTCGGTGTTTTAGCAAGAAAAGAGGGTGCCCTAACGCCAGGAGCTACGCTAGATACTGGCGCGGCCGCCGGTCCCGCCTTTCCCGGTTCTTCCGGCTTGGTCGCCCAGCCCTCCCCACCCCCGGCGCCCCGAGGGGAACTGCTTCGCACTTGGCAATAAACACACACCACTGCTGCCGAGTCGGACACACAAGGCCGGAGGCTGAGGGCACTCCTCGTCGCAGCAGCCTCCCCAGAACACGTAGAGCGCTCAGTGAGCCTAGAAGAAGATGGCGCCCACTGCCCCTCCGGTCCGGACAAACGGACGTAAGGTTTCTCTGCCCATGCGCTCTCCAGGCGTATCCCACCACCACGCTTGCGCACGCGCGCTGCCGCTCACCCGCTTCCCCTTGCTAGAGGAGGGGAGGCGGAGCCCCGAGTTGGCTGAGCTTCTACGCATGCCCAGATTGTGCCCAGTCTAGGGACCTCGATTTGCAACAGGAGAAATTCGGAGACACAGTCAAGGCTCAGATGGTAGATGTACTGAGAATCTTCGGTAGACAACTGTGGAAGTACAGCGGACAAACTTTCAAGATTTCCAAAAGTTAAGGAAAGAGATGCAAAAGCAGAGAAAAGGCGACTTGTCTTTTCAGTGTTGCATTACTGTGTGGCATAAAGCATCGTCTAAAAAGCTCCTGTGGCCGGGCGCGGTGGCTCACGTCCGTAATCCCAGCACTTTGGGAGGCCGAAGCGGGCGGATCACTTGCGGTCGGTAGTTCGAGACCAGCCTGGCCAACAGGGCGAAACCCCCGTCTCTACTAAAAATTTAAAAAAAAAAAAAAATTAACCCGGCATGGTGGCGGGCGCCTGTAATCCCAGCTGCCCGGGAGGCTGAGGCAGGAGAATCCCTTGAACCCGAGAGATGGAGGCTGCAGTGAGCCGAGATCGCACCGCTGCACTCCAGCCTGGTCAAAAGAGTGAGACTCCATCTCAAAACATAAAAATAAAAAAGCTCCTATAGACCGTAGAATGCCACAGAAAAGGTAATTTTACTGCCTTAGATGTTCGCCAAGTACAATCCCAACACCTGGGGGCTTAATAAATGCATGCTTAGTCGGTTTTATAGATATTAATAACCTTGTAAAGTGTTTTTATAAATTTGTTCCCATCTTCTGGATTTTTGAAACAAGAGAACAGATGAGCCAGTACTGAAATTTCAGTAATGAAAAATCACTATTACAGGTATACTCTGTGATGCCTGCTACATAATAGCTGGTGAACAACCTTGTGTTTGGTTTTATCAATTGCAAATAACAAAGTTGTCCACCACGTTATATAGCTACTTGGTGCGTTTGTGGATGGATTCAAAGCTCGTTAAGCAGAAAGTACATTTTAAAAACATTCTTACAGATGACAGAAAAAGTGAGTTGTGGATCCCTTTCTCACTGCAAAATACCCATTCTTGAATGATAAGATTATAAGAAAGAAGAGGTAGTTTAATAAGAAAATAAAAAGATGGTTAACACAAATGAGAGCCATCTTTTACTCACTGGACAAATTATCCTCTCTGTGCCTCAGTTTCCTCATCTGTAAAATGGGGATACTACTAGTAGGGTTGTGGGAAACGTTCAGTAAATATGTATGTCTCAGATATATGTAAATAAGTGAGACTATTATAAGTATTTGTGACTTGTTTGAAATGTCAAGGTGATCTATAGAGAAGCAAAGGATGTCACTCTGAAGAGCTAGGCTCATTGACTAGATATCATTTACTTTGGTAATCCATAGTTTGGTCCTGGCCTTGCAGTCTCAGGAACATGACCTTAAAAGTTAACATTTATTGGCCAGGCATGGTGACTCACGCCTGTAATCCCAGCATTTTGGGAGGCAGAGGTAGGCGAATCACCTGAGTTCAGGAGTTCGAGACCAGCCTGGCCAACATGGTGAAACCCTGTCTCTACTAACATTACAAAAATTAGCTGGGTGTGGTGGTGGGCACCTGTAATCCCAGCTACTCAGGAGGCTGAGGAAGGAGAATCTCTTGAACCCAGGAGGAGGAGGTTGCAGTGAGCTGAGACCATGCCACTGCACTTCAGCCTGGGTGACAAGAGCAAAGCTCTGTCTCAAAAAGAAAAAAAAAAAAGTTAACATTTATTGAGAGTTTATTATGTTGCAGGACATATGCATGATCTCAATTTATTCTTACAACTACTTTTGGAGGTAGGTACTATTATTATTCCTGTTTTACAGATAAGGGAAACTGAGGCATGGAGGATTACATAGCTTGCACAAAAAGCCAGGCAAAATTGAACCCTACTTGTTTGCCTGCAGAAGCCATTACTCTGTATTGCACAGAAAGAGGACTCTGTCCTCAGAGGCAGACTCCTTCAAACAAGAATACAGAAGCAATACTCTAAGAAATAGAACATGAGTTACCTAATCTCAAAAGGTGATTCTCAGTTAAGACTCCCTGGAGACATCCTCACTCATCTTATCAAAAATAACAGCTGTCATTTAATGACCACTTACTACAGGACTCACCTGAGCAAGTGTGCTCAGATCAGACTCTGTCCCCTGAGCAAGCTCTGACAGGCGTTGCCAGCCTCCCATGACCTCCTTCATTGTTCTGGGCTGACCACCCTCCTTCTATTCACACAGACTTTCTCCAGTGAGGACACTATATTGAATGTCTGTCCATTCTGGGTGTTTTTGAGACAGAGTCTCACTCTGTCACCCAGGCTGGAGAACAATGGTACAATCCTGGCACACTGGGTTCAAAGGATTCTTGTGCCTCAGCTTCATTAGTATCTGAGATTACAGGCATGTGCCACCATGCCTGGCTAAGTTTTTCTCTATTTTCAGTAGAGACGAGGTTTCGCCATGTAGCCCAGGCTGGTCTTGAACTCCTGACCTCAAGTGATCTGCCTGCCTCTGTCTCCCAAAATGCTGGGATTATAGGCGTGAGCCACCATACTCAACCTGAATGCCTTTTCTAGTCTGCCCCTTGCCTTTCTTACATGATCATACCATTATAATCAGAACAAGAAAATTCTGGTCAAGGTAATTTGAGCATAATCACATGATATTCTGGTTATTGAACAGTTTCTTATGCCTTTGGTGTGTCAGCATGAAAACCTAATCATTTTGGGGAATCGAGAGAAAATGAAGTTTCTCAAATGGAAAAACAGAAGACTAGACCCTAAACATGGTGACCACCCTGAGCTGTGGCCATTCTGTGACTCTGCTTGGATAATTAGCCTTCCGGGTGTTTCGCCACACTGCACCACCACCCACCCTTCATGGACAATTTTGGTGTCAGAGAGTTTTCAGTTGCCTTTCCTCGGTCTTTAGCATCCACACGAAGAGCCTTTTATCACTTGGTCTCAGAGTTCCCTAATCTTCTCAACTTCTGGGACCTTTATCTTCTCAACTCATTCCTTGATTTCTACTCTGAGAGCCTCCATACCTTGACTTCCAGTCAATTTGTAACCCAAGGTCCTGGGTTTTGAGTATGCACTGTGAAAAAGTACCCACTTATAACTGTTTCACCTTGCATTCTTTGTTTCAAAAAAGTTCTAGGAAGAAGCTCAGCCCCAGAAAAACAAAAACCAAAACCGTTCGGATCCAGAAATGCCTGAGTTGAAGATGAACTTTGGTGAACTCCCTTTACTACCCTGCTAAAATCCCCGCCCAGGGAAGAGCTTATTCACCATTTTCTATACATGCAACTTATGTAGAAGCATGATTGACAATTGTCTTTGCTGCCTTTACTCCACCTGTACATACAATGACTGAGCTAACCAGCCCAATAGAAGCACTGTTTTCAGTGTTGCTTGGAGAAGCACTGCTTTAGGAACTATCCCCAGTGTCCTCCTTACTTGTTGCAAGTAATGAAATCCCCTCATGAAATCCTCCTTGGTTGTGGTCATTGGACTGTCACCTTCCAAGCTAACAAATCCACCCACTGTGTAGGTAACAAATCTAGCATTTATTAAGCATCATTGACTATGAGTCAAGAACCTTGCTAAGTCCTCTGTACCACAGTTCCAGAAGAAGAAGAAGGAGGAGGAGGAGGAGGAAGAGGAAGAGGAGTAGGAGAAGGAGGAGGAGAGGAGGAGGAGGAGAGGAGGAGGGGGAGGAGGAGGAGAGGAAGAAGGAGGAGGAGGAGAAGAGAAAGAAGAAGGAGGGGGAGGGGGAGAGGGAGAAGGAGAAGGAGAAGAAGAAAGAACAACAAAAACAACCGCCACCTTGCTAAGGCTCCTGAAAGACAAAGATAGAAGAAGAAGAACCTTGCTAAGGCTCCTGAAAGACAAAGATAAAAAAGGTATTGTCCTCTTTCCTCAAAGAGCTCACATTCTAGCAGAGGAGAAAGCACACACAATCCACTAGTCATTACACACAGGAAGATGTGTGTGTAATGGGATTAAGACAGTGGGCTCTCAGGGCAGGCAGACCCAAGTGTGAATAGAGCTCTGCCACTCCATGACTGTGAACAAATCCTTATATTTCTTCATTGAAAGAGTAAAGATAAGGCCAGGCTTAGTGGTTCATGCCTGTAATCCCAGCACTTTGGGAGGCCAAGGCGGGCGAATCATGAGGTCAGGAGATGAAGACCATCCTGGCTAATATGGTGAAACCCAGTCTCTACTAAAACTACAAAAAATTAGCCAGGCATGGTGGCACGTGTCTGCAGTCCCAGCTACTCAGGAGGCTGAGGCAGGAGAATTGCTTGAACCCGGGAGGCAGAGGATGCAGTGAGCTGAGATCATGCCACTGCACTCCAGCCTGGGTGACAGAGCAAGACTGTCTCAAAAACAAAAACAAAAAAAGCAAAAAGAGAAAGAGTAAAGATAATAGTACCCATTGTACAGGGCAGTCATGAAAAATGAATGAAATCATTAACATTCAGCACAATCCCCAGCACACAGTAAACTCCAGTATAAAGTAGAAATCAAGAAAGCTGGCTCAGAAATCAGAATATCATAGTTCCAAGCCTAACTCTGCTACTTGCCAGCTATATCACTTTAGTTGCTGAATCTCTCTGTGCCTTGATTTCTTCATGTTATCAAAGGAAGATGAAAACAGTAGGGTTGTTGTGTAGATAAAATTAGTACACACATACATAACACATATACACACACTCACACATACACATATAAACATTAAGCAAGACACGTAGTAAAGCACCAAGAAAGTCACATAGCATGTTTCTCTGATGTCTCTCATGCTCTTTGCCAACTTGTCCCCTGCAGTGGTCCTCAGAGATGCAACTACAAAACTCCTAGGGATTATTGGAGCATGATTTGGACACTGCTGATCAAATAAAGGAGCTTGGTCTGGTCAGTTGTGTGTGACAGAAGTTAGATTCAAGAGACTCAACAGAATTAACAAATGATTTGTGGTAGATAGAACTGAACAGGACCTCCAAATTCCAACTTGGGTAATTTTTTGCCTGAGTTAAATGGGAGTCTTGTCTCTGGGGTCTTGACTGACACTCTATCAATGTTATAGGTTCAGAAAGGAGGTATGTAGAAAGGATACTGGATAAAATCTCTTGATTTACTGCTGGAGCTTTGGATCACAAATCTCAGGTGAATCCATTTAGTGAATAGGGCAAGACCCCATGTAAAACAGGATGTCCTTCTGCTTAGCCTTCCTTTCCGCCTGGGTACCATCCAATCCCAGGTGTATAAAACAGAAGAAAGCAGTAAGAGGAAGACCTAAAGCTCTAAAAACAAACTCTATGGAGAGAGAGAATTTAAGGAGAAAACCAAAAAGTGTAAACTCAAATGTTAACAGCAATAGGTTCTTGGGCTCTCAATCCAATAGAGATTGATATGAGGCCAAAAACGTTTTCCCAGGCAAGGTTTCACTGGAGCTTATGCCAAGGCATAAGAGGGAGAGAATTCCCTGACTGACTCTCCAAAGAAAAGAGTCAGTTGGGCTTTTTTATTAGGCAAAGCATGGGAATTGTCTTCAGGATTAGGGTATGCAGGTCAGCATTACTGGTTGTAATGCTTTTCTTGAGTAATGGGCCACCTGGTGGATTGGCCTGAGGCAACAAGGCTATAAATAATTTGTTTAATATTCCTTCCCAAGGTAGGGCACTCCACAACCTTGCTTATCTCCTAAGGCCAGTTCCTTGAATTCTTTAAGTAAAAGGACTCTTAGCAGTGTGATAGTGGTATGGATTTTGTGATCAGTGGGAATGCATGAAAGAGTACTCTAAGTGACGGTGAGCTGAAACTGTGCCCTGTTCCTACTCTGTCTCACAAAGACCATGTCATATGGACACAAAAAATCTTCTGTCCTTTAGGACAGTGGTCAGAGATGTGGTCGCCTGAGAAGTTTCTACTGCCCACTGCACAGATGAAACCAATTCACTGACACCATGGGATTGCAGTAAAGAAAGAGTTTATTATGCAAGACTGGCCATATGGGAGATGGAGTTATTATTCAAATCAGTCACCCCAAAGGTTTGGAGGTTAGGGTTTTTCAAGGATAGTTTGGTGGACAGGGGATTAGGGAATGGGTGCAGCTGATTGGTTGGGGATGAAATCATAGAGGGCTGGAAAACAATCCTCTTGCACTGAGTACACCTCTATGTGGGGGAGGGGTTGCGGGGGCAGGCATAGGACCAATTGAGTCATAAGTCATGAATCCAGGTGGGGTCAGTCTGAAAAATATCTCAAAAGACCAATCTTAGGTTTTACAATAGTGATGTTTTCTATGGGAGCAATTGAGGAAGTCACAAATCTTGTGACCTCTGGCCACATGACTCCTGAGCAATAAGGGATTATAGAAACTACATCTACAGTTTAGCAAAATTCAGGCCCCTCCCATAATCTTAATCTTGTGCCCTTTCATTAGTTTCACAAGGGCAATTTTTGGGCCCTGAGCAAGAGGGGTTAGTTTTAGGAAAGGGCTATTATCATCCTTGCTTTCAAGTTAAACTAGAAACTAATTCCTCCCATAGTTAGCTTGGCCTTCACCCAGGAATGAGCACCCCCAGCCTGTGAGGCTAGAAGCAAGATGAGGTGAAGCCACGTTAGATTTCTCTCACTGTCATAATCTTTGCAAAGGCAATTTCAGAGGCTCTGTTGTCCTGGACCCAAACCCACATTGGCCCTCTATCCTCTTCCTTGTGATGAAATGAGAGGAGAAAACATCAAGTTCCCCTCATGGTTTGGAAGTCAACAATAAACTAAAGGAAAGGAATGAGACACGTTTTATTTTTTCCACTACAAAAAATGTGTATTAAATGCTTACAATGTAAAACAGGTGTGATGGCTTGCACCAATAATCCCAACTACTTAGGAGGCTAAGGCAGGAGGTTCGTTTGAGTCCAAGAGTTTTAGGTGAGCCCTGGGCAACATAGTGAGACACCCCCAACCCTGCTTCTCAAAAAATTTTTAAAATAAAATAGCCAGGTGTGGTGGTGCACACATGTAGTCTCAACTACTTGGGAGGCTGGGGCAGGAAGATTGCTTGAGCCCAGATGTTCAAGGCTTCAGTAGGCTATGACGGCACCACTGTACTCCATCCGGGGTGACAGTCTGAGACCCAATCTCTAAGAAAAAATAGCAAAATAAAATAAAATTGGCCAGGGGTGGTGGCTCACATTTGTAATCCCAGCACTTTGGGAGGCTGAGGTAGGAGGATCACTTGAGTCCAGGAGTTTGAGGCCTAGGCAATGTGCCAAAACCTCATCTCTAGAAACAATACACAAATTAGGTGGGCATGCTAGTGCCTGTCTGTGGTTTCAGCTACCCAGGAGACTGAAGTGGGAGGATTGCTTGAGCCCAGGGGGCCGAGGCTACAGTGAGCTATGTCCATGCCACTGCACTCCAGCCTGAGTGACAGAGACCCTTTCTCAAAATAAATACAAAAATAAATAAAAATAAAATAATGACAGAAATAAATGCTTACAATATGCCAAGCACAGTGCTATGCTGAGGAGGCAGTGGTGACCAAAACACACACATATATACACACACACACACGATCCTTGCTTTCACAAAGCCTACAGTTCCGAAAAGTAAAACTAATGAAAGAATTACCCAACTAAATGTGAATTTACTACAGGGATAAGTGCTATGGATGAGAAGTCCATGGTACTCTGAAAGAATTTTACAGGAGAGCCTGGCCTGGTCAGGAAGGGTGGGAGATGTTCCCTGAAGAAGTAATGAATGAGCTGCTTGGAAAGGAGGAGTTAAAAAGATAAAAGGAAATTGCTGGGAAGGGGAGGGAGTGGTCCAGGCAGAGAAGTGAAAAGGCTTGGCAGCATCCAGGGAAGGAAAAGAAGGTCAGTGCAGGTACAGAGCACAGGGGCACACAGGACAATGCAGGGCTGCAAGAAGAAGTCAGACCATGCTGAGGGTTAGGGTTCATGTTAAGGACTTTGATCTTTCCATTGGAAAAACAGCAGGCAGATGATATATTAGGACTTGCATTTCAAAAGAGTACTCCAGCTGAGGTATGGAGAATAGATTAGAGAGTGGTAAGAGTATGTTCATGAAGAGGGGTTAACAGGTTATTTTGGCTTCCAGTTTAATGTGACAGTTTAAACACAGGTATTTATCTCCACTCCTTCCGGAAATTCTAAGAGAAGAAACTTTTAAAAAGACAAAAACTAACAAGAATAAAGAGAATAGGGTAAGAGGAACAGCAATAAAACTTTGCAAGCAGGAAGCAAGTGGATAGGTGATCATTTCTGTGGATCCAAGAGAGCTGAATCCTAAATTAACAGTGGGAAGAGCTAAGAAGCAATCTTACATGCACCAGAGAAGTCCTCAAAGGCTTAGGAGACAATAATATCTTCTGTTTGTGGAGGGGAGTGAAAACAGAAGTGATTGAACATCAACTTTCAAAGCACTTTCCTTCCAATACCTAGAAACCTGTCTCTCTCCCACTCCAACAAAAGATTGAAAGTTTATTCTCAGTGCATTTGCAAACGGGGATTCTATTTAATATATGTAAAAGAAGGGCATCATGTGAACGATGAAACTCACACCCTCTAAATATTACACCCAGGATTAAAATCTCCAAGGAGAAGAATCTTTCTGAGAAATTTGATCATCTCAATAGAATAGGGAAAGGGGACAGGAAGAATGAGGGAGTGCCCTAAGAAATAACCCAGGCAAGTCACTCTACACATTGTAGCCTGGTCAACAAGCCCTTCCTATCTTTGTAGAGCTTCTAATTAGCTTGTCAGTGTACTTACTTTTTTTTTTTTTTTTTTTTTTTTTGAGACAAAGTTTCGCTCTTGTTGCCGGTTCTGGAGTGCAATGGCTCAGTCTCAGCTCACTGCGACCCTCACCTCCTGGGTTCAAGCAATTCTCCTTCCTCAGCCTTCTGAGTAGCTGGAATTACAGGCATGCACCACCACGCCCAGCTAATTTTCGTATTTTTAGTAGAGATGGAGTTTCACCATTTTGGCCAGGCTGGTCTCGAACTCCTGGCCTCAGATGATCCACCTGCTTCGGCCTCCCAAAGGGCTGGATTACAGGCATGAGCCACCATGCCTGGCCACCCACTTTTGTACGTGTGTAAATGGCAAAATATCACCAGATTTAGGAGGAGAGCCTTTTATACAAAACAGAACTTCGAAGAAACAGATTATGCAACAGAGGAAAACTTTAAAACACTACTTGTAATGTACTCCGGGAAATAAAATATTGCAGCATGGAAGAATTCAAAAATACCATAATTAAGAAATAGCCAGAAAACAAATGAGAGCTCTTAGAAATTAAATTTATAATAGAAGAAATGAAAAGTTCAATGCAATGTTTGACATATAAGCTCATGAAAATCTTCCAGAAAGTAGAATCAAACAAAATAAAATGAAAAATGAAGCCTGAGCTTGTGGCTCACGCCTGTAATCCCTGCACTTTGGGAGGCCGAGGTGGGCGGATCACCAGAGGTCAGGAGTTCGAGACCAGCCTGACAAACATGGAGAAGCTCTGTGTCTACTAAATATAACAAAATTAGCCGGGCATGGTGGCACATGCTTGTAATCCCAGCTACTCGGGAGGCTGAGGCAGGAGAATCACTTGAACCCAGGAGGCAGAGGTTGTGGTGAGCCGAGATAGTGCCATTGCACTCCAGCCTGGGCAACAAGAGCAAAAAAACTCCGTCTGTCTCTCTCTCTCTCTCTCTCTCTCTCTCACACACACACACACACACACACACACACACACACACACACACAGGCTGGGCGCAGTGGCTCACGCCTGTAATCCTAGCACTTTGGAAGGCCGAGGTGGGTGGATCACGAGGTCAGGAGATCGAGACCATCTGGCTAATACAGTGAAACCTCATCTCTACTAAAAATACAAAAAAAAAAAAATTAGCTGGGCGTGGTGACAGGTGCCTGTAGTCCCAGCTACTCGGGAGGCTGAGGCAGAAGAATGGTATGAACCCAGGAGGCGGAGCTTGCAATGAGCCGAGATCACGCCACTGCACTCCAGCCTGGGCAACAGAGCGAGACTCCGTCTCAAAAAAAAGAAAAGAAAAAAGAAAAATGGAAAAATAATCTGAGAAAATTAGAGGAACAGTCCATGAGGTCTAGTGTCTGAAAAATAGGGTGTCCGAAAGGCAAAAAAAAAATGGAGAGAAAGTCTTCAAAGGAATAGTTAATAGAAGAAATCATTTCCCAGTCTTAAAGGTCATGAGTTTCTTTGCTGGATTGCAACGTTACAACACGTGTTCCACACAAAAGATGACAATGAAACATGCCCAGATATATCACTGTAAAATTAAGAAAAATGAGAAGGTGGGGCACAGAGAGGAACATCCTGAAGACTTCAAGTGAGTAAAAAACAAGTTACACACAAAAGGTTAACAAATCAAAAGGGCACTAAGTGTCTGGAGATTGGGAATAAGCACAGGGTTCACCACACAAAGTACCCCAGCTGTAAGATCTGAACCTCACTAATTCCCCTTTCTGCACAACCTCCACTTCTGTTTTTCACCTTCTTTGTAATATTTTAATTCATTAATCTCGTCTTGAACTTACTTGCCTTTAGCTTTTCTTTATTCTTGCCCAGAAAAGCACATCCAGAGATTCAAAGGCAACAATAAAAAACAGGACTTAAGAGTGTGGGCTCTGCATTATCCAAAGCGAACTTGTCACAGAACAAACCTCAAAATTAGGGTTCAGCCTGAGTGGCCATGTAGGTTCTCAGCTTCATGCAGGAAGGAATTCAAGAGCAATCTGACAGAATAAAGTGAAAGCAAGTTTGTTAAGAAAGTAAAGGAATAAAGAGTGGCTATTTCATAGGCAGAGCAATGGTATGGGCTGCTAGACTGAGTATATTTATGGTTATTCCTTGATCATATGCTAAACAAGGGATGGATTATTCATGAGTTTTCCAGGAAAAAGGTGGAGAGTTCCTGGAACAGAGTGTCCTCCCTTGTTAGACCATATAGGGTAACTTCTCTAAGTGGGCATGGCATGGGCAAACTGTCATGGTGCTGGTGGGAGTGTCTTTTAGCATGCTAATACATTATAATTAACATATAATGAACAGTGAGGATGACCAGAGGTCGCTTTGGTCACCATCTTGGTTTTAGCAGGTTTCAGTCCTCTTCTTTACCTATCCTGTTTTATCAGCCAGGTCTTTATGACCTTATCCTGTGAAATCGGTCCTGTCAACCTCCTATCTCAAACTAACACAGGAAAGAAAATAAAATACTGTGTGTTCTCACTTATAAGTTGGAGCTAAACATTGGGTACAGATGGACACAAAGAAGGGAACAATAGATACTGGGTGCTACTCGAGGATGCAGGGTGAAAGGAGAGAAAGTTCAAAAAACTACCTATTGGGTACTATGCTTATCACATGGGTAAGGAAATAATCTGTACCCCAAGCCCCCGAGACACTCAATTTACCTAATATAACAAACCTGCACATGTACTTCTGAACCTAAATTAAAGTTTAAAACAACAACAACAAACTGAAGAAAAGTATGGGCTCTGGTGTCAAATTAACAGGGTTAGAACCATGAATTAAGTGTGACTTTAGAGAGTCACTTATACTTTCGAAGCCTTGGTTATTTCATGTAAATTAAATGTGATGATAACAGTCCCAATTTAGGATCAAATGAGATATTGCAATACCGGACACATTAAAAGTGTCTCCATGGGACTAGCCCAAACTGGGCCTACTCTGTTGATAACAAAATATCGTGTTACCTTTTAGATATAACAGAGCCAAAAACTGCAAGTCATGTAGCCCAGGCGTATACAATAGAAAAAGCTTGGACCTCTAACAACACCCAAAACCAATGAATCCTTTCCTTGGAACCAAGAAGACCAGGACATGACTGGAACCTGAACTTGGAACTCTTTCAAAAGTGATGGGTCCATTTGACTGGAAGATCGGGCCTAAAATCGGCCTCTACGTACCTTTTTCTAAATGGTCAAATTTAAATCCTCCAATCAGCCTGCCAGGACACATTCGTAAATCCTTTCCCTTGGCTTTCCAAGCCCATGAGTTTACCCCAGACGCCAAATCAGGGAGACAGATTTGAATGCACTCCTATATCTTTGCTGAACAGTTGTGCAAATAAAGCCTTTTTTTCCTCGAAAGCTTGTGCCACATAGTATTAGCTTCTGTGCGCACATTGGATACAGAGCTCATTTGCTTGATAACAAAAACAAGCTATTAATACCTATTATTTCTATTATTATTCACCCCCCAGCGCCCCACCATGTTAAATATTCCTATAACTTTCATTTCTACTTTAAAATTTTATTTATCCAATAAGTTTTTGCTTAGAAGCTATCTGCCACAGGTATCTTCCTTTAATATCACAACCATCTACCCAGCCACCCAAATCAGAAACCTGTAAGTTATCCTTGATTCTGTTTCTTTACTTCCTATGTCCAAATCATTAAATTCTCATAATTCTTCTTCCTGAATAGCTCCTTTATTCATCCTCTCCTGCCTCTCCTTTCCTCCATGGCTCCAATTTAGACTCTAGATTTCTACCTTAACCTCGCAAGTGGTCTCTAACTCTAAAAGTTTCCATATATTTGTCCAGGATTTTTTTTTTTTTTTCTGATACAGGGTCTCTGACATCCAGGCTGGAGTGCAGTGGCACGATCACAGCTCATTGCAGCCTTTGGGCTCATTGACCTCCTGGGCTGAAATGGTTCTCCCACCTCAGCCTTCCAAGTAGCCGGGACCATAGGCATGTGCCACCCACCCAGATAATTAAAATAAATTTTATTCGTAGAAGTGGAGTCCCACTATGTTGCCCAGGCTGGTCTTGAATTCCTGGGCTCAGACAATCCTTCTGCGGTGGCCTCCCAAAATGTTAGGGTTAGAGGCGTGAGCCACAGCACCAGACTTAGATTCTTTTATTCACAAGAGGTATAAAGGTGATCTCATTTTATATACATGTCAACTAAAGAAAAAAATAAGGCTTTTAAAGACTCAAAGTTAGTTTTATTTGGAGTCTTACTGAGGAATGCAACACTGGGGAGTCGTTCAAAGAGTTTATGTTATACTGCTCCAAAGCAGCAGTTCTGCCCACAGTTTCTATTATCAAGGGATGGAGTTCTACATGTGCTCAAAAGTTACATTAAACATGCTCAGAAGTTACACTGGAGCAAAATCTCATCAAAGTTTTGGTTGGAGAGTACATCTGATTATAGATTACAGAGGCATAATCTTTAATCCTGTCAGACGTTATCTTACGTACAGAAAGAGGCAAGAGCTAGGACCACTGAACGTGTCTTTTTAGAAAATGAAGTGATTCAAGCAACAGTTGTGGAAACCTGTGCTCTATCCTCTTACTGTCTTCAGGGCATTCTTCTGGAGGACTGTGTTCAGTCACTGAATCAGGGGCTTTGTGAAATTCTGCTGGCAACAGAATGAGCAAACATGGTTTCTTCCGTTTCCTACTTTGTCTCACATACATGATTTCCTATGCTCAAACCTGGCAGGAAAAATTTTTTATTTTTTCAGTGCTTAAGCTATAGTAATCCTTCACTAGGTTTTAAGTCAGTGGGTTTTTTTGACATCAAATTGTTAAACTACAAGTCATGTTTCCTTTAACGTGAAAATTACCTAGTCTGAATAAATTCTGATGTAAATATAACTCGACAAATTATGATATTTTCAACTTACGATGGGTTTATTGAGGGGAGGAGGCAGCCCTATCGTAAGTAGAGGAACTCTATACACTTTTGAAAATACCGCTGGGCTTCAGGGTTAGCCGGCCTCTAACCTACTCTTTACTGGACCTGCCAACTTCGCGCAGGGTTGGTAACCTAGCAACCAAGCAACACCAGCAGTGACTTCCGGTACCCAGACTTGGGTTGTCCAATCAGTTCAGCGGAGCTGCCGCAGAGGCTGATGGGGGACTGACGCCTGTGAGGCTTCCAGCGTCGGTACCATGGCGACGCGCGGTGGGGCTGAGGTGCCAATGGCGGCTTGGTCCCTCTTATCTGCCCGGGCCGTGACCGTGTCCCTCCTGTTGTCCCTCCCTCGCTTCTTACAGGCCCAGACCTTCTCTTTCCCTTTCCAGCAGCCGGAGAAGTGCGACAACAACCAGTACTTTGATATCTCCGCGCTCTCCTGTGTTCCGTGTGGAGCTAACCAGAGGCAGGATGCCCGAGGTAAGACGGTTTGAGGTGGGCCCTGGCAAAAGTAACACTCCCGCCTTAGCCGATCCCTAGTCCCTGGAGATGGAGTTTCATCATGTTGATCAGGCTAGTCTCGAACTTCTGACCTCAGGTGATCCACCCGCCTCCGCCTCCCAAAGTGCTGGGATTACAGGCGTGAGCCACCGCGCCTGGCTCGAATACATATATATTGTTTAGTGACGTAGAAATGTAAAATTTCCAGCAGCAGTTAAGTAGTTTAATAGTTTAGTTATACTTGCGTTTAAAATGGTAGCAACACAATACCAGCTGTGTGTGACAGTCTAAGACCTTTACGTATAATAACTAATTTTATACTCATACTAATACTATGAGGTAGGTACCGATTTTTTTTCTCCTTTTTATTGTAGAGGAAGCCAGGGTAGAGAGTTTAGTAACTTGTTCAAGGTCATGCAACCGAGTAGGAGTACTAAGATTGGAACTCAAGAAGTATGTTTCTAGATTTGAACCCAGGCAGTACTGGCTCCAGAATCCTGCTGTTAATCACTATACTGCTTCTCAAGATCTTCAGACTTATTAAAAGTTTCACTATCTTGGAACTTTATTTTTATTTATCAAGGATAAAGTTGGCTTTTTTTTTTTTTTTAGGAACTTCATGTGTATGTCTACCAGGATTTCAGATGATCTCTAATAATGGAGGACCTGCTGTTATTTGTAAAAAGTGCCCAGAAAACATGGTATGCATAATTTATTTTAAAATAACTTAACTGTAAAAGTAATAAGTTAAATATCTTTATTTTTCAAACTATAATTTAATGTTTAATGTTTCCCCACAAACTTTAAAATTACTATGCTAACTTTATTTTTACTAGAGTAAGTTTTGGGAAATCAGCGAAATTTTATGCAAACTTGGAGAAAACAGAAATGTATTTCTTTTAAAATCTGAAATCCCAAAAACCACAAAGCTGTAAAAATTTAAGTTTTTGTGTTTACTCATAGAATAACTCGATTATGAAGAAAATTAGATGAATAAGGAATATATAGAGCAGTTTGGGATGTGTGCAATTTGGGATGTGTATATTCTTTGACTGATGCAAATGGAGTTGTCTTAGACCTACCATGTCAACAGTTTATATGATGATTGATGTTCATAATGATATCTGAGGTATAATTATTTCATGAAATACCAATTGCATTAATAAAAAGGTTAAATAATGTCTGTTTCTGTTTTGTTAGTAATTTCATTATATCGTAATTTTTGAAAAATTAGTAGTTACTATATATGATAATTCTCAATTAACAAATATATTTTCAATCATGTTGGATAATTAAAAGTCTGTGTAACAGTCTGACATTTACAGTAATGTTTCTTCTCATTGTCATATAAAAAATATTAATTCTGGGAATTTAATATGAAGTTATCAATTGTCCTGATTTACAGCTATCTGTATTACTTGTAGGTCTGATTACCATTTTTTATATTACCATTTATTTTACATCTTTATAATAGATTATAATAGATTACCATTTATTTTATAACTTTGCAGATGTTGATCCTACCTGAATTACCCATGATAAAATGCTGCTAATAAAAAGTGGTCTCACAGCAGATTTGTTTTTCAGTGACATTTTTTAAGTTATTGTAATCTTTAAATTGTCCTATATAGGCCGGGCATGGTGGCTCATGCCTGTAATCCCCGCAATTTGGGAGGCTAAGGCCGGTGGATCATGAGCTCGGGAGACCAGCCTGGCCAATATGGTGAAACCCTATCTCTACTAAAAATACAAAAATAAGCTGGGCATTGTGGCATGTGCCTATAGTCCCAGCTGCTTGGGAGGCTGAGGCAGGAGAATCACTTGAAACCAGGAGACGGAGGTTACAGTGAGCCAAGATTGCGCCATTGCACTCCAGCCTGGGTGACAAAGTGAGACTCTGTCTCAAAAAATAAATAAATAAATAAATAAATAGTCCTATATAAATGTATTGCAAAATAGGAGTATTTCTTGATAAATTCAGTCTTTTCAACCAAAATTTAAAATAATTTGTGGCATTATTTTTGTTCTTTATGAACTTTGGGTACAACTGTGTTTGTAATTATTGTGTTTTTTGCCCCAGGCTTTTCCTAAACCATATAATATAATAAGCCCAAATTGAATGCTGTCATACTTTATCAAAAACCTTTACTAGGCTGAGCGCAGTGGCTCACGCCTGTAATCCCAGCACTTTAAGAGGCTGAGGCAGGCGAATCACGAGGTCAGGAGATCAAGACCATCCTGGCAAACGTGGTGAAATCCCATCTCTACTAAAAATACAAAAATTAGCTGGACATGGTGGCATGTGCCTGTAGTCCCAGCTACTCGGGAGACTGAGGCAGGAGAATCCCTTGAACCCGGGAGGTGGAGCTTGCAGTGAGCCGAGATCGTGCCACTGCACTCCAGCCTGGTGACAGAGCGAAGACTGTCTCAAAAAAAAAAAAAAAAAAAAGTGTACTAGTACAAGCCATAAATGGATAGAAGAAAATATTCTCATAAATCAATTTCAACGACTGTGTATAATTTATATTTCATAAAATTTACCCATTTTGAATCATAAATGAATTTTTTTTTTTTTTTTTTTTTTTTTGAGACAGAGTATTACTGTTGCCCAGGCTGGAGAGCAGTGGCGTGATCTCAGCTCACTGCAACCTCCACCTTTCTGGTTCAAGCCATTCTGGTGCCTCAGCCTCCCAAGTAGGATTATAGGCATACACCACCACACCCAGCTAATTTTTGTATTTTTAGTAGAGACGAGGTTTCACCACGTTGGCCAGGCTAGCCTCAAACTTTTGGCCTCAAGTGATCCACCCACCTTGACCTCCCAAAGTGCTGAAATTACAGATGTGAGCCACCGTGCCTGGACTAAATTTTTTACGTATTTGAATTTTTAAAAATTAGAATAATGTTTTAGAACACGTGAGATTAACCTATTAACTGACTATTGATTCAATCTTTTTGTGTTGTGTTGTGTTTTATATTTGTAAACAGAAAAACTAAATGACAAATAATTATGAAAGTAGGCATCCATTTGAATTAAAGATCCTGAAGAAGAGAGAACTATTATCCACAGTTAATCCTTTAATAGTTGTCAGGACATAGTAATAATATAGAGCTTAATTTTGGAATATAAGCATGAATTATCTCTCCAGGGAATTTTTATGTGGCTCATATATGTATGATTTATTTGAATTTTCGCTGCAGTTACATACTCTTATGGCATTTTGAACTTACATGATTATGAAGAAGAAAGTTAAAAAAAAAAAAGCTTTTTTTTTTCTTTTAATTTAGAAAGGTGTTACAGAAGATGGCTGGAACTGCATTTCTTGCCCTAGTGACTTAACTGCCGAAGGAAAATGTCACTGTCCCGCTGGCCATATTTTAGGTAAGAATTAGATTCCTTACAAAGAAGTAGTGACAAATCTTCATTTGTATTTTTGTTTTTGTTTTTTGTTTTTTGAAAAGGGCATTAATTTAAATAGTTAAACGATTACTTAATATTTTTGTAGTGGTTCAAGCAATCCTCCTGCCTCAGCTTCCTGAGTAGCTAGGACTGCACACATACACCACTGCAGCTGGCTAATTTTTAAATTTTTTGTAGAGACTGGGTCTTGTTATGTTGCCCAGCCTGGTCTTGAACTCCTGGCCTCGAGAGATCTTCCTGCCTCAGCCTCCTAAAGTGCTGGGATTATAGGCATCAGTCACTGTGTCCAGCCCTTAATAGTGTTTATAAAAATTATTTTTGTACAAATTTAGTGATACTTAAGACATCAGCAGGCATTGAGAAGAAAATACAGAGTTTTGTCTGAGTTTTTTGAAACTCTTAATTGTGTAGGATTAGATGGTTACTTCTTTAACATAACATGATAAAATATGTATGTCTCAACTCAAAAACCAAGTTGATGCTTAATAGGGAAAAAGTGTAAGCGTTCCTATTAATGTCAGGACCTGGAAAAGGATGCAAACTAAGCACTTAAGTAAGAGAAAAAAAAATTTATCACTGGAAAAGAAAAGGTAGGCCGTTAATCCCAACATTTTGGAAGGCCAAGGCAGATGTATTGTTTGAGCTTAAGAGTTTGAGACCAGTCTGGGCAACACAGTGAAACCCCATCTCTACAAATAAAAAAGAAATTATTCAGGTATGGTGGCATGCACCTGTAGTCCCAGCTACTCGAGAGGCAAAGGTGGGAAGATCGCTTGAGCCTGGAAGGTTAAGGCAGCAGTGAGCTGAGATGGTGCCACTGCACTCCAGCCTGAGCGACAGGGTAAGACCCTGTCTCAAACAAACAAGCAAAAAAAGTAAAATATCATTGTTTACAGATGATTTGATTGTATGTTTAAAACACCCAAGAGAATGACTAAAAATTACTATAAACAGTGATGATAGAAAATACCTCATATACAATAGCAACAAAAAAGAAAAAATAAGTAGGTATATCCTTTTTTTTAAATTTTAATTTTTGGATTTTTTTTTGAGACAAGAGTTTTCACTGTTGTTGCCCAAGCTAGAGTGCAATGGTGCAATCTCAGCTCACTGCAGCCTCCCTCCGGGTTCAAGCGATTCTCCTGCCTCAGCCTCCCGAGTAGCTGGGATTACAGGCATGTGCCACCACACCTGGCTAATTCTGTATTTTTAGTAGATAACGGGGTTTCTCCATGTTGGTCAGGCTGGTCTTGATCTCCCGACCTCAGGTGATCTGCCCGCCTCAGCCTCCCAAAGTGCTGGGATTACAGGCTTGAGCCACTGTGCCCGACCTATGGCATATACTTTAGAAGGAATGTACAACATAACTAATTGAAGAAATTTGTGAGTATTACTGAGGGATATGAAGGCAGGCTTTTATAAGTGAAAATGCATTCTCTATTTTTGCATGGGAAGATTAAATATTAGAAAGATGCCAACTCTCCTACCAGACTGTATATTTTAAAGGACCCTCGGAAATTCTATCAGGTTATTATTTGTTTGTTTTGGGGTAATATACAAATAGATTCTGAAATTTATCAGGAAAGATATATGAGATCTAAGAAAATTCTGGGAAGGGAAAGAAGGAACTACCCCATCAGATAATATGCATGTTATATAGCTACTATAATCACATGTATGACAGGCTTATGGGTACACAGACTGATTGATGGAACTTAGGCAATCAGAATAGATTCAATTCATATGGGAATTTGGTATGTGCAAAAAGTGGCATTTCATCCAAGTGGGGATAAAACCGATAAATGGTGCTGGGAAAACTGAGAAAACATCAAGTTGGGTTTCTACCTTATTTCTGAGAAAATTAAACTCCAAATGAGTCAAATACTAAATATGAATATATGAAAGTTCTTAAAGAAAATGTAGGAAAAACTTGTATAGTTTTGTTGTAATAGGCCTAAGTATGACCAAAAATAATCACTTTGGAGGCCTAGATGGGAGGATTACTTGAGCCAAGGAGGTCCTGACCAGCCTGGGCAACATAGAGAGACTCTGTCTCTACAAAAAAAAAAAAAAAAGACAAAAAGAAAAAAGAAAAACCACAGAAGGAAAAATTGGTGAATTTATAAAATGCCATAAAAATTATAATACCAAAAACCAAACTACAAACTAAAGAAAAATATTAATGCATACAATAGACAGAGGTCAAAGTTCTTCAATAAATGTAAAGGTCCTACAGATAAATAAAAGTAAGATGAATAGCCCAATTTTTAAAATAGCCAAAAATCATAAATAAAGTTCACATAGAAAAAAACATGAGAAAAAATGTTGAACCGTACTCAGAGTAAGAAAATGTACATTAAAGCTAAAATGAGATTTTATTTTTAACCTACCAGATTTTATTATAAAACTTTTTCGAACAGGCACAGTGGCTCACACCTGTAATCCAGCACTTTGGGAGGCCGAGGTGGGCAGATCACCTGAGTTCAGGAGTTCAAGGCCAGCCTGACTAACGTAGTCACTACTAAAAATTCAGAATTAGCCGGGCATGGTAGCACATGCCTGTAATCCCAGTTTCTTGGAGGCTGAGGCAGGAGAATTGCTTGAACGCAGGAGGTGGAGGTTGCAGTGAGCCAAGATCATGCCATTGCACTCCAGCCTGGGCAACAAGAGTGAAACTCCATATGAAAACAACAAAAAGAAACTTTTTCAACTTTGACAATGTATTTATAAGGATACAGGGAAATAGTTATTCATGTATTAATAGGGAAAATTATAAGTTGGTGCAACCTCTGTGGAGAGCAAATTTACAGTGTTTATCAAAATTAAAAATACAGATTATCTTTGCCTAGAAAGCTCTCATCTAGAAATTTCTCATTCGGATACACTTAACTATATGCCTGAAGAAGTGTTGAATGTTTTTTTCTTGCAACATTATTCCTGAGACAAAAGATTGTAAACAATATAAGAGTCTATCAAGATGAGATCAGCCAAATAAATTATGATATAGTCATACAATGGTATAGAATGCAATTGTGGAAAAATAAAGAGGCAGTTCTACACATATTACTATGGAAAGAAATCTAAGATATATTGAGTAAAAAAGCAAGATATAGAATAATTTATTCATTCATCTACAAGTATTTATTGAGTACCTGTTATTTATCAGCACTATTTTATGTATTTGGTATTCCACTATTTCGCTTTTTAAAGACCATTATATATGCATATGTGCTTGTATATACACAGGCTATTTCTGAAAGGATTCATAAGAAACTGGTAACAATGCTGCCTCCTGAGTGAAGAACTGAGTGCCTGGGAATGGCGGGAAAGAGACTTAATTTTCATTTTAAATCCTTTTGTGCTTGGTGTGGTGGCTCACGCCTGTAATTACAGCACTTTGGGAGGCCAAGGCAGGTGGATCACCTGAGGTTAGAAGTTCGAGACCATCCTGGCCAACATGGTGAAACCCCATCTCTATTAAAAATGCAAAAATTAGCCGGGCATGGTGGCAGGTGCCTGTAGTCCCAGCTACTTGGGAGGCTGAGGCAGGAGAATCACTTGAATCTGGGAGGCGGAGGTTACAGTGAGTGAGATCATGCCACTGCGCTCCAGCCTGGGTGACAAGAGCAAAACTGTCTCAAAAAATAAAATAAAATAAATCCTTTTGTGCCTTTTATTTTTATATTTTATATATTACCCATTCAAAGATTAATTTTTAAATTATCTCAATTTTTTTTTTTTGTTTCAACAAATTTTTTTGTAGTGATGGGGGTCTTACTATATATCTCAGGCTGGTCTCGAACTCCTGACCTCAAGCAGTCCTCCTGCCTTGACCTCCCCATATGTTGGGATTAGAGTTGCCTGGTCTTATTTTTTTTAGAGACGAGATCTTGTTATGTTACCCAGGCTGGATTCAAACTCCTGGGCTTAAGCAATCTACCGCACCCGGCTTCTTAGTAGTTTCGTTGGCACTCTTGCCTCCATTGAAAATATTAACTTGATTCTCACGGTATTTGGGGGGTGTATTCTTAGGGATGGGGCTAATGAAAGTTTTATGAGTTGGATGGCAATATGAAATTTGTTACACTTCATGATGTACTATTTCTACTGTAAATTTTAGGATTATGGGAAGATGAAGGTAAGTCAGATTTAATCATAAATTTGGAATAAAAACTGTTAAGGCCAAATATGCTGGCGTTTGTTTAAAGTAGTGCAGTTCAGTAGAAATACAATGCAAACCAAATATGTAATTTTTAATTTTCTTGTCTACACATTAAAAAAAGTAAAAAGAAACATGAAATGAATTTTAATAATATACTTTATTTAGCCTAATATTATTTAAAATATTATCCTTTGAACAGGTAATCAAGCTGAACAATTTTTGAGATATCTTCATTCTTTTGTTCTTTTTTTTTTTTTTTTTTGAGACAGAGTTTCACTCTTGTCGCTCAGGCTGGAGTGCAATGGCACAATCTCGGCTCACTGCAACCTCTGCCTCCCAGGTTCAAGTGATTCTTCTGCCTCAGCCTCCTGAGTAGCTGTGACTACAGGCAACTGCCACTGCCCCCAGCTAATTTTTGTATTTTTTAGTAGAGATGGGGTTGTACCATGTTGACCAGGCTGGTCTCAAACTTCTGACCTCAGGTGATCTGCCCGCCTTGGCCTCCCAAATGGCTGGAATTACAGGCATGAGCCACCATGCTCAGCCCGTTCTTTTGTTCTTAATAAATTTTTGAGATTTCAATTCTGGCTAGGCACATTTCAAGTGGTCAGTAATCACAAGTGGCTAGTAACCACAGTCAACAGTAACTGTATTGGACAGCACAAGTTAATATCAAGAGAAAATACGTACTGGTACACTTGGTATCAGCCATGTGTGTAAGCCAGTTAATTACTGGAAGAATAAAAACTAGTTTGAAATCTTATATAGTTAACCACTCAAGTTATGTTTCTATTACTGTAGCTATGTTATTGTAATTCTTATAATTCTTCATTCCCTAAATTAGATGCTCTTGAGATACCTGTGGATGAGAAGTAGGGGAAAGGAACGTTCTTTGCTGCTTTCTCTAAACAGTGGCTCTGACATCTTCTGGCCCCTTCGGGTTAGGTTACAGCTGTGGAAACAGTATTTTGCTATTTTAGAGGGTACTATTTCGTGATTAAAATTCTCTATGGTGCAAGAGAAGGGAGAGAGAATAGGGTATTATTTTACATACATTATCATGGTAGTCCTCTCTGGAAAGGTGAAATCTAAGAAAGACTTGAAGGAAGGGAGGGACAGAGAGCCATGAGGATGACTGGGGAACATCATTCTAAGCAGAAGGAATAGCAAGTACTAAGATTCTAAGATGGGAGTATATTTGGCATTTTCCAGAGAACAGAAAGTACACTAATGTGGCTAAAGCAAAGAAATAAAGTAAAGTGGAAGCATCTGGGTCTGAAAAATTGGGGTGATAGTGTGCAGATCATGTAAGACCTTTATGCTGTGTTAGTGACCTTTGAAATTGTCCTATGTGAGATGGGAGGCCATTTGGAAGGTTTTAAGCAAAAGAGTGACATGATCACACTGAAGTTTTAAAAGCTTCACTTTAGCTTCTGCATGGAGCACAAAACCAGCACTCCAGTTAAGATGCTGTTACAAAAGCCCAGGTGATAGATGATGGTGCTTGGGCCAGAGTTTTTTCTTTTTTCTTTCTTTTTTTTTTATTTTTATTTTTTATTTTTGGACAGGCTCTTGCTCTGTCACCCAAGCTGGAGGGCCGTGGCATGATCATAGCTCACTGCAGCCTCGACCTCCTGGGCTCAAGTGATCCTCCTGCCCCAGCCTCCTGAGTAGCTGGGACTACAGGCATGTGCCACCACACCCGGCTGTGTGTGTGTGTGTGTGTGTGTGTGTGTGTGTGTGTGTGTGTGTGTAGAGATGAGGTTTTGCTATGTTGTCCAGGCTGGTCTTGAATGCCTGGCCTCAAGCAATCATCCTGCCTTGGCCTCCTAAAATACTGGCATCACGGGATGAGCCACTGTACCCGGCAGGCCACGATGAGCCACTGTACCCGGCAGGCCACGATATTAGTTGTAGAGGTAGAGAAAATAATTCTGTGTCTGAATATATTTTGAAGAGAGAGCTGACAGAATTTGCACATTAATTTTTTTATTTTTATTTTTTTAATATGGAACATGAGGAGACTCTTAAGGACTGCGACCACAGTAAATGGTCAAATGGAGCTGTCATTTATTGAGACAGGGGTGACTGTAGGAGGAACAAGTTGCTCATCTTTACTTTTGTTAAAATTACTTTTTACTGCCATGCAAAAACTTAAAACATTATGGATAAGACTAAAGTCCTTTTTGACCATTTTTCCCAATACTGTTTTTCTATTGCTCCTTCAACCCCAAAGTAACTGGTTATTTTTGTGTGTGTGTGTGTGTACATGTGTGTGTGCACATGTGTGTGTGCACATTCAGAATTTTTTCCCTGTTACAAGGATCTACATTATATAGCCACAGGAAACATAAGTAGTATGTTTGCATAAATGTTTCATACACAAATATTGTTCTAGCATACTTTTTTCAGTTAATGGTATACTCTGATACTCTGTTAGATTTAGCTGATTCTTTTTTTTTTTTTTTTGGAAACAGGGTCTCACTCTTGCCCAGGCTGGAGTGTAGTGGTGTGATCTCAGCTCACTGCAACCTCCACCTACCAGGTTCAAGCAATTCTCATGCCTCAGCCACCTGAGTAGCTGGGATTACAGGCACAAGCCACCACGCCCAGCTAATTTTTGTATTTTTTTAGTAGAGAGAAGGTTTTGCCATGTTGGCCAGGCTGGTCTTGAACTCCTGGCCTCATGTGATCCACCCATCTTAGCCTCCCAAAGGGCTGGGATTGCAGGCATGATCCTCCTCACCTGGCCTTACCTGATTCTTTTTCATCTGTTCCATAGTATTTTGTAGCATGGATATACCACCATTCTGCTATTTTAAATATTCATGTTTCTAACAAATAATGCTTCAATGAATATACTTATGTACATGTTCAAGTGTTTCTGCAGGTTAGGTATCTAAAAACAAAATTGTAGTGTTGTAAGGATGTGAATTTGAAACTTTAATAGATACTACTAAAAGCCTTCTAAGTTGCAGAAACTTATCAGTAATCTATGAAAATACTTGCTTCACTATCCCAGTGTGACAGAAATGTATAGATAAGAGGTAAGACAATTTTGAGGAAAAAAGTACTGACTTAATTGTTATGATGACTTGGAAAATGATTTTCTGTATTTTACTACGTGAAAATAGGGAAGGCATCACTTCTCTTTTTTTTTTTTTGGAGGCATGCACGGGTATGAAGGGATCACTTCTCTATACTTTATTATGGAGATACTTGTTATGCCTTTAATGCAAATAAAGTGTTTTGAAAATTAATAGAATAATAGTTACACTTGGGTTTTCTTAAATATTTTCTGAATATGTAGAAGCTTATATGTTTACTATGAGTTACATCTTTTTTTTGTTTCTAAACTGTTTAGTGGAAAAAGATATTAATGGAACATTGTTGTCTCAAGCAACTTGTGAGCTCTGTGATGGAAATGAAAACTCTTTTATGGTAGCAAATGCTTTAGGAGACAGGTAAGCAGTGTGATGGGGCTGACTTCTTTAATATCATCTTATACTAATGTATAATTTGTACTTTTAAGAGTGTTTTCCTATCATATCACTTAGTTCACTTAGTTTTCACAATAACCCAAGGAAGGATAGAAGTAGACATTAACAGATACAGAAGCTGTTGCCTAGAGCATGAGACACACTAGGGTTCAAATTTTGGTCCAGTCTATTAGTTGTCTGACCTTGGATAGCTCACTACTTCACAATCCCTTGTCTTTGGAATGGTACTATTGCCACCCACTTCATAGGCTGTAATGGCTCAGAAATAAGTAAGTACAGTTCTTAGTATAGTGCTACATAGTAACCACTCTGTAAAGGGTAGCTATTTTTGTTTGTTGTTATGTAATTGGTATATAATCTGTAATATAATTATGTGCTAAGTACTGTACTAAAGCCCTTATAATACATAAAACATTAATGTATACTAATAATAGCTCAGGTACCCTGATTTTTAGTCCCATTTTCTGTTGCTTCCTGTTCCCCCTTTGTGCATGTGTTTGTGAAACACACACACACACACACACACACACCCCTGCCTGCCTATATACTTCCCTCTAATTTAAGCATATATACCAATTTCAGCTTCTTTAATTTTTTTAGAGGCCTACATCATGACTTCCCTCCAGGCACAGTTTTTTCTTTAGTTTCCAAGTTTAATATAGAAAATAGCTGAGCAGCTTTTCTGAGGGCTACTTAGTGTTGGATCATCTTTTCTCTGAGGCTGACCTGAGTTACGGCATCCAAATACCGATTTTTTTTGCCCCTCTAATATTTCCCCAAGCCTCGTCTGTTTTACGTCATGCCCCAGCCCCACTCCTACCTGCTCTATTTTGCAAGTGAAGAATACCTATATATTCACTCATCACTGGTCCAGTACCCTCCCCCATCTATCTCATTCATTAATGAAAAATATGAAGTATTTTTCTAAAATAAACAAAGATGATAAATAGAATTTATTTAAAAGTGTTGGCTGTAGCTTTGATAGGAGCTAGAGATACATTTCTCTTCAGCTTATACTACCTTTTTACTTTGTGGCACATAAAATAAGGAAAGTATATTTGATATAACTAATTGTAAAAATTGGGTTTCATTTATATGAGTTTGTTGGTCTCTTTTGTTAGTTGAGTGACTTAATTATCTTTGATATTCAGAATTATTCATTCTGTACATTCCATGTAGTTAAAAAATACTCTTCTATTGATTAGTTTTACTTACTTTATACTTTGTAACACAGAATGGCCTAAAACTATTCAAATCCGTGTTATTTTAAATTTGTTTAACATATTTACATAATTGCTTACTGAATGAATCTACTCTAATCCATTGTTTAGAAAGACAGCTTTTCTATTAAATTAGGTTTAGTATAATTTATTAACATTTTAAAAATTATTTTTGTTATATTGAACAGGTGCGTCCGATGTGAGCCAACATTTGTTAATACCAGCAAGTCCTGTGCATGTTCAGAACCTAATATTTTAGTAAGGCTAACCAAATTGATAAAGTATATATATTTTTAATTCAATTGCTTATGCCTTTTCATAAGCTTCTATTTTTTCCCTCATTTATTTATGAAGACAGGGGGATTATGTTTCAGCAACACAGGGAATTTTCCTCTACGTAGAATTTCAACTGCACGTTATGGAGAAGTTGTGAGTATGCTTCAATTTTTTTGTTCTGTTGTTAAGAAATTTTCTACATTTCATCCATTAGTAATTAATTTCAGGCTAGAATGAGAAACACTTTTGTATAAATCGTTTTAAAACAGAAAAAAAAATCAATCTAAGAAACATTAGTCTAATAATTCAGCATTATAATTTCTAAGTACAGTACTGAGTCTGTACCATAGCCTGTTTGTTTTTCAGTGTGCTACAGAATGTTTACACCAGAAATATCTGGTATATGTTCTGTGTAGGATGCAGTATAATGCATTTACGGGCACCAGAAACTCTAGATTTGAACCCTGGATTTGCAAGTCATTAGTTTTGTATCCTTGGACCTTGAGAAGATTTCAAAGCTTCAGTTGATTGTCTGTAAATTAGACATAATAAAAATACCTTTATCACAGTGTCTGTACATAGTAATCATTAGAGAAATCAGGATTATTCTCATTTGGCCAGATTGTTCCTTATTATTTTATTTTATTTTTGTTTGGGATGGAGTCTTGCTCTGTTGCCCAGGCTGGAGTGCTGTGGCATAGTCTCGGCTCACTGCAACCTCCGCCTCCCGGGTTCAAGCGATTCTCCTGCCTCAGCCTCCCAGGTAGCTGGGATTATAGGCACCTGCCACCACGCCTGGCTAATTTTTTGTATTTTCAGTAGAGACAGGATTTCACCATGTTGGCCAGGCTGGTCTCGAACTCCTGACCTCGTGATCCACCCACCTCAGCCTCACAAAGTACTGGGATTACATGCATGAGCCACCACACCCAGCCAATTGTTTCTTATTTTATGGATGAGAGCATTGAGGCCTAGAGTTAGAGCTTTGGCAGCAGGTGCTGGTGATAACCACTTCTAGGGTATAAAATGGAAAGTAAGCAGAGGAATTGGAACTACAGAAGTTGCAAATCAGAGAGAACAGGAGTTAGATGACTGAGAGTTAGAATAGGAATTAATGAATGAACATTGAAGATGCTTAGTACGCCAGAGTTAAGGGTGGACAAGGTGTGATCTGGTTGTTAATATCATTATTGTTAATATTATTATTGAATATAGGAGTGATTAAGAGGACTGCGAGGATAGCAATAATGAGGGTGGGATCTAGGATCTTGATGAATCCGGCAAAAATTCCTCTCCTCCAGTATAGTTTTGTGAGGAAGACAGGCAAGTACCAAGTAGTTACAAGACAGCAAAATAAAAGCTAAAATACATAGGGAGCTCTGAGATTATCCAAAAATTGGCTGATCTGTAACAAGATATGTGTCTTCTGGGGCATTCTTCTCCAGATTGGAGTGCATATCTGTATATGATTATTAAATTTGCAGGCCTTTAATTTTCCTTTTTTCCTTTTTCAAAAAATTTAAGTTGAAATAATTTTGCTGGAAGTCCCAGCGATGACTCTTTGTTCTTTCTGGTCTGAGATCCCCAATCATTTAGTGGTCATGTCCCTTTAGCTTCGTCCAGTCTGAAACTAGGTCCTCAGTGTTTTCCTGTCTTTCATGAATGCAACAGTTTTGAAGATTACAGACCTTACCATCCTGTAGATACTTTCCTCATACTGAGTACCTGCTTAGATGAAAGCCACAAAAAAGATGTCATGTTCTTCTCAGTGGACTGCATCACATCCAGGGGCACACAGTATCTACCTATGCCACCACTGATGCTGTTAACCTTGATCACCTGCCCTAAAGTCACCATGACTACCATAAAGTTACCATTTACCATTTGTAGTTGATTAGTATTTTGTGAGGCGTATTTCTGAGATTACACTTCCTCACTAACCTTTAACTCACTAGCATTAGTCTCCATTGTTGACCACTACTGTGATGGTTGCCAAAGGTTAATTTTTTATTTCTATCCACATTTGATTACTTCCACATTTGTTAATTGACATTCTATTATAAGGAAGAACTATCTCTTCTTCCCAATTTATACACTTATTTTTTAAAATTAATGTCCACGTGGATATGTGGGTTCCTAATTTATTCAGTTACTTATAATCCAGCATACTCATTATTTGTTTAGGTGTTCAAATTGTCCTATATCTGGAATAAAAGTCCCTTCAAGTTGGCTCCTGCGTGTTTTTTTTTTTTTCTTTGACGTGTTCCCATCATTCTTTGAACATTTGCTTACTTTATGATACAAGATTTCTAGGCTAAGCTTGTACTTTTCCTGCCTCAGACCTGGAATCAACCATTTCTTTCTTTCTTTCTTTTCTTTTTTTTTTTTTTGAGACGGAGTTTCACTCTTGTTGCCCAGGCTGGAGTGTAATGGCACAATCTCAGCTCGCCGCAACCTCCACCTCCCGGGTTCAAGTGGTTCTCCTGCCTCCGCCTCCCGAGTAGCTGGGATTATAGGCATGCGTCACCACACCCAGCTAATTTTTGTATTTTTACTAGAGACAGAGTTTCTTCATGTTTGTCAGGCTGGTCTCGAACTCCCGACCTCAGGTGATGCCCACCTCGGCCTCCCAAAGTGCTGGAATTACAGGCATGAGCCACCGCACCTGGCCGGAATCAGCCATTTCCTTAATCAGTTTCGTAGGATAAATATTTAGAAACCGAGATTAACACACTTAGTATGTCCTCTCACCAAACATAGCTAGGAAATATACACATATATACATACACACATCTATGACTATTTCTGTGTCTGTGTATATATATACTAAAAGGGCCGGGCGTGGTGGCCTGTAATCCCAGCACTTTGGGAGGCCGAGGCAGGTGGATCACTTGAGGTCAGGAGTTTGAGACCAGCCTGGCCAACATGGTAAAACCTCGTCTCTACTAAAAATACAAAAATTGGCTGGATGTGGTGGTGTGCTCCTGTAATCCCAGCTACTCAAGAGGCTGAGACGGGAGAATCACTTGAACCTGGGAGGTGGAGATTGCAGTGAGCCAAGATCGCGCCACTGCCTTCCAGCCTGGGTGACAGAGCAAGACTCCGTCTAAAATAAAATAAGATAAGATAAGATCGCACCACTGCCTTCCAGCCTGGGTGACAGAGCAAGACTCCGTCTAAAATAAGATAAGATAAGATAAGATAAGATAAGATAAGATAAGATAAACTGATCCCTTTAATTCTGAAGCAATACTTCAGGGTTCTTTCTCACCTTTCCGTTTGATAGGTTTGAAGTATCTTCTCCAGGAGTGAGAAATCTGGGGTTCATTATCCTCAATTTATTTATATGCTCAATGTGACCAATCTTCCAACCCCCTCACTTTCTGTTCCACCCCCACATTCTCCCTCCTCTGCTAGCACCGTGCAGTTGACCCATTATAGACTTCTTTGATAGGTGGGTAGGGAGGAACTGTTCCATCCTTAATGTTGTTCTGATTCAGTTAATGTATTTCATTTAAACATACCAGATTTTTTTAAAGTTAAAAATAATTTAAAACTAAATTTAAAAAAAAAACAAACCATCTCGACCCTCCCCAAAACTTTCCAGGTCCCACATGCAGACACTGCAGTGGCGACTGGAGGATTGGGCACTGGAAACAGGAAGGACACCACTGCTTGGCCTGGGCACCTGAGGGACAACCTGGAGCACTCCAGGAGCACAGCAAAGGTCTAGCAGAGCCAACACTGGTGCAAGCAGGGAAGAGCAGCCTGATGGGCTTGTGGGGTAGCTCTCGCCACCGTGAAGAAAGGCTGCCTGGAAGGCAATGGCCATAAGAGGCCAGCAAGGGGTGCCTGCTGTCTTAGAGGACCCCCCAGTCCTGCCAAGATGCCGTGAGGCAGAGGGTGGAGGAAACGAGGTCAGCCGGATTCCACATCCCTGCATCCAACATACTGCCCAAGGGCAGGGAGGAGAGGCGAGGGGCCCATAGGAGGAATGAGAAGAGTGGTTCCATTTGCCATGAATGTCTGTCTCTCATCTGTTGAGGCTCAGACCTGGCCAGGGAGAGCATGACATCACCACAGCAATTGTGCACTGAACATACCAGTTCTGAACACTGATTCTTTCCTAAGGACAGATTTGAGATTCCTGATTTTAAGTCATATTGCAGCTGCTTTTCAGATTGGTGTCGTGTAGCCAGAGTATAAAACGTGTAAGCAAAATCTAGTTAAGATGTTTTGACTACCCTAGCGTAGTCTCAGTTTGCAAGAATAAGAACTCAATTTTATCCATGTACTTGTAAGTCAGTCAGATTCTAAGGGCTTGTTTAAAGTAATGAAACTCAGACGAGATTAGATTAATTGATAAACCAGAATACATGTTTATTAGTTTTATGTTAAGACTGTAATTGCCAATTAGACTGAAATATTTGTATTGACTCCATAACATACATTCTTCCTAATTGGAAAAGTCTACTTTGAACATTAAGGTTGGAAGTTTTCTTAGAGAACAAAATTGGAACATAATTCTGTTTGTATAATTTTATAACAAGGCATCCAATCCTACTCATCCTACTCTTGGAATATACTTGCCAATCAGAAAAAATTTTCACATACATGAGTTAGTGTCTCCCCATTCCCTTTCCCTCAAAGACATTAATAGTGAACTATCTTTGTGGTTTTTGGTTTTCCCAACTTTTATTTTGAAAAATTTCAAAATTGCAGAAAAACTGAAAGAATTAAACAATGACTATGCATATGTCTTTCACCTAGGTTAACGAATTATTAATGTTTTTCCACATTTGCTTTATCTCTCTCTATATATAAATATATACACACACACAATGTTTTTTTCCCCTGAGCCATTTGAAAATAAGTTGTAGACATAATGACATTGCACTCCAAATACTTTAGTGTGAATCTCCAAAGAATAAGGCATTTTCCTAGAATCACACCCAAGGAATTTAAAATTAACATAATCTTATTAACTGATATTCATTCATACCCAAATTTTCCCAGTTGTTCAAAAGTGTTCTTTATTCTGCCTGCCTTTTTTGGGGGAAGGGATACCTAGGATCCAATCAAGGACTAACTGCAGTTAGTCTTTCTTTTTTTTTTTGAGACGGAGTCTTGCTCTGTCGCCCAGGCTGGAGTGCAGTGGCCGGATCTCAGCTCACTGCAAGCTCCGCCACCCGGGTTCATGCCATTCTCCTGCCTCAGCCTCCCGAGTAGCTGGGACTACAGGCGCCCGCCACCTCGATCTCCTGACCTCGTGATCCGCCCATCTCGGCCTCCCAAAGTGCTGGGATTACAGGCTTGAGCCACCGCGCCTGGCCGCTGCAGTTAGTCTTTCTAGTGTCCTTTAATTTAGAACATATCCCTGCTTCACTTTGCTTTTGTGGTTTTCTCCTCTATTTTTCTGATCGTTTTCTCGTGATTAGACTCAGTGAAACATATTTTTGCAAGATATATAGATGTTGTATACCTCCCATTGCATCACAACAAGGGGTATGTAATGTCTGTCAGGTTGTCCAGTTATTGGTGATACTAAATTTGATTGCTAGGCTGGGCGTTGTGGCTCACTCCTGTAATCCCAGCACTTTGGGAGGCCGAGGCAGGTAGATCACCTGAGGCCAGGAGTTCGAGACCAGCCTGGCCAACATGGTGAAACCCCAGCTCTACTGAAAATACAAAGATTAGCCAGGCATGGCAGCAGGCTCCTGTAACCCCAGCTACTCGGGAGACTGAGGCAGGAGAATTGCTTGAACAGAGGAGGCGGAGGTTGCAGTGAGCCAAGATCGCGCCATTGCACTCCAGCCGAGGCAACAATAGCGAAACTCCGTCTCAAAAAATAATTGATTTCTTGTTCATAGTTGTGTCTGTCACTTCTCTCCATTGTAAAGGTATTGTGATTAATATGTTAGTCTGAGACAATGTAAATTATCCATATCCATTTTAGTATTCATTAATGAATCTTGCCTGTATCAGTTATTAAACTGGTCATTTCTAATAACAATCCTATTATTCCCTCTACATTTATTAGCTAGCAATTGTCTGTAGAAGCACTTTACTTTTTCTCTGTGCTTTTTTTCTTTTTTAAAAAAAGCTTTATTATAAACTCATAGAATCTTTGTTTATTCATTGTGTTATAATCTGTTACTGTTATTCTTTTCGAAGTTCAAGTTGTACCAAATTTGAACTTCCTTTCAGCATAGCTCCTGTGTTGTTTTGACGTGACTTTAGACTTTAGGGATTTCTTTGGTTTCTCTATACCATGTTCCAGATTCACCTTGTATAATTATATTTTTTAATAGTTCCACAATATTCTGGCTTATGCATTAAAATTTGTATAATGGTATCTCCAGAGAATATTTAGGTTTTCAGTTATTAACTATATTGCCATCAACCATTTTATGCACATAAATGTTTTCCCATTTAGAGGGATTATTGCTTTAAGATAAATTTCCTAAGTGTTCCTAAATTTCTGGGTTAGAGTATATGGATATTGCTTTATAAAAGTATCATGCAACTTTAACACTATCAGTGGCATTGTATGTGGCTCCATTTTACATACATTTGTCAGTACTGTTTTGTTGCATTTCATTTTTACCAGTTTGTGTGCATGTGTTCCCCAGCCTTCTGTGCATATTTTTTCTTACAAAATAACTTTTGCTTATTAAATATACAAAAATAGTACCTCATAATTTTATTATAGATTTCTCTGATCACTGTGGTGTCATATTCATATAATTTAGTTGTATCACTTACGTGTGTGCCCAGACAATTTTCTCTGAATGGTGCTTCTTAGTTTCTCATATTTTAGCAAGATGTGCAGATAAGCTTTAAAGCAATGTTTTTTGACTAGAGGTTTTTATCTGTAGCCTTCAAAACCCATGTAATTGCTTTGGTCTCATCTGGAGATACTGATTCCTTTTTGTTTGGGATGAAGCCAGGCATGTTTTGTTTTTAGAAAGTTCTGCAGGTGATTGTGATGCCCAGCATTGTTTGAGCACCACCACTTTGGAGACGTGAAATTATTTCCCCCCATTTTGTTTTATAGCTTGCCAGTTCAGTACAGTATTTACAATAATTCTAAACCAGTAAATGTTAACCACTCAATACTAAGTCAGGATCTGTTATTTTTTCTTTTGCCACTTTATTTTTTATGTTAGTGAAATAGGCATGTAGTATTTTTGGATTATAGACACATTTTGTCTTGTTATATCTTTTGCCTAAGTGTGATTATTTTGTAATGCGGTCCTATTTATAATAACTGACATTGGTTAAAATCAATTCTTGTATTCCTGTTGGTATCTTTTTTCTACTAACATTGTGAAAGTAATGTGAGACATTTCCCATTCAACAATATGCATATTGAGATCATTTGAACTTAAAATTTATCTTTTGGTTTACAGGGCGTGTCTTTAACTTCAGAATGGTTTGCAAAGTATTTGCAATCATCAGCAGCTGCATGTTGGGTAAGTTTGAATTTTTAAAAATAAATTTCATTTTATTTTGAAGAATTATACCATTTATTTACCCAGATAATAAAAGTTTTATTTCTAAGTAGCTATAGCTTCTTGGTCATAATCTTATAAGAAGAATAAACCCTTTCTTATGGGCTGAAAGGGAATATATAAAGAAGATGTTATTTAGTGTACATATATTGAATGTCTCCAAGCTTTTTTAGCTGAAATGGAGTGTTAGGGGAAACTGACTGTCATTTAGTAAATGTTTATTGATGACCTACTGTGTGCCAGGCCCAATTCTTAAATCAGGTTAGATATTTCAGAAAAAGAAAAAAACAAGCCTTCATGGAGTCACAGCCTAAGTAAATGTCAGGTTGTGCTAACTGCTATGAAGGCAAATAGTTAAGAGTAAAGTACATAGAGGGGGTGGGGGATGATATTTTATATAGTGATCAGGACGGACATCTCTGACAAGGTTATAGTTGAGCAAAGAACTGAAAAAAGTGAGAGTGAGCCATGTAAACATCAAGGAGAAGAATGTTCTAAGCAGAAACCATAGCAGGAGCAAAGACCTGAAAGCAGAGTTTACTGGCTTATTCATGCCTAAGAGAGGAGGAGGAGGCTGGAGTGGCTGGAGCAGAGTGAGCAGGGAAACGAGTGGAAATGAGGTCAAGGATGTAGGGAGTGGCTACGGCAAAGCCCTGGAGCTTACTTTAAGGGAAATAGAAGGATTTCATGCAAAGGACGACATGATAGAACTTCAGTTCTTGAAAGGATCATTGTAGCATGGAGAATAGAATTTGTTGGGGTAAAGGACCATTTAGGAGAATATTAGAGTAATCTGAGTGAGAGGCAGTGGACCATTCATTGCACAAGGGTGGTATTACAGAAATGAGAGAAGCGTTTACCTTCAGCTTTGCTTTGAAGATTTAGCTGGCCGAATTTACTCATGAGCTGGATAAGGGGCAAGAGAGAAAAAAAGTTTCAAGTTTTTCACATGAATAACTGTAAAAATGGAATTGCCTTTTCCTGATAGGGAAAACTGAGAAGAAAGTTGAGAGGCAAACTCAACAAATGATCTCATTTTGTTATTTATAAAGCAGATTACTTAAACAAAATGGATTAGATTTTATGTGTAAGATCTAATATATAAATTATTGTTCTTTCAAATATAGTCTGAGTTTGTTTTAATGTCATACTATGAGTTTTTCCTTAGTTCTTCTTTCAGTTTCTTGTCTTTATATTTTAGCCTAAAATTTACAATGAAAATGTTTGTGTTGTTTCTGTTCCCAAGCAGAAAGTTTATTTTCTACTTAAGCTAGAGGAAAGGTTTTAACAACCAAGAGAATACAAACAAAAATAAATTATCATTAAAATAGGTTAAAAAAAAATTTTTCTTTTTTTTTTTGAGACAGAGTCTCACCCTGTTGCCCAGACTGGAATGCACAATCTTGACTCACTCTAACCTCTGTCTCCTGGGCTCAAGAGATCCTCCTGCCTTAGCCTCTAGGCAGCTGGGACTACAGGTGCATGCCACCACCATACTCGGCTAATTTTTCTATTTGTAGTAGAGACAGGGTTTCACCACATTGAGCAGGCTGCTCTCAAACTCCTGACCTCAAGTGATCTGCCTGCCTCTACCTCCCAAAGTTCTGAGATTACAGCTCTGGGCCACCATGCCTGCCCTAGAATAGGCAAAATGACAACAAAGTAATTTTTTTATTTTTATTTATTTATTTTTTAAATTATACTTCAAGTTCTAGGGTACATGTGCACAACGTGCAGGTTTGTTACATAGGTATACATGTGCCATGTTGGTTTGCTGCATCCATTAACTCATCATTTATAAGAAATAAGAAATTACTTATTTCTCCTAATGCTATCCCTTGCCCAGTCCCCCACCCAAAGACAGGCCCTGGTGTGTGATGTTCCCCGCCCTGCGTTCAAGTGTTCTCGTTGTTCAGTTCCTACCTATGAGTGAGAACATGCAGTGTTTAGTTTTCTGTCCTTGTGCCAGTTTGCTGAGAATGATGGTTTCCAGCTTCATCCATGTCCCTGCAAAGGATATGAACTCATCCTTTTTTCTGGCTGCATAGTATTCCATGGTATATATGTGCCACATTTTCTTAATCCAGTCTATCACTGATGGACATTTGGGTTGGTTCCAAGTCTTTGCTATTGTGAATAGTGCCGCAATAAACATACGGGTGCATGTGTCTTTATAGTAGCATGATTTATAGTCCTTTGGGTATATACCCAGTAATGGGATGGCTGGGTCAAATTGTATTTCTAGTTCTAGATCCTTGAGGATTCGCCATACTGTGTTCCAAAATGGTTGAACTAGTTTACAATCCCACCAACAGTGTAAAAGTGTTCCTATTTCTCCACATCCTCTCCAGCATCTGTTGTTTCCTGACTTCTTAATGATTGCCATTCTAACTGGCACGAGATGGTATCTCGTTGTGGTTTTGATTTGCATTTCTCTGATGGCCAGTGATGATTAATATTTTTTCATGTGTCTGTTGGCTGCATAGATGTCTTCTTTTGAGAAGTATCTGTTCATATCCTTCACCCACTTTTTCATGGGGTTGTTTGATTTTTTCTTGTAAATTTGTTTAAGTTCTTTGTAGCTTCTGGATATTAGTTCTTTGTCAGATGGGTAGATTGCAAAAATGTTCTCCCATTCTGTAGGCTGCCTGTCCACTCTGATGGTAATTTCTTTTGCTGTGCAGAAGCTCTTTAGTTTAATTAGATTCTATTTTTCAATTTTGGCTTTTGTTGCCTTTGCTTTTGGTGTTTTAGTCATGAAGTCCTTGCCCATGCCTACGGCCTGAATGATATTGCCTAGGTTTTCTTCTAGGGTTTTTATGGTTTTAGGTCTAACATTTAAGTCTTTACTCCATCTTGAATTAATTTTTATATAAGGTGTAAGGAAGGGATCCAGTTTCAGCTTTCTACATATGGCTAGCCAGTTTTCCCAGCACCATTTATTAAATAGGGAATCCTTTCCCCATTTCTTGTTTTTGTCAGGTTTATCACAGATCAGATGGTTATAGATGTGTTATTTCTGAGGGCTCTGTTCTGTACCATTGGTCTATGTATCTGTTTTGGTACCAGTACCATGCTGTTTTGGTTACTGTAGCTTTGTAGTACAGTTTGAAGTCAGGTAGTGTGATGCCTCCAGCTTTGTTCTTTTTGCTTAGGATTGTCTTGGCAATGTGGGCTCTTTTTTGGTTCCATATGGATTTTACGGTAGTTTTTTCCAATTCCATGAAGAAAGTCATTGGTAGCTTGATGGCGATGGCATTGAATCTATTAAGTTACGTTGGGCAGTCGGGACATTTTCACGATATTGATTCTTCCTATCCATGAGCATGGAATGTTCTTCCATTTATTTGTGTCCTCCTTTATTTCATTGAGCAGTGGTTTGTAATTCTCCTTGAAGAGGTCCTTCACACCCCTTGTAAGTTGGATTCCTAGGTATTTTTTCTCTTTGTAGCAATTGTGAATGGGAGTTCACTCATGATTTGGCTCTCTTTTTATCTGTTATTGGTGTATAGGAATGCTTATGATTTTTGCACATTGATTTTGTGTCCTGAGACTTTGCTGAAGTTGCTTATCAGCTTAAGGAGATTTTGGGCTGAGACAATGGGGTTTTCTTTTTTTTTTTTTAATTTTTTTTTTTTTTGAGACGGAGTCTTGCTCTGTCACCCGGGCTGGAGTGCAGTGGCTGGATCTCAGCTCACTGCAAGCTCCGCCTCCCGGGTTTACGCCATTCTCCTGTCTCAGCCTCTCGAGTAGCTGGGACTACAGGGGCCCGCCACCTCGCCCGGCTAATTTTTTTGTATTTTTTTAGTAGAGACGGGGTTTCAGCGTGTTAGCCAGGATGGTCTCTATCTCCTGACCTCGTGATCTGCCCATCTCGGCCTCCCAAAGTGCTGGGATTACAGGCTTGAGCCACCGCGCCTGGCGACAATGGGGTTTTCTAAACATACAATCATGTCATTTGCAAACAGGGACAATTTGACTTCCTTTTTTCATAATTCAATATCCTTTATTTCTTTCTCTTGCCTGATTGCCCTGACCAGAACTTCCAACACTGTGTTGAATAGGAGTGGTGAGAAAGGGCATTCCTGTCTTGTGCCAGTTTTCAAAGGGAATGCTTCCAGTTTTTGCCCATTCAGTATGATATTGGCTGTGGGTTTGCCATAAATAGCTATTATTATTTTGAGATACGTTCCATCGATACCTAGTTTATTGAGAGTTTTTAGCATGAAGGACTGTTGAATTTTGTTGAAGACCTATTCTGCCTCTGTTGAGGTAATCATGTGGTGTTTGTCGTTGGTTCTGTTTATGTGGTAGATTATGTTTATTGATTTGTGTGTGTTGAACCAGCCTAGCATCTCAGGGATGAAGCCAACTTGATCGTGTTGGATATGCTTTTTGATGTGTTGCTAGATTCAGTTTGCCAGTGTTTTATTGAGGATTTTTGCATCGATGTTCATCAGGGATATTGGTCTAAAATTCTCTTTTTTTGTTGTTGTGTCTCTGCCAGGCTTTGGTATCAGGATGATGCTGGCCTCACAAAATGAGTTAGAGAGGATTCCCTCTTTTTCTATTCATTGGAATAGTTTCAGAAGGAATGGTACCAGCTCTTCTTTATACCTCTGGTAGAATTCGGCTGTGAATCCATCTGGTCCTGGACTTCTTTTGGTTGATAGGGTATTGATTATTGCCTAAATTTCAGAGCCTGTTATTGGTCTATTCAGAGATTCAACTTCTTCCGGGTTTAGTCTTGGGACGGTGTCTGTGTCCAGGAATTTATCCATTTCTTCTAGATTTTCTAGTTTATTTGCATAGAGGTGTTTATAGTATTCTCTGATGGTAGTTTATATTTCTGTGGGATCGGTGGTGATATCCCCTTTATCATTTTTTATTGCATCTATTTGATTCTTCTCTCTTTTCTTCTTTATTAGTCTTGCTAGCGGTCTATCAATTTTGTTGATGTTTTGAAAAAACCAGCTCCTGGATTCATAAATGTTTTGAAGGGTTTTTTCGTGTCTCTATCTCCTTCAGTTCTGCTCTGATCTTAGTTATTTCTTGCCTTCTGCTAGCTTTTGAATTTGTTTGCTCTTGCTTCTTTACTTCTTTTAATTGCGATGTTAGGGTATCCATTTTAGATCTTTCCTGCTTTCTCTTGTGGGCATTTAGTCCTATAAATTTCCCTCTACACATTGCTTTAAATGTGTCCCAGAGATTCTGGTACGTTGTATCTTTGTTCTCATTGGTTTCAAAGAACATCTTTATTTCTGCCTTCATTTCATTATTTACCCAGTAGTCATTCAGGAACAAGTTGTTCAGTTTCCATGTAGTTGAGCAGTTTTGAGTGAGTTTCTTAATCCTGAGTTCTAACTTGATTGCACTGTGGTCTCAAAGATAGTTTCTTGTGATTTCTATTCTTTTACATTTGCTGAGGAGTGCTTTACTTTCAACTATGTGGTCAGTTTTGGAATAAGTGCGATGTGGTGCTGAGAAGAATGTATATTCTGTTGATTTGGGGAGGAGAGTTCTGTAGATGTCTATTAGGTCCGCTTGGTGCAGAGCTGAGTTCAAGTCCTGGATATCCTTGTTATCCTTCTGTCTTGTTGTTCTGTCTAATGTTGACAGTGGGGTGTTAAAGTCTCCCATTATTATTGTGTGGGAGTCTAAGTCTCTTTGTAGGTCTCTAAGGACTCACTTTATGAATCTGGGTGCTCCTATATTGGGTGCATATATATTTAGGATAGTTAGCTTTTCTTGTTGAATTGATCCCTTTACCATTATGTAATGGCCTTCTTTATCTCTTTTGATCTTTGTTGGTTTAAAGTCTGTTTTATCAGAGACTAGAATTGCAACCCCTGCTTGTTTTTTTTTTTTTTTTTTCCATTTGCTTGGTAGATCTTCCTCCATCCCTTTATTTTGAGCCTATGTGTGTCTCTGCAGGTGAGATGGGTCTCCTGAATACAGCACACTGATTTGTTTTGACTCTTTATCCAATTTGCCAGTCTGTGTCTTTTACTTGGGGCATTTAGCCCATTTACAGTTAAGGTTAATATTGTTATATGTGAATTTGAACCTGTCATTATGATGTTAGCTGGTTATTTTGCCCATTAGTTGATGCAGTTTCTTCCTAGCATCGATGGTCTTTACAATTCGGCATGTTTTTGCAGTGGCTGGTACCAGTTGTTCTGTTCCATGTTTAGTGCTTCCTTCAGGAGCTCTTGGAAGGCAGGCCTGGTGGTCACAAAATCTCTCAGCATTTGCTTGTCCGTAAAGGGTTTTATTTTTCCTTCACTTAATGAAGCTTAGTTTGACTAGATATGAGATTCTGGGTTGAAAATTTTTTTCTTTGAGAATGTTTTATATTGGCCCCCACTGTCTTCTGGCTTAGTTTCTCCCAAGAGATCCGCTGTTAGTATTATGGGCTTCCCTTTGTGGGTAACCCAACCTTTCTCTCTGGCTGCCCTTAACATTTTTTCCTTCATTTCAACCTTGGTGAATGTGACAATTATGTGTCTTAGGGTTGCTCTTCTCAAGGAGTATCTTTGTGGTGTTCTCTGTATTTCTGAATTGGAATGTTGGCCTGCCTTGCTGGGTTAGGGAAGTTCTCCTGGATAATATCCTGAAGAGTGTTTTCCAACTTGGTTCCATTTTCCCTGTCATTTTCAGGTACCCCAATCAAACGTAGATTTGGTCTTTTCACATAGTCCCATATTTCTTGGAGGCTTTGTTCGTTTCTTTTTACTCTTTTTTTCTCTAACCTTGTCTTCTCGCTTTATTTCATTAATTTGATCTTCAATCACTGATACCCTTTTGTCCGCTTGATCGAATCAGCTACTGAAGCTTGTGCATGCATTATGTAGTTCTTGTGCCATTGTTTTCAGCTCCATCAGGTCATTTAAGGTCTGCTCTATACTGTTTATTCTAGTTAGCCATTCATCTAATCTTTTTTCAAGGTTTTTAGCTTCCTTGCGATGGGTTCAAGCATCCTCCCTTAGCTTGGAGAAGTTTGTTATTACTGACCTTCTTAAGCCTACTTCTGTCAATTTATCAAAGTCGTTCTCCATCCAACTTTGTTCTGTTGCTGGCAAGGAGCTGCGATCCTTCAGAGGGGAAGAGACACTCTGGTTTTTAGAATTTTCAGCTTTTCTGTTCTGGTTTCTCCCCATCTTTGTGGTTTTACCTACCTTTGGTCTTTGATGTTGGTGACCTACAGATGGGGTTTTGGTGTAGATGTCCTTTTTGTTGATGTTGATGCTGTTCCTTTCTGTTTGTTAGTTTTCCTTCTAACAGTCAGGTCCCTAAGCTGCAGGTCTGTTGGAGTTTGCTGGAGGTCCACTCCAGACCCTGTTTGCCTGGGTATCACCAGTGGAGGCTGTAGAACAGCAAATATTGCAGAACAACAAATACTGCTGCCTGATCCTTCCTCTGGAAGCTTCGTCCCAGAGGGGCGCCCATCTGTATGAGGTGTCAGTTGGTCCCTCCTGGGAGGTGTCTCCCAGTTAGGCTACACGGGGTCAGGAACCCAGTTGAGGAGGCAGTCTGTCCATTCTCAGAGCTCAAACGCCATGCTAGGAGAATCACTGCTGTCTTCAAAGCTGTCAGACAGGGACGTTTAAGTCTGTGGAAGTTTCTGCTGTCTTTTGTTTAGTTATGCCCTGCCCCCAGAGGTGGAGTCTGCAGGGGCAGCAGGCCTTGCTGAGCTGCGGTGGGCTCCACCCAGCTCGCGCTTCCCCTGGCTGCTTTGTTTTCCTACTCAAGCCTCAGCAATGGCAGATGCCCCTCCCCCAGGCTGCTGCCTCGCTGTGGATCTCAGACTGCTGTGCAGGCAGTGAGCAAGGCTCCGTGGGCATGGGACCCACTGAGGCAGGCGCGGGATATAATCTCCTGGTGTGCCGTTTGCTAAGACCATTGGAAAAGCACAGTATTTAGGTGGAGTTGTCCTGTTTTTCCAGGTACAGTCTGTCATGGCTTCCCTTGGCTACGAAAGGGAAATCCCCCGACCCCTTGCGCTTCCCAGGTGAGGCAATGCCCCACCGTGCTTCAGCTCACCCTCCGTAGGGTGCACCCACTGTCCAACCAGTCCCAATGAGATGAACCAGGTATCTCAGTTGGAAGTGCAGAAATCACCCATCTTCTGCGTTGATTACGCTGGGAGCTGCAGACCGGAGCTGTTCCTACTTGGCCGTCTTGGAATGGACCTGCACAAAGTAAAATTTTTATATCAACTTTTGCATAGACTGTTCAGGTTCATGTTACTTTTCTTTGCCATTGTTCTGTTGTAGGTATATGCCAATCTAACATCTTGTCAAGCTCTTGGAAATATATGTGTGATGAACATGAATTCTTACGACTTTGCCACATTTGATGCATGTCGACTATTTCAGTTTATCTTTGAAAATACTGCTGGACTGAGCACTGTTCATTCTATTTCATTTTGGTAAGGATATTTTGACTGATGAAATGTTATTTTGACTGAATTCAGTGCAGTTATTAATATATTCACAAATATTAATAAGAAATATTTATTCTCCATTATTAAAACAGTTGTAACTGTTTATAGGAGACAGAATCTTCCTTGGCTGTTTTATGGAGACCAGTTAGGATTAGCACCTCAAGTGCTCAGTTCTACCTCTCTTCCTACAAATTTCAGTTTTAAAGGAGAAAACCAGGTAAAAATGTCTAATATCATTCGAGGATAACTACCTTTTGATTTATAATTTTAAAAGGTAATAAGAAAGTTATAATTCTTACCTTTTTAGGTTATTGCTACAAACTCAGTTACCAAACTAAATATAAATGTCAACAACTTACAAGAACTAAACAGTATAGAGTTTAGCTGTCGTATTGAATATGTGGATACTTCTGGATTATGTGGTTATGACAAGAACTAATACTTGTAGGGTTGGGAAGAGTAGTTTTCAACACCAAATGCAAAAAATCTCTGTCCTGTTTTTCCATACCTTAAAGAAGTGCTTCCAAAGATTGACTGGGGCTCTGTGACATTGCTTAGCACTTCACAGGGCCAAATTCCCACCTCTAACTTTTTGACTTTCCAGAATGAGGAGATACTGTTCTCCCACACTGCCTCCTATTTAGCAGGTTCGAAAGGAGTCTATCTGTCACTAGTGCTGCCTCTCAATTCTAGAATAATAATTTTCATGCAAAAAAACAGTCCAATTATTTTAGGTGTATTTAGTCATAGAAATAGATTAATTGAGGCCGGGCGCGGTGGCTCAAGCCTGTAATCCCAGCACTTTGGGAGGCCGAGACGGGTGGATCACGAGGTCAGGAGATTGAGACCATCCTGGTGAACACGGTGAAACCCTGTCTCTACTAAGAAATACAAAAAACTAGCCGGGCGAGGTGGCAGGCGTCTGTAGTCCCAGCTACTCCGGAGGCTGAGGCCGGAGAATGGCGTGAACCTGGGAGGCGGAGCTTGCAGTGAGCTGAGATCCGGCCACTGCACTCTAGCCTGGGCTACAGAGCGAGACTCCGTCTCAAAAAAAAAAAGAAATAGATTAATTGAGCCTCAAAATAAAGGTAATTGAATGTAATTTGTCAACGATGAACATTTCTTTACAGGATGTTGTATGACTTTCAGAGTATTTGACCTGATTTTGCTCTTGTTTTCTTTAATCAGAATACAAAACTGAAGTTTGTTGCTGCTTCCTATGATATAAGAGGAAATTTTCTCAAGTGGCAAACTTTAGAAGGAGGTGTTTTACAGGTAAGCACAATTCTAGTTAAAGAATTAATAATGTGCATTATTTTTGCCTGAGGCAAAGAGGAAAAGATTAGATTATTGTATGAATAAAGCATCAGTTACATACTAAAGTTGATTTTTTTTCTGATGCTTTAAATTAGAATTTCTTAAGTTTCTTTTTTTTTTTTTTTTTTTTTTTTGAGAGGGAGTGTCACTCTTTCGCCCAGGCTGTAGTGCAATGGCGCGATCTTGGCTCACTCAGCCTCCCGAATAACTGGGAGCTGGAACTACAGGCGCCAGGCACCACGCCTGGCTAATTTTTTTTTTTTTTTTCTTGAGACGGAGTCTCACTCTCTCACCCAGGCTGGAGTGCAGTGGCGCGATCTTGGCTCACTGCAAACTCCGCCTCCCGGGTTCACACCATTCTCCTGCCTTAGCCTCCTGAGTAGCTGGGACTACAGGCGCCCGCCACCGCACCCGGCTAATTTTTTGTATTTTTAGTAGAGACAGGGTTTCACCGTGTTAGCCAGGATGGTCTTGATCTCCTGACCTCGTGATCCACCCATCTTGGCCTCTCAAAGTGCTGGGATTACAGGCGTGAGCCACCGTGCCTGGCAAAGCTTTATTTCTTTAAAGTTATGACTTTAATTTATAACAGATGTTCCCTTAACTTTTCATATCCTTGATACATTACATAAGTATGATGTAAAGCATATATCCATGTTTGGGTGAGTATAAGAATAGAAAACAGTTGTGAGAGAGATTTATGTGTTGTATTATTTTACTGTAGCTTTGTCCAGACACAGAAACAAGGCTAAATGCTGCTTATTCATTTGGAACAACCTACCAACAAAATGTAAGTTTGAACTATATTAGACTATATTTTAGCTTTATTTTTCAAAATATCATATCAGCAGTAATTGGAATAATACTTAAATTTTGAGATTGGAATTTTTTTTTCTTGTTTTTGTTTTTTGTTTTTTGTTTTTTGTTTTTGAGATAGAGTTTTGCTCTTGTTGCCCAGGCTGGAGTGCAGTGGCGCGATCTCAGCTCACTGCAACCTCCGCCTCCCAGGTTCAAGCGATTCTCCTGCCTCAGCCTCCCGAGTAGCTGGGATTACAGACGTGCCACCATGCCCGGCTGAAGACGGGGTTTCTCCATGTTGGTCAGTCTGGTCTCGAACTCCCCACCTCAGGTGATCTGCCCTCCTCAGCCTCCCAAAGTGCTGAGATTACAGGCATGAGCCACTGTGCCTGGCCGGAAATGTTTTTAATAGTGATGAATAATTTCACTAATTAATATAATTTTTTATTACCTGGGTACAGAAAAGCTTAATTTCAGTGGCGTAAACAGAGCACCTTGTTATCTGTAGAGGTTTTTGTTTTGTTTTGTTTTGTTTTGTTTTTTGAGACAGAATCTCACTCTGTTGCCCAGGCCGGAGTGTAGTGGTGCGATATTGGCTCACTGCAATCTGGGCTCACTGCAGTCTCTGCCTCCTGGGTTCAAGCAATTCATGTGCCTCAGCCACCTGAGTAGCTGGGACAACAGGCATGTACCACCACACCCAGCTAATTCTTGTGTTTTTCATAGAGATGGGGTTTTGCCATGTTGACCAGGCTGGTCTCAAACTCCTGGCCTCAAGTGATCCACCAGCCTCGGACTCCCAAAGTGCTAGGATTACAGGTGCGAGCCACCTCGCCCAGCCTAGAGTCTTAAACATCATATAATACATCTTCGTAATAAATTGTTTATCTGCTTCTAGGCTTATAGGTCTTAAAAAGTAATGCTTACTTCTGAGCATTTTGAAATAACGTAAAAATGCTACTTTTTTTTAAATGACTAATAAAGGTTACTCCCTTCTTCTACCCCCTAATAACAAACAAAAATAATTCCTTCATCTTCCTCCATTTTTTTCTTTCTCCTTCCTTCTCTGACATTCCTTACTTTGGTACCTATTTTGAAATTACATTATCTTATTAAGGAATATTATGAGCCATTAAATACTTGAAAGACATGCATGTATTAGTCCATTCTCACACTGCTAATAAAAACACACCCGAGACTGGGTAATTTACAAAGGAAATAGGTTTAATTGGCTTACAGTTCAGCATGACTGAGGAGGCCTTAGGAAATTTATGGTGACAGGAAGAGAAATACTGAGCAAAAAAGGGAAAAGCCCCTCATAAAACCATCAGATCTCATGAGAACTCTTTCACTATTATGAGAACAGCATGAGGGTAACCGCCCCCATGATTCAATTACCTCCCTCCAGTCCTTCCCATGACACATGGGGATTATAGGAACTACAGTTCAAGATGAGATTTAGGTGGGAACACAGCCAAACCATATAAATTCATTAGTCTGTAAAAATACATCTTGATAAAGTTCCACACACAACCATAGAACAAAACCACAACAAAAAATACCATTATGGAAAGTAGATTGGAAGAATCTACTAACAGTGATTACCTCTGGATAGTGGGGTCAGAAATTGTTTTTGTTTTCTTGTTTATAATTTCCAAATTTTCTACCATGAACATGAATTTACTTCTTTTGTCAGAAATGATTTACATGTTGTTGTTGTTGTTGTTTTTAAAATAAATGTTATTGTGCTTCTAACGTAGGCCAGAAAGATCAACATTTATGTAATGCCTGTCTCTGTGTGCTCAGCATTTTATCATTATTATTCCATTTGATTCATAAAATAACCATGTGAGATACATAATATCTGTGCTTCACAGACGAGGAAATTATGCCAAGTAATTAGGTAATTTACTCAAAGACTTGTGTCACATAAACTGTGGAGCCAATGTTCCATCAGGTTTAAAAAGCATTTTTATTTCATTGAACCTGGCCAACTCTCAAGTTCTTCATAGTGTAGTAGGCAAAACAGTTATATAGACAAAGAATTGCAAAGAATATAAGTGTCATTCTATAGGTTTGTATAAGGTACTGATTCCTGGGGAAGTATAGAAAGGCTTCACAAAGTAAGTGATACTTGGGCTTGTATAATGAATATGAGTTTTCCAGGAGAATACAGTGGGGAATGAAATGTCAGACAGAAGCCACATTTGCAATGACAGAGAGGCATACAGTAGCATGGCATATTTAGAAACTACAAGTAGATTAGTATGAATGGACCACCATAGACAGATAGGGAGTAATGAGAGAGAAACCTGGCTTGGTTAATGGAAGGCAGATCATAGACATCATTGTACAGCAGGAGAAAAAATTGGGAATTTATCCCATAGGACAGTAGTTTTAAACCTTTTCACTGATGTACACTTAATATTGAGAATGAAAACATACCTCCTTCATCTGAGTTGAGGCTTAAGAAGTTTTCAAAGTTCTCAAAGCAGTTATTTACTATTAGTGTTTTTGGTCCTTATAAAATAATCATATTTGCAGTATTCAGGTTTTGGAAGGCAAATGGAAATGCATATAAACAAGGTAGTATAAAGATATTTTGCACAACTAGAAAAACATTCTGAAGATAATAAATATGCTTGCTAATTTTCAATTGTGATTTTTTTTTGCTTTTTAGTACTTTAAGTTGCTGTTTTATGTGCTTTTATTTTTAATTTTACTTTTCAGTGTGAGATTCCTATCTCTAAGATCTTAATTGACTTTCCCACTCCTATATTTTATGATGTGTACCTTGAATATGCTGATGAAAATCAACATCAATATATTTTGGCTGTGCCTGTGTTAAACCTAAATCTTCAACACAATAAGATATTTGTGAACCAAGGTAAGACATCCATACATACCACTTTTTTCCCTGAGCAGAAATCAATAAATAAGTTAACCTACATGATAATTTAATAAACCACATAAGAAAGGTCATGAATTCTCTCTTATATGGTTCTATACAATGTACCAAAAAATAAAACAATATATTGATGGTGGATTTAGAAACTTTTACTAATTTTATTACCAGACATATCGTTAAGAAATTATACTGTTGCTGAGGGTATATCCTGAGAAACATTAGTATAACTGTAAATTGGGGCTTTTTCTTCAAGCTGTCCTGAATATGCTTTTTTGGACAAATTAGTTTCTTTTGTTATTACTCATATTATAAAATTCCGCTTTTTTAGGTAATTTGCAGGGAAAAGCCTTCCAAATTTATGCAAAGTTCAAACAATCAGAAGACATTCAAGTCCAAGGCGCAGTGGCTCACACCTATAATCACAGCACTTTGGGAGACCAAGAGGGGAGAATTGCTTGAGCCAAGAAATTCAAGACCAACCTAGGCAACATGATGAGAACCTGTTGCTACAAAAAAAAAAAAATTAACTTGGTGTGGTGGTGCAAGCTTGTAGTCCCAGCTACTCTGGAGGCAGAGGTGGGAGGATCACTTGAGCCCAGGTTGAGAATGCAGTGAGCCATGATTATGCTAGTGCACTATAGCCTGGTCAACAGAGTAAGACCCTGTCTAAAAAAAAACAAAAGAGGCCGGGCACGGTGGCTCACGCCTGTAATCCCAGCACTTTGGGAGGCTGAGGCAGGCAGATCACGAGGTCAGGAGATCAAGACCATTCTGGCTAACATGGTGAAATCCTATCTCTACTAAAGAATACAAAAAAATTAGCTGGGTGTGGTGGCAGGCACCTGTAATCCCAGCTACTCGGGAGACTGAGGCAGGAGAATGGCGTGAACCCAGGAGGCAGAGCTTGCAGTGAGCCAAGATTGCGCCACTGCATTCCAGCCTGGGCGACAGAGTGAGACTGTCTCAAAAAAAAAAAAAAAAAAAATCAGAAGACATTCACATGAGTTAGAGAAGGCCATTGTCAGGTGTTTCTTATACTAGTAGCTTTTTGCAGCCATCTTATCTAAAACAATAATTTTATCTTTTAAATTTGTACAGTAAACTGTTTTCTTTTTATAATAAAAGACAGCAACTCTGGCAAGTGGCTTCTAACTCGGCGCATTTTCTTAGTGGATGCAGTAAGTGGACGAGAAAATGACTTAGGAAGTCAGCCAAGAGTAATTCGAGTTGCTACCCAAATATCACTGAGGTAAACAAATGTCTAATGATATTATTTATGGGAAAATATAATGGAAGTGTTTGCCAGTCATTAGTAGATGAAAACAATAAGGACAACTGAATTGGAACAGTTGGTCAGGTTATTTTAGGTATATGTGTAGATTGGCATAGACCAGTAAAAGTGAATAGCCAAGGGGGAAACTATAACAGAAGAGTGTGAGGAGTTAGGTCAAAATTCACATGCCAGGTCCCCCTCTAGACTTGCTGAATTAGAATGGGCTGTGAATAGCTAAGTAAATACCAGTGAGCTGAAATTGGTGTTTTAGAAAGAGCTTGCCAGATGGTTGGTGATATTTAGGACTCCCCTATCCTCATTTCTTTCAGTGACTTTTGTTCTGGGTTTACCCAGATTAATTATCAACACCCCCCTCTTCCTAGGATAACCTAACTGTGATCGTACCTTAGGTTAGTACTGCACCACTTAAATTTCTCTTTCTTTTCCAGTGTGAGATCTCTAAAATCTTAGTGACTTTCCCACTGTAATGTTTTATGATGTGTACCTTGAATACACTGATAAAAATCAACACCATCATCTCACAGTAGTTTGGTACTTTGAAATACTTCAATATACTTTTTTTTTCAATTGTTTCATTTTGATTCTCATAATCTTATGAGGTAAACAGTGCAGAAACTTTGTTATGTATCATGCTGAAATCCAAATGTACTGTGTTTTCAGCATTTCTTCAACCTGCTAATATGGTATTCTAGTAAAAATGAAAATGCACCTAGTCAGACTTGATGTGTTCTTGATGAAACCATGGTGGCCCCTAGTGATTGGCACTTTCCTTTTGAATTCACAAACTATACAGTACTAATGCATTGAATTTGGCAAAATGAACCTCACTTTGTGCCATAACCATATTACAGCTGACACTTTTTTTTTAATTAAAAAATTTATTTGTTTATCTTGAGACAGGGTCTTGCTATGTTGTCCAGACCGGTCTTGAACTCCTGGGCTCAAGCAATCTTCCCACCTTGGCCTCCCAAAGTGCTGGGATTACAGGCATGAGCCACTGCACCTGGCTTGACATATATTATTTTGTTAAGAATTCATTTTTCTCTTTTGAAATCAAGATCTTATCTGCCTTTCTGTAGGCTTCATGTAGCACTGTACTTTTGATTATTCCTCAAAGATAGTTTATAGTTCTTCAGTGATTTCATCTGTAAACTTCATAGGACTTGGATTGAGCTTCTAATTTATCTCAGATGGTACATTTTTAGTTTGTTTTTTCTTTAATCTTACACCATCAGATGTTATATTTTAATGTTCAAGTCTTGATCACTGAAGATGGCTTATGTTGTCATCATTAGTTTATGTGTAACCTTTCTTAGTCCTTTTTAACTGATTGGTTCTGAGATCATCAGACAATTCATATTAAATTCAAAACAAATGGTAAATTAAATGTATGTTTAAGGGCCTAGATATACTGATTACTATAAATGTATTTTCTTTTAAATAGCGTCCACCTTGTACCCAACACAATAAATGGAAACATCTACCCTCCCTTAATCACCATTGCCTACAGTGACATTGATACCAAAGACGCCAATAGCCAGTCTGTGAAGGTGAGTTCCTGACTAATCAGTGCCCTTGTATGTATAAATAGAGTATAATACTGATTCAGTTTACATTTTGGTCAAAAGACAGTCTTTTTTTTTTTTTTAAGTTCTAAATAAACCTTTCTCTACATATAGTCAAGTCTTAATTATTTTTTACTAATAATGGTGAGAGGTGAGTTCGTATGGATCCTGAGTATAAAAAAGTAAGAATGGATTATGTTTTTCAGTAGAAGTCTCACCAGCAGCCTAGTATCCTTGTTCGGGATACTGGGGTATGCTGAGATGTGCAATGTCTGCTCCTGTTCTTTTTGGCCACCTTGCTTTTGTTAAGATTTTGTGGGCCGGGTGCGGTGGCTCACGCCTATAATCCCAGTACTTTGGGAGGCCAAGGCGGGCGGATCACCTGAGGTCGGGAGTTTGAGACAGCCTGACCAACATGGTGAAACCCTGTCTCTACTGAAAATACAAAAATTAGCCGGGCGTGGTGGCACGCATCTGTAATCCCAGCTACTCTGGAGGCTGAGGCAGGAGAATCGCTTGAGCCCAGGAGGCGAAGTTGCAGTGAGCCGAGACCGAGATCACTTCACTGCACTGCAGCCTGGGCAAAAGAGTGAGACTCCATCTCAAAAAAAAAAAAAAAAAATCTTATGTCTTTGCCCAATTAAGCCAGGAACTCAGACTTTACAGTGGGCATATGTGTGCTCACCAATCTGTGACCTACTTAATAGAGACATACTTCAACAGGCAGAAGGAGATGATAATTATCAGCGTTATAACTAGTACAGCTAACATGAACTAGAGGATGTAGTTTGGACCTGCAGCCAAGTAGGTTTCCCACTACTTCGTCAACTAAATTAAACTTAACTACAGGACAGAAGGCCTCTTCTGCCTGGGTGGGCCTGTATATGGAAGCGAGACCTCTTAGGCTGCACTGCAGAGAATGAGCTTAGAGAAGGTTGAGCTACACATGCTCAGTTCCTCTTCTCAACTTCTCCAGTCAGATAAAGCATCTTGCTTTGAGGAGGGATAAATGAGAGACGGATAGAGGTAAAAAAACAGAGGTAATTCTTCTATATTTTTCCTCCTAGAGATTAAGTGGCTATTCCCTTCTTTCTGTAAAAACATGAGAAGTGGAGCATAGCATTTCTTACCTCCAAACTCTGTAAGAGCTTTGAATTTCTCCTATTTTACTTCTGTATTTTAATATTCTAGTTCCTTCAGCCGGTGCTTTTGGCCTCTCTTTTGTGCTTGTACTTGTACTTGACTGCTATTGGATTCAAACTTTAATTAAGTAAAAATACATATGTAGTGTAACTTTTAAAGATTTTCCATCCTCATTTGTATTACCTAATCCAGTGCTAAAATTAGTTTCCATTGACTGAGCTTGCATACACTGTAATGAGAGGAGAAGAAAATCCAAAACATACTTGGTAACAACAAAAGACTGCCTGGTTTAAAACTTCCTGGAGTGGTGTTATGAGTAATCAAGAATATATTTATTTTCAGCTTGACCAACATAGTGAAACCCTGTCTCTACTAAAAATACAAAATTAGCGAGGCATGGTGGTGCATGCCTGTAATCCCAGCTGCTTGGGAGGCTGAGGCAGGAGAATCACTTGAACCCGGGAGGGGGAGGTTGCAGTGAGCCGAGAGCGTGCCATTGCATTCCAGCCTGGGCAACAAGAGCAAAACTCTGTCTCAAAAAAAATAAAATAAAATAATTGTGTGTGTGTGTGTGTATGTATATATATATATTTATTTTAATGTAAAACACTTCTGAGTCTTTTCTTTAAATATTATTCTTGTCCAAAATAATTCTAAACTAAGCCTTGATAAATTGAAAAATAACAAATAGAAAAAAGTTAAGTCTGCTGGTTGTGGTGGCTCACACCTGTAGTCCCAACACTATGGGAGGCCGAGGTGGGCAGATCAGTTGAGGTCAGGAGTTAGAGACCAGCCTGGCCAACATGGTGAAACCCTGTTTCTGCTAAAAATATAACAAAAAAAAAAATTATCTGGGCATGGTGGTGGTTACCTGTAATCCCAGCTACTTGGGAGGCTGAGGCAGGAGAATTCTTGTTGCTTGAACCTGGGATGTAGAGATTGTAGTAAACCAAGATTGCACCACTGCACTCCAGAGTGAGACTGTCTCAAAAAAGAAAAAAAAAAAAAAGTTAAGTCATGAAACTACATTGATGAAGTCTACCTCAAATTATTCTAATTATAAAATATACAATTCTTTCATCATTTCTTAATTTCTCATGGCAGCTGTTGCAAAATTTTACATCAGTTGTAAACATCCAGCTATGTCTCTGCTCTTTATCTAGTCTTGAGCAGATCAGGACCATCTATCATGAATTCCTTAAGATTTCCTCTTTAATATTTCAGAATCTCTGTTTCATTGTCCTTCCCATTTCTTGTTCCTGTTTCCAAGAAAGAAGGTCCCCTCCTCTCTTCCTAAACTAATCTATCTAAACTCATTTATAGTACATTTTCCAATATCCTGTTCCATCCCTAATGTCTTATTCAGACAACCTCTCTGCGAGTCCCTTTCCTTTGTTTATAAAAACTCTCAGATTGCCTTATCTTAAAAACAAACTAAAACAACCAACCAACCAAACAAACATTGTACTCAGTTCTGCCAGCTGCCCAGCTTGCTAATGTATCTCTTCATTTCCCAACCATTTACTCTTTCATCATTTGCAGTCTGGCTCTTGCCATTTACTTCTTTGAAAACCTCTTTCATGAAAGTCAGCGATGGTTTCCACGTATAGTGGCTTTCTTTACCTTGACATTTATACAACATTTGAAACTGTACTCAATGTCCTCCTCCTTCTTGAAACTCCCTATTCTGTGACCATGGTAAGACTTAAGTATCTTCCTCTCCTACCCCTCACAGTCCTCTTCTCTGACCTTTTACTAGGTTCTTCTTTCTCTTGTCTCTTAACGTAGTGGTATCTTTAAGATTTTGTTCAGATCTTTGATTAATCTACGGTTTAGCAACTGGTGGTTTACCCAGTTGCTAAATTCCTAATGTACAAGTTTAGTCAAATTCCTCAGTTACAGAAGTCTATCAGAAAATGAAATATGATTAGTCTGTGCATGAATTTAACTTATCTCCTAACAAGCCCCGTTTTTAATGTGCGTGAAAGAGATATTTAAAGTAGCACAAATAATTCTCAAAAGCATATCTATTTACATGTAAGTAAAGGTCAACTCTAATAATTTTGATAGTTAGAAACTATAGTGTTTATGGTAAAACCCAGCTACAAATGTGTTTTTATAAGAAAAGTAAGTTTGTATTACATAATTTCAGTATAGCTAATTTGTTTTGTTTTAAATACCAGGTTTCTTTCTCAGTCACATACGAAATGGATCATGGAGAAGCACATGTCCAGACAGATGTAAGTTTATTTTAACCTATTAAAATATATACAGTGTATTTTATAATTAAATAATTTCAGATGTGCAAGAAAGTTGCTAAAACAAATTTCCCAGATACTCTTTTCCCCAGCCTCCCCTAATGTTAGCCTATATAACCTTAGCACAATGATCATAATCTGGAAATTAATATTGATGTAGTCCTATTAACTCATCTACATGCTATTTGAATTTCACTATTGAATTTTTTTCTGTTTTAGGACCCAATCTAGCGTCACATATTGCTTTTAGCTGTCATAGCTCCTTAGTGTTTTAAAATATGTGACAGATTCTTAGTCTTTCTTGACCGTAATACTTTTGAAGAGTACTGGTCCATTATTTTGGCCCTCAATTTGGTTTGTCTGGTATTTTCCCATGATCAAATTGAGTTCATATAGTTTTGGCAAAGATGCCATCAAAGTGATGCTATAATAATAAATAAAAATAAGTATCTCATGGGGAAGATTCTTTGAAATTATGCAAACATCCTGCTTCTTATTCTTCTTATTCTCCCCCTCTCGTTTTTTGTTTTTTTGTGTTTTTTTGGAGATGGAGTTTTGCTCTTGTTGCACAGACTGGAGTGCAATGGCGTGATCTCAGTGATTCTCTTGTCTCAGCCTTCTGAGTATCTGGGATTACAGGCATGTGTCACCACGCCCAGCTAATTTTTGTATTTTTAGTAGAGATGGGGTTTCTCCACGTTGGTCATTCTGGTCTCAAATTCCCAACCTCAGGTGAGCCACCGCACCCAGCCGGCCCTCTTAATTTTATTTTATTTTATTTTAGATGGAGTCTCACTCTATTGCCCAGGCTGGAGTGCAGTGGTGTGATCTCGGCCCACTGCAACCTTCACCTTGTTGGTTTAAGCAATTCCCCTGCCTCAGCCTCCCTAGTAGCTGGGATTACAGGTGCATGCCACCACACCAGGCTAATTTTTTTGTATTTTTAGTAGTGACGGGGTTTCACCATGTTGGCCAGACTGGTCTTGAACTCCTGACTTTAGGCAATCCACCTACCTCAGCCTCCCAAAATGCTGGGATTACAGGCGTGAGCCACCACGCCCGGCCCTCTAATTTTATTGAATAGCATCCATTGATGATTCTTACCTGCAGAAAGTTTCACTGTGATATTTGCCTGATGGTGATTTTCTGTTTCCCTAATTACTTTTTTATTTATTTGGAACTTTACTATAAGGAGAAACTCTCCCTTTGCTCACATTATTTATTCAATTATTTATTTTTAAATCAGTGTGAACTCGTATTTATTTTATTCTAGTAATTATAATATGTTATTATTTGTTTTCTTGTTCAAATTGTCCCACATTTGGCCATTACAAGTTCCTCCAACTTGACTCCTCTGTCCTTTCAACATGTCCCACCCCACCATTTTTTTGAGCACTTCCTTACTTTCTGTTCACAGTGTTTTTGAACACCAATGAGAGAAATTACATAAATTCTCAATTGTTCTTTTGTTTTTTAGATTGCTTTGGGTGTATTGGGTGGGCTAGCTGTTTTAGCATCTCTTTTGAAGACAGCAGGATGGAAGAGGCGCATTGGGAGTCCCATGATTGACTTACAGGTATAATCTCAGCGGTTTTTAAGTAATATTTTAATCTTTTGACTCTTCTGGATCCTTTTCATAAGACACAGCTAGAGGATAAGTAAAGAAGTTGCACTGAATTTTTCTGGGGTATGTAATTAGGATAAGTATTGCTGGGTCATATGGTGTATGCGTACCTCATTTTCTTCCCACCATATTGTATGCCAGTCTATAGTCCTACCAGCAATGCTCTTCTTATTTCTGCACAAACTTGGCAACACTTGATATTTTTCCAGCCTTTCCAATTTTTGCCAATCTCATGGCATATAGTAGTATGTCACTGTTGATTTCATTTTCATTTCTCTGTACTCTTCATATACATTTTAATCATTCAGGTTTTTCCTTCTGTTAACTGCCTGTTTACATCCCTTGCCTACTTCTCTATTATGTTTCCAGTTTTTCTTGTTTATGTGAAGGATTTTTTTTATTTTCTAAATAGTAACCCCTTTTTGGTTTCTGATGTTGAAATATATGAATAAATAAATATGTGACCCATCTGTCATTTTTATCCATGTGGTCCTTTGTTTAACAGAAACTTTCAGGTTTGTTTTTGTTTTTGTTTTTGTTTGTTTTTTTGAGACAGAGTCTCACTCTGTCACCCAGGCTGGAGTGCAGAGGCACGATCTTGGTTCACTGCAACCTCCACCTCCCGGGTTCAAGTGATTCTCCTGCCTCAGTCTGCTGAGTAGCTGGGATTACAGGCATGCACTACCTTGCCTGGCTAATTTTTGTATTTTTAATAGAGACGGGGTTTCACCATGTTGGTCAGACTGGTCTTGAACTCCTGGCCTCATGATCCACCCACCTCAGCCTCCCAAAGTGCTGGGATTACAGGCATGAGCCACCACGCCTGGCCAGAAACTTTTAGTTTTGATATCATCATATCTGAATATTTTTTCAGTGCTTTTAGGATCTTGTTTAGGAAAACCTTCCCTATATCAAGATCACAAAGATAGTCCACATTTTATTCTATTAACTTTATACTTTCACTTCATATTTAACCTTTTATTTTTATCAAACATTTAAAAAATATTTACCATGTACCAGGCACTTTTTAAAGCTTTATGTATGTAATTTTCTTAATCCTCACAGTAGCTCTTTGAAGTTAGGTTATTATTATTATTCGCATTTTACACATGATGAAATTGAGGCAAAGGTTAAATTTTCTACTCGCTTGATTTTTACAGCAACTCAGTAATAGATATTTCCATTTTGCCGATGAAGAACATGAGAAAGGTTACAGCGTAACTTTAACCAAAGTATCTTTCTGATTCCAAAGCCAGTGAGCTAAGGAATCAGCAGGGGGACTTGATTTACTACTTGGGATAGTCCAGAAAGGCTTCCCAGAGAAGTGAACTTTAAGTGGGATTATCTCTTCATTCTACAGTAGTCACTGAGGCTCTACTGTCTAAGTGTCTGGCACTCTGCCAGGAACTAGAGGATGTGATAGTGAGCAAAGACAGACATAGTCTGTGCTCTCAGAAATCATGAGAGCTTACCAGAGAGAGGAAGAGAAGAATATTTGGTAAAACAATGCCCATTTTATTCCACAAAGTTTTCGAGATGAAAGTATGAAGTGGTTAGTCATTGACTAACTACATGACTAGAACTGGCAGATGAGGCTAAAAAGTTAATTTTGGCCCATATTGTGAAAGACCTTGTGGATCAGGAATTTATATTGCAGTGAGGAGTTGTTCATTTTTAACAAGGGAAGTGACACAATCCAATTCACATTTTAGAAAACTAACTCTGGTGTTAGTGTGGAGGAGAGATTAAAGGGGACTAAGAGAAAATTAGGAAGCAGTTCAATTTTCTTAGATAGTGAAAGATGAGAAGAGTTGAAGAAAGAGGCTACCAGGAATGGCCAGAAAGGTAAGGAACCAAAAGGTAGCAAGGAAGAGGAAGCAGGTGGTCTTTATAGCAAGATCATATGTGGATATGTGAAACGAGGTTTCAGGCTTAAGAAACGTAGTGGATGATGTATAAAAGTGGTAATATTACTAAAAGTGGTTTATACATTGAGTCTTAAACAGCTGTTAATTTGTTTTTTTTAATTGCAGACAGTTATGAAATTCTTGGTGTACTATGCTGGTGATCTGGCCAATGTTTTCTTTATCATCACAGTGGGAACAGGTCTTTACTGGCTTATTTTCTTCAAAGTGAGTGAGTTTCTGAATTTACCCCAACTGCCAATATCAGAATAATTGAAAAATTTTCTTTATAAAGGAACTATTTTTGTTTGGGAGAATTTTTGATCAACAGTATTAAGAAAAGTGCCCAACTCTCCATTCCTTGAGTGTGCTGAGCTTATCGATCACATCGCTATCTTCCTCTTTTATGCTTTCTTTGGTTTTTAAATTGTGCTTAAGAAAAACCTTGTTCAATTGGAAGACTTACGTGGGAGGATCCTGTGAGTCCAGAATCGAGTCCTGCCCGGGCAGCATACTAAGACCCTCCTTTCCCCCCCAAAAAAACACAACACTTTGTGTGATTATATTTAATCAAGTAATTTTTATTATAGGCACAGAAGTCTGTCTCTGTTTTGCTACCAATGCCAGTTCAGGAAGAACGTTTTGTCACTTATGTTGGATGTGCCTTTGCTCTGAAGGTAAGTTTTAAAGGACAGATTACCAAATTTAAAAGGCCTGCTAATGAACTAATAAGTCTTTAAAATTAAAATGCTTTCAAAAATCTTTGGTGTGAAATTCACTTTGGTTTTGAAAGAAAGCATTAATTATTTTATGCAGTAAATTTACTTTTATTTGTAGTAGATGCTCAGTCTGAAAATCTGCCTTAAATATTTTTTTCAAAGAAGCCATAAATTTGTATGGCTTATTTGATAAAATGATATTTCAGTATATAACTTTCCTTAAAGTCTGATGATACATTCACAATGGGACAAAATGTCTTCAGGCATGAATTTTGTCTCCATTAATCAAGGATAAAGTGTTGAGATCTTAAAGCTGTTTTGTCTGTCTCCAGATTCCTTTGCTCCTTTCTTCCTATGACCCCCATCCTCAACTCAGTGTTCTCTATCAATATAGGTGAAGCTCTTTATATGCCTCTTGATAGTCCTTATCCCATTGTACTGTGAATATTAAGTGTCTCCTTTTTCCACAGGCTGGGAGCTTCTCGAAGTGAAGTATCCCATACTTAGATTTTTATCCTTTATTTGATCAATAATGCAGCAACTAGAAAGAATGCCTCAGTTTAAACATATTGCTTCTATAAATGAGAAAGATGTGTTTCAACAACGCATTCTGTAAAAATCAGAAATCTTAATAGCAGAAATAGAAAAAACAGACAGAGCATTCAAAAACTTTAATTAGGAAAAACAAGCTATAGTTGAAAATATCTTTACTTATAAAGAAGTCAACTGATCTACAAAATGAGGTGTGCTTCTAGAATCTTTGGGAGTCAATTATATAAGTCCCTATGTGAGGAGGAAAAATGTCTCTTTTCGTATTCCTATTTTAAAGAAATAAATAAAAAGGGAAGGTAAAGTAAAATGTATATGAAAATTCTGTGAATTTGGTGATTCCAGGTTATCTGATGAGCTTCTAATGATCCCCTAGTGGTATTATAACTTCATGTGAATTCACTTATGAACGTATATGTTCTTGTGATAACAGTATGTTTCTTAAAGAGTCAATATTGGTTTTATAAGCAGGCTTAATGCTGGTACTCTTTCAGGTGTTTTATTATATGTCATTCTCAGGCACTACAATTTTTGCATAAGCTCATATCGCAGATTACAATAGATGTATTCTTTATTGATTGGGAGCGACCTAAAGGAAAGGTTCTTAAAGCTGTTGAAGGTAAGTGAAATATACATTTGTACCAAAATTCTTTTGCTATCCTTGCAGAGCAGAGGAGGTAGAATTCTTTTACTCATTTTATTTTTCTGACCAGGTGAGGGTGGTGTACGAAGTGCCACTGTTCCTGTAAGCATATGGAGAACATATTTTGTAGCAAATGAATGGAATGAAATTCAGACTGTGAGAAAAATTAATTCACTATTTCAAGTACTTACTGTCCTCTTCTTTTTGGAGGTATAAACTGTTTTAATGTGATTATATGCAACTTACATGTACCTTATAAATATTAAACTAATATAATTCCAACTAAGTTTTCATGACAGTGGAAGATTTCTCTAAAGGTTGAAATATTGTTGTGAAGCCATTAAAAAGGAGTGACTTTATGTTATATACTTTACCACAATTTTTTTTTTAAGTTTACCATCTTAAGCATTTTTGAGTGTAGAGTTTAATAGTGTTAAGTCAGCCAGGCGCAGTGGCTCACGCCTCACTTTGGGAGGCCAAGGCAGGCGGATCACCTGAGGTCGGGAGTTTGAGACCACCCTGGCCAACATGGAGAAACCCTGTCTCTACCAAAAAATACAAAATTAGCTGGGCATGGTGGCACATGCCTATAATCCCAACTGCTCGGGAGGCTGAGGCAGGAGAAGCGCTTGAACCCAGGAGGCGGAGGTTGCAGTGAGCCAAGATCGCGCCATTGCATTCCAGCCTGGGCAAAAAGAGCGAAACTCCATCTCAAAAAAAAAAAAATAGTGTTAAGTACATTCGCATTGTCATGCAAAATCATCATCACCATTCATCTCTAGAACTCTTCATCTTGCAAAACTGAAACTCCATACCCCTTAAACAACCCTGTACCCATTCCCTGCTAGACCTAACCCCTGGCAACCACCATTCTATAATACTTCCTGTCTCTGTGTGTTTGACTGCTCTAGGTATAAGGAGTGGCTTTAAAACCAATAGTTTGTATCAGAAGCCCTCGGGGATCTTTTGTAAAATACCTATGCTCGGGCTCACCCTTAGAGACTATGTTTGATTTAGTAGCTTTGAGGTAAACCCAGGTATCTATATTTTGAAAAAGCTCCCTACTCCCTGATCCGTATTCTCCCCTGCATTAGAATCACTATTATAAGTTTGATATTTTTCAACTAATTTTTATTGAAAACTTACTATAGACTATGTTCTGTGCTAAGAGCTGGGGCTAAAATGAACAAGATGCAACATATTTATTATACATTTGCAGTTATTTCATGGATTTAGTTGAAATTATTAAAGTATTCAGTACTAAGTATAAGACTGAACATGGAAACCGTTTATATGGGAATAGGTTTTCTAAGGAATTATCTGCTTAATTAAGATTGAATATAAATCATTAACTCTTAGGTCTGTCTGTCTTCTCTCTTTTTTCTTCTTTCTTTCCATTCTCTTTCCCCTTTCCCTTCCTTTATTTTTGTAAAACTGGTAGAAGACTGTTTGTATCCTTAGAGCTTTTAAATAATATGAGCAATACTTCCAAAATTCACTTGAAGTAGTATTTTGGTTTTTCTTAAATGAACAGATAAAATTTATATATGTTTATAGTTTACAATACAGTGTTTTGATATATGTATTCATTGTGGAATGGCTAAATCAAGCTAGTTTATCTGTTACCTCACATACTTCTTTTCTTTTTGAAGGGGTGTGTGTGTGTGTGTTTAGGAGTTTCCTCAGCTTTAAAAGATATTACATGAAAAAGTTTTATAGTCAAGTAAGTTTGGAAAATATTGGATTCAGTATAATCATGTAGTACCTTTTACTGTAAAACTTCTCAGGACCTTTATTCTACAAGGGTGGGAAGCATGGAGGTGAGTGTAATGGATGGACCAAATGTATTTAAACATAGATTATTTTTTCAAAGAACTTATGCCCTTTAGAAGACATTTTGTAATATACTGTTTTAAAGTATAAAAATGTTTAGTACAGTGCCTGGAACATGTCAAATACTCATGAAATACTAGTTGTTGGTTTCACTCATTGGTAGTTTACTAATGAAAGTTTTATCCTTTGAATTAAATTTGTATTCCTGTCAGTGTGTATGACAATAAGGTTATATTTGACCCTTAGTCATATTGAGAAGAATGCCAAATGAACTAACTAAATATTGTGTAATAAATACTTTGTAGTTAAGATACTGGATAATAATTATTTTTATCTAGATTTTCTACTGTTTATACAAACTTGGATATTTTAGTTTTTCAAGGTGAGTAGGGAGAGGTTTTCTATTTTCAGTCTAGAGTAGTTTTCTTTATCCATGTCTGTTTAAATTATTACTTTTCCTTTTACTCCAGGTTGTGGGATTCAAGAACTTGGCATTAATGGACTCATCTTCTAGTCTTTCTAGAAGTCCATCTAGCTATGTAGCTCCTTATAGCCGCATTTTGAGATATGCAGTGTCTGCTGCTCTTTGGCTAGCCATTGGAATTATACAGGTAATATTACTTCTAAGTAACATTACTTATTTATAACTCTGCTTACTTACTGATTATCATCAAACATTGACCACATCCTTCTTTCTGTAGCAGAAAGAAGGTGACAAGAGCAATAAGCTAATAGTCAGTTCTTTTTTTTTTTTTTTTTTGAAACAGTCTTCGCTCTGTCGCCCAGGCTGGAGTGCAGTGGCATGATCTTGGTTCACTGCAGCCCCTGCCTCCCAGGTTCAAGCAATTCTCCCACCGCAACCTCCTGAGTAGCTGGGACTGTAGGCGCCCACCACTACATCCAGCTAATTTTTTTGTATTTTTAGTAGAGATGGGGTTTCACCATGTTGGCCAGGCTGGTCTTGAACTCCTGACTTCAGGTGACCCTCCTCCCCTCCCAAAGTGCTGGGATTACAGGTGTGAGCCATCGCACCCAGCCAGTAGTCAATTCTTACATTGTGTTAGTCACTGTACTAATTAACTACTGTTGATCCATCACTTCTTGGCCTTTAGGCTAAGATCAAGTGTAATTACTGTTGATCCTTGAACAACATGGGGTTAAACTATTTGAACTCATTGAGAGTAGAAAATACAGTGTTCACAGAATGCAAATTCTGCATCTGTAGAGGGCCAACTTTCTGTATAGATGGGTTCCAGCAGGACTGAATGCGGGACTTGAATATGGGTGGATTTTGGTATACTTGGGGGTTCTGGACTCAATACCAACATACTAAAGGACAATTGTAATTGCTTTATACCTAATAATGCCTCAATCTTTATAATAGCCCTCAGAGATAAGCTCTGTTATTATCCTCATTTTATAAATGAGGAAACTGAGACACAGGAAGGCTAAAAAAATTGCCTGAAGTCATGTGACTAGTAACTGACAGAACTGGAATTTGAACTCAGACAGCCTGATTTCAGAGTTCACATTCTTGTCGATAGTGGGGCTCTGAAGGGCCTTTGAGAGTCTGCAGCTTTATAGTCATAGGACAGACTCCTTGTTTAGTTTATATGTAAATACAGGGACAGATAAACTACCCTAAATATGTTGTTTTCTTTTGAAACATAACTTATTGTTTACATTTATTTATATATCATGAAACCTTACTCAAATTGCTCATACCCCTTGTGGAGTTTTTCTTGAAATATTTATTAAAATGACCAAAAGTAAAAATAAGTATTTTTAGCCTCAGGTCCCATGGATCTAGTAGAGGCTATAAAGAAAAAAAAAAAAAAAAAAAAAAGGAAAGAAAAAAAAGAAAAAGAAAGAAGCAGCAGCAAGCATCTAACTTTCAGGTACTCATAAACAGAAAGAGTCCTTCTGTTTAAAATTTCCTTAACTTTTATAATCAGCACATGAAGATAGGACCTCTAGAGAGACCAATTTTAACTTCCTATAGCTGGCTAATAGCTATCTACCTAGAACAGCCTACTTTTAAGGATCTTTTGAGATTTTTGTTTGTTTGGTTTTTGTTTTTAGAGACAGTCTTCCCCTGTCTCCCCGTCTGGAGAGCAATGATGCAATCATAGTTCACTGCAGCCTCAACCTCCCGGGCTCAAGCAATCCTCCTGCCTCAGTCTCCTGAGTAGCTGGGACTATAGGCACATGCCACCACACCCAGCGAATTTTTTTTTTTTTTTTTTTTTTGAGACAGAGTTTCACTCTTGTTGCCCAGGCTGGAGTGCAATGGCGTGATCTCAGCTCACTGTAACCTTTGCCTCCCAGGTTCAAGCGATTCTCCTGCCTCAGCCTCCCAAGAAGCTGGGATTACAGGGGACTGCCACCATGCCCAGCTAATTTTTGTGTTTTTAGTAGAGACGGGGTTTCACCATGTTGGCCAGGCTGGTCATAAACTCCTGAGCTCAAGCTATCCTCCCATCTTGGTCTCCCAAAGTGCCAGGATTACAGGTCTGAGCCAGATTGAAATATTTTAAAGAGAGCATATTCTTAGAGAATTAGGTCCAGGTGGTGGTATTCAGTAATCTGTGTATTAACTTTTTAAATATATATTTATTTTAAATTGATGAGACTTACTCAAACATGAAACTACAGGGATAGAGTTAGTAAAGGACAGCTGACAACCAGAAAAAGAAAACAAACATATTAGAATTGGAAACAAGATAGAATCAAAAGACTATGGGTTTTGATGTTTACCATCAATGTAATAGTAAGGAAATATTTTGTACAATATACCAATGTATTTTGTGAGTATATCAGATTCCTGTGGATGTAGATAGTCTAAAGCAGTATCATCTGAAACTTTTCATATTTGGTTGAATATAACACAATCAAAAACAAAATAAGAGTGGCTGAAATCAAAGAGAACCTTGTCTTTCCCGTGAAAAAGATGAGCAGAGGTCCAAAGTACAGGGCTGGAGTGGAATGGTGGCTTAGTGCTACTGTCAGGACCCAGAAGCCTGTCCTTTTGCCCAGCCACAAGGGACTTCCATCTCCACAGTCCCTTCATGGTCCATAATGGTCAATGAAGTTACAGGAGGGAATTGAAGTAGGTAAGGTCGCCTTTTCTTTAACAGCCTTTTCAGAAGTGCCTTTCAATATCTTCTTGGCTAGAACTTAATAGCATGGCCACATCTAACTGCACTAGAATCTTTCAGCTGGGCAGCAGTATATCCTGCTCAAGGAAGGGATCTGTTACTAAGGAGAAAGGGTTGTTGGGACAGCACCTAGCAATCTCAGACACCACCATCTAACTTCATTCTTTGCATCTCACTTTGCTGTCAACTGGATAGTAAACCTTTTCTCTCCATGGTAATATTCTAAAATGATCAGTGTTTATATATTTGTCAAGAATCTTTGAGAGTTCCTTTAACAACCTGTTACAGTTTTGTAAATTTGTCTAAACTCTTCTTGATTCTAATGATGTCAGGCTTTATTGTTCACTCCTTCTATTTCCTTAAACCCAGCCTCTTCAGCTTTTAAGTGGTGTCTTTTGATTTTTAAACCTTGAATATTGCTGTTTTTGACATCCTTTAAAGAGGTTTAAAATATGTATATATATGCCGGGCGTGGTGGCTCAAGCCTGTAATCCCAGCACTTTGGGAGGCCGAGACGGGTGGATCACGAGGTCAGGAGATCGAGACCATCCTGGCTAACATGGTGAAACCCCATCTCTACTAAAAAAATACAAAAAACTAGCCGGGGGATGTGGCGGGTGCCTGTAGTCCCAGCTACTCGGGAGGCTGAGGCAGGAGAATGGCGTAAACCCGGGAGGCGGAGCTTGCAGTGAGCTGAGATCCGACCACTGCACTCCAGCCTGGGCGACAGAGCGAGACTCCATCTCAAAAAAAAAAAATAATAATAATAATAAAATAAAATATGTATATAGAGTATGTAGGAAAACATTTTCAGTAGTCAGCTACTGTAGATTCACTTACCTATTCATTCACATATTTAAGTGCATTTTATGTACTGGATGCTGTGCTGAGCTTATGGATATGCTGTTACAGGAACAAATGACAGATTGTGCCAAGTGCTGTGAAGAGATGCAGCAGGGACATGAGATAGAGAGTAAAAAGAAGGGAGGAGAGTGGAGGGTAGGAATGGGGGACAGTGGGGGCAGCTTTAAATAGGGGAGTTGGGAAATTTTACCTTTTTGTGAAACATGTCTAAAAAGATGTACCAGGTAAAATTTTTATTTATAAAATTTCTGTTTCTACTATTAAATCTAAGAAAACACTGGAAACCATTCCATATGAATTTTTAATACTTTATAGTCAGAATACTAGATATATGCTTTTTATGTGCTGTTCTGGCAGAGAAAATTAATTTGAAAAGTAGAGAATTTTCTCATGTCTTGGAATTTAGATGAGCAAAATGACAAAACCAAACATAAATCTGACCATCGATGCATTGATTTGTCCTACATTTTTAAAAGACTTTTTCTTTCTTCCCACGTGTTTGTCATAGCTTGTTTTAATGACACAGAAAGTTTGCAAAGCTCAAAATAGATTCCCTCAATGACTCAACACAATTTCAAAATCCTCCTCCCTTCGACAGAAGACTCAGAAATGATAAGTAGGACTTTATCACATAGGAACTGTTAAAGACCACTGTGCTTTTGGTTGGAACTTTTTTTTTCTTAAGATACTACACTGTGGCTGTAACAGAAAATTAAAATCCTAAAAGCTAATAAACATAAACTTGGCTTAATGTTTTAGATCGTGTTCTTTGCTGTCTTTTATGAGAGATTTATAGAAGATAAAATTCGACAGTTCGTTGATTTATGCTCTATGAGTAATGTAAGTACTTTCTGACTTCATCTTGCAACTGTTACTTTCCCTTTTTAAAGGTCATGAGTTTGTTAAGAGAGGCTTTAAAAGTCATTTGGTATGACTGAATTTTTGGTCCAATTTTCCACTGGTTGTTAATTCCAGAGATAATTATAATGAGCTACAAGTTAATATTTACTGCCTTAGTTTTTTCATCTTTTTTTGTGTGTTTTGTTTGTTTGTTTGTTTTTGGAAACGGTCTTGCTCTGTCACCCAGGCTGGAGTGCAGTGGCACCATCTTGGCTCACTGCAACCTCTGGCTCCCGGGTTCAAGCAATTCTCACACCTCAATCTCCTGAGTAGCTGGGATTACGGGTGTGCACCACTCTGCTGGACTAATTTTTTTTTTTTTTGTTTTTGTATTTTTGGTACAGATGGGGTTTCACCATGTTGGCCAGGCTGGTCTTGAACTCCACCTGCCTCCAGCCTCCCCAAGTACTGGGATTACAGGTGTGAGCCACTGTGCCCAGCCTGTTTTTTTCACCTTTATTTACAGTTTCTTAATTATTAATTTCTTATGCTTCCAAGTAGTTCATTAATTCCAGCACCCCTGAAAATTGTTTGTATATCAACGCTGTTTCTTCCTTTCTTTTTTTTTTTTTTCTTTTTTTTCGAGAAAAGGCTCGCACTGTAACCCAGGCTGGAGTACAGTGGTGCAGTCGTAGCTCACTGCAACCTTGACCTCCTGAGTTCAAGCAATCCTCCCACCTCAGCTTCCCAAGTAGCTGGGACCACAGGTGTGCACCACCAACGACTCAACTTTTTTTTTTTTTTTTTTTTTTTTTTTTGTAGAGAAAGAGTCTCCCTATGTTGCACAGACTTATTTCTCCCTTTCTTGGAAAATATCTTCAATCTCTTTTTCAAACACTTTAAAAGAAAACCTTATTATCCTTGATTACTGTATTATCCTCTTTATATATTTCCCAAGAATACAATCTTCATTATTTTGGGAAAAAGAAAGCAATTTTAAGGAAAACTTAATTTTTTGTTGTTTTGCATAAGAGTTGCTAATTGCTTCTTTTTATTCTCTTTTTATAGATATCAGTGTTTCTATTATCCCACAAATGTTTTGGATATTACATTCATGGTAGATCAGTACATGGGCATGCAGATACTAATATGGAAGAAATGAATATGAACCTTAAAAGAGAAGCGGTATGAAAATGTTTTACATCTTTTTGTTTTTAAGTTGAGAAATGGATTCTTATAAATCTTGGATTTGTTTTTTTTAAAAAAGTCTTTATTGATAACTTTTTTTTTTTTTTTTGAGATGGAGTCTTGCTCTGTCACCCAGGCTGGAGTGCAGTGGCCCAATCTTGGCTCACTGCAGCCTCTGCCTCCTGGATTCAAGTGATCCTCCCGTCTCAGCTTCCTGAGCAGCTGGGACTACAGGCATCTGCCACTACACCCGGCTAATTTTGTATTTTTAGTAGAGACGAGGTTTCACCATGTTGGCGAGGCTGGTCTTGAATCCTGACCTCAGGTGATCCACCCACCTTGGCCTCCTAAAGTGCTTGGATTACAGGCGTAAGTCACCGCACCTGACCTATTGATCACTTTGAAAGTTGCTAGGGGCTGCCGGGCATGGTGGCTCACGCCTGTAATCCCGGCACTTTGGAGGCCAAGGCGAGTGGGTCATGAGGTCAGGAGATCGAGACCATCTTGGCTAACACAGTGAAACCTCGTCTCTACCAAAAATACAAAAAAAATTAGCTGGGCATTGTGCCGACGCCTGTAGTCCCAGCTACTCACGAGGCTGAGGCAGAATGGCCTGAACCCGGGAGGTGGAACTTGCAGTGAGCCGAGATCGCACCACCGCACTCCAGCTTGGGCGACGGAGCGAGACTCTGTCTCAAAAAAAAAAAAAAAATTGCTAGGGACCAGCTCACCCTGAACATCCACAAAGGCAAAGAATCTAATTTTATCTTGTAGTTCCTATATGAACTGTATTTCACAGTAACCAGATAATTCATGAGGGAAAGTTTCTCTTTATAGAAGAAAGTAGAAGGAATTCTAAGTTAGAAAAATTACCATTTTGCAGCGACTAATGGATTGATGAATGTAATCTGCCATCATCAGTGGATGCTAAACAATTAAGTGATTGTTGACAGGGAACTTTATAATGAGGGATCAGGTTGACGTAATTTAGACGCCCTGTAAATAAAAATAAGGATAACTGACATATACACTTCCTGCCATGATGCAGTAGGAAGTATATAACACCAATGAAGTATTTTTGCCTAAAAAACTGAACCTGAATATAATCAACCCTCTAGCCTAATCACCAGTTTACAGGAAATACAAGCGATAAAGGGACAAATTAAATAGCGCCATAGAAAGTAATTAGCCAGGTCTGGGTATAGGCTGCCTCACAGGATAAATTACTTAGTGTCTCCAGACAAATCAATGGCATGAAAAGAGAAGGAAGGATGATGGTGGCAGTGTACGAACTATTACATTACAAGAAAGATTTGAAAAACAAACCAATCTGATACAATATGTGGACTTTATTTGGATCCTGATTCAGACAAACCAACTGTTTAAAAAATCTGGGAGATTTTTAGTGGACTAAATGTTAAGAAATAACTAATTTTGTTAGGTATGAAAATGGCATGGTAGTTATTTATTTTAAAGTTCTTATTAGAAATGCATACAAAGCATTTACAGATGAAATGACATGGTCTGGGTTTTACTTTAAAATACTCTAAGAAAAAGAAAATTTGGGAGGATAGATGAAACAAAATTGATAAAATATTAGTAATTGCTGAAGCTAGGTAGTGAGTGGTTTACTGTTCTCTCTACTATGTACATTTGGAAAACTTCCATAATAAAATTTTTTAGAGAATAGGATGTGCTTAAGCAGAAAAACCAAGAGGATTTAGTGATTAAGGGCCATACCTGTGACTTGTAAGAATTTGATACGTGATAGTGGCATTTCAGAGAAGAATTTATTTAATACATTGAACTGGATCACTTGATTAAACATTAGCAATTACCTTGTGATTAAAAAGTTAAATGTAAAACATGAAGCCATAAGAACCTAGAAAAGAATATTTCAGACTGGAGGATGATATTCTAAGGATAAAGAATAGAAAGCATCAAAAAAATATTAATTGATGTTACTTTATTAATATAGTACATTTACATATCAAGCAATCATAAATAAAAGGTAGTAAATTAGAGTAAAATACTTATAATAAATATGACAAAGATATTGATAACAATATTGAAAGATATGCAAATCACTAAGAAAACAGTAAATTAAAATCTCAATGGAAAAATGACCAATAGATACTAATAAACCTCTAAAAAGATTTTAACTCATAATCAAAGAGCTGAATATAAAAATAATGATTTTCCCCTCTTCAAATTAGCAAAATTTTTTTAGAAAAGCTAATACTTAATAGCATCAAGGACACAGTGAAATGGGCAACCACAAAGCTACTGGTGGCAGGTTGAATTTATGCAGACCTTCTTGAAAGTGTTTGGGCAACGTATATACCAAGAGCTTTTTAATGTTCATGATCTTTAATTCACTGATTTTATGAATGTTAACTCAAGGAAAAATTAACAATATGAACAGCTACTTACATTCAGGATCTTTATCACAGGAGTTATTTATAAGGGAAAAAGTATGTAAAAATTGGAGAATATTAAATAAATTGGCTTACCTTTATGGTGAAATCTTAAGTAGATGGTAAAATCATGTTTTATAGAATATTTAATGACATGAGGAATTGCTCAGGCTATAACGTTAAGTGAAAAAGAAGTCATTGTGATCCCAATTTTATGCTATTTATATGTACATCCCTTAGACGAAAGACTGGAAATGAAATTCCTTAATATATCTATATTTCTGGGTGTTGAGACTAGGTAATTTTTTTCTTTTCTTTTTTGTATTTCTCTTTATTTTGTAAATTTTCTGCAATGGCATGCATGTTTTTAATCAAGAAAAAAAATTTTCAATAAAGAAGTTCACTATATGTATTCTCCCTTTAACTGTATAGAAAGCCAAGTGCCATATTATGTTTTCAGGTTAGATTTAGACAAAGAAGGAAAATATTAACCTCTGGAGTAGGTAGACAGGCTTTATATAGGCCAGAGAACTTGAGTCGAGCCTTGAAGCATCAATCAAATCAAAAATTTTTTACATATTTGTGGTTGTCAGGATCCAAGTTGTATCAGGGAAACCCAAAATGAATATGGATATCTGGTTCATAACATTAACTGTTTGGTCATGTATCACTATGTTTTATTGGAATTAATTAAGGAAGCATCTCAAAAATGTTTAGAAAACAAAAAAGATCATTTGCAATTATAAAACTAGTTAACTCCAAAGCAAGACCTTTCAGCATACATTAAAAGAGCAATAATCTTCATTATAAGGGAAGCTAAGAATATCAATATACAATAAACATATATATAGTCTTTATATCATCTCCTTTGCTCTACTTAAATATATATACTCTACCTAAAAATATATATATGCTCTACTTAAATATATAAATGTATATGTGATAAACATATAAATAGATATATTTAGATATTATAGATAAATATACATGTATTTTTCTTTTTTTTTTAAGTAGAGCAAAGGAGATGATATAAAGACCTGTAAGGGAGTATGAATTAGAATAAAGTAGAAATTAGCAAAATCTGGGAACCTTGGATAATGGTAGAATCTGTTTCTCAAATACAATTTCAGTGAATTTCACTTAGCACCTGAATCTTGTAATACATGATAACAGCTAAAAAACAGTCTGTATTTTCTTTTTGAGGCAGGAAATTTTTTATAATTTTGATCTTAACTTAAATTCTTTAACTTTTCAGGAAAATTTGTGTAGCCAGCGAGGTTTGGTACCCAACACAGATGGTCAGACTTTTGAGATTGCAATTTCTAACCAGATGAGACAACATTATGACAGAATTCATGAGACACTAATAAGGGTTTGTATAAAGTACAGTTCAGATATATTCTGTCAATATTTAATGTTTTTTAGATACCAAGAACATAAGACTTTGTATTTATTCATTTCTCTTTTTTACGTTAGAAAAATGGTCCTGCTAGACTATTGAGTTCATCAGAAAATACTTTTGAGCAGAGTATAAAGGCATATCATATGATGAATAAATTTCTTGGCTCCTTCATTGACCATGTATGTATGTCAACATTTATATTTAAGCTGGGATCAAATGCAGTTTTTAAAAGGTTAAGTGGGAATGTCAATTATTTCTTCAAGTCAACCAAGTCAGTAAACTTAGAACCCCCCCGCTTAGGACCTTCCCTTTTTTTGTCTGTCACATTCAATACTTAGGAATAATATATTTTTAAAAGACATTTCTAGCCATTAACAAACTATGGCTTAGGGATAGAGTTAGGTTATGCAAAAGTAAAATGAAATTTTCTTTGTCTGTTAACATAATGATGATTCCCTTATACTATATCTGCACTGGAATTTTGTTAGCCAGTTCCCAAAATATTACTGTATTATTCATTATTGAAATCCTTGTGTTATGCTATGATTGTACTTCTGAAAAGCATTTTATAAATTGATTTTCAGTATATCTAGCCCTAAATACTACTAAGGGCATTTAAAATTTAAAACATTCCTATAGAGAAGTTTGTTACAGGTTTCAGTGTAGTAAATTCAGTCTTTTTGAAGAACAGATTTTCTTTGTGTACTGTTCATTTTTCATTTTCTCTCCTGCTGATTTTACATTAATTGCAAAGCATTTATTTCACTGCTGTTTTTGAAATGATGCTGTCTCTTTTTTTATTAGGTTCATAAGGAAATGGATTACTTTATAAAAGATAAGTTGCTTCTTGAAAGAATTCTTGGAATGGAATTCATGGAACCAATGGAAAAAAGCATCTTTTACAATGGTATCTTTTAAATCCCTTTGTAGAACTTGATAACTGTTTTCAAAGTTTGAGAAAAAAGTGCTTGTAGATATTTTTCGTTTTTTCTTTTTTTTTTTTGAGATGGAGTCTCGCTGTATCACCCAGGCTGGAGTACAGTGGTACAATCTCAGCTCACTGCAAGCTCCATCTCCCGGGTTCACGCCGTTCTCCTGCCTCAGCCTCCTGAGTAGCTGGGACTACAGGCACCCACCACCACGCCCGGTTAATTTTTTTCACTAGAGACGGGGTTTCACCATGTTAACCAGGATGGTCTTGATGTCTTGACCTCGTGATCCACCCACCTTGGCCTCTCAAAGTGCTGGGATTACAGGCATGAGCGACCGAGCCCAGCTGATATTTTTCTTTTGATTTAATAATTTTATGGATAGGCGCATTGGTTCATACCTGTAATCCCAGCACTTTGGGAGGCTGAGGCAGGTGGATCACCTGAGGTTAGGGGTTCCAGACCAACCTGCCAACATGGTGAAACCCGTCTTTTCTAAAAATACAAAATTTAGCCAGGCATGGTGGCAGGCACATATAGTCCCAGCTACTTGGGAGGCTGAGGCAGGAGAATGACTTGAACCTGGGAGGTGGAGGTTGCAGTGAGCTGGGTTCACTCCATTGCACTCCAACCTGGGTAACAAGAGTGAAACTCTGTTTCAAATAATAATAACAACTTTACATAAAAACAAAGGAAATACAATGAACTCAGTTAACCTCATGAATTATAATTCTTTTCTGTGTTCTATTTTATTATGTCATATAGCAGGAAACAAACACATAAAAGATTCTATAAGAAAGTAGAAAAGGTGAATTTCAGAATCAACAGTCCACATGGAGAAGATAGTAAAACAAATAAAATTCAGATTTTATTGGAACGTTCGTTTAATGCCAAACATATGAAACACTTAAAGAAGAATAACATTTGTGATTAATCTTTAATACTTAATTTTTTATCTTATCCAAGTTTGTAAAAATTGCTAATATTTGTGACAGGAATAGTGATTAAACCTGGTTTCATATTAAAAAGATAGTATACATGTCATTTGTAGTATGACTGATGACGTATTGTATGAGTAAGAATGGAAGTGGTATAACCAATGCCCTGACCTAGATATCCTTTACCCATATGTTATTGCATGCCAGATATTGTGTCAGTCTGAGATACACAGACGAATGATCCCTACCTTGGGTATCTTGTTTAACAGACTATAGAAGACAAACATGTGAATAAAGAGGGTGGTACTGGCATAGAAGTCTGTACAGGCACAGGTTGTGCCGGGGACAGAAGGGAGCATAGAAAATCTAACCAGATATGAGGTAAAGCCAGAAGGGGCAACATGGAGAAGTTTGAACTGAGTTTTAAAAACTCAGTAGCTGTTCGTCAACCGAGAGGATTAAGGTAAGAGAGGGAGGCAAAGACATTCATGCAGACAGGGAAAAGGGGATTCAAAAACAGTGCACAAAGTGCATTATGCACTTTCAAACTTTATAAAGTCTGATATGAAGTGGGACACAGTGGAAGAGAGTACTTGAAAGATAAAGAAGGCAGAGACCAAATTACAAAGGCCTTGCCTGATACACTAAGGAGTTTCACTCTATCCTGTAAACCTGTTGTTTCTAAAATTTTTTTTTAAATTTTTTGCCCCACAAGATGTATATAAGTTGATCCATGGAGGCGTGAGAAGAAAATATTAAAATGTCTATTTGTATAAATTTGCAATTTAATCACCATTAATCTATTTTTAAATTTATATGGAGTAGTAATTAATAAAATATTTCTATTATATCTATTATGGGTTGCATGCTCAACATCTTATTCTGATAGGGATGCATGATCAAAATGATTTAGAAACCACTGCTAATGGGGCCGGGTGCGGTGGCTCATGCCTGTAATCCCAGCACTTTGGGAGGCCGAGGCAGGCGGATCACCTGAGGTCAGGAGTTCAAGACCAGCCTGGCCAACATGGTGAAACCCTGTCTCTACTAAAAATACAAAATTAGCCAGGAGTGGCGGTGCATACCTGTAATCCCAGCTACTTGGGAGGCTGAGGCAGGAGAATTGCTTGAACCCAGGAGGCGGAGGTTGTGGTGAGCTGAGATCGCGCCATTGCACTCCAGCCTGGGCAACAAGAGCAAAACTCTGTCTGTAAAAAAAAAAAAAAGAAAAGAAAAGAAAAAGAAACCACTGCTAATGAACATGGATATATCACTGAAGGGTGCTAAGCAGATCTGATTTGTAAATTGGAGAATTACTCTGTTAGTAGGTTACAAGTTGAGTTTAAATAGATGCAAAATTGTAATAGCATAGTTTAGACATTAGGATTATAGCTTTCCTCCAGGGCATAGTGGCTCACACCTGTAATACCAGCCCTTTGGGAGACCAAGGCAGGCGGTCACTTGAGCAGTTCAAGGCTGCAGTGAGTTATGATCATGCCGTAGCACTATAGCCTGGGTGGCAGAGCAAGACCCTGTCTCTGTAAAACAAAAACAGACAAACAAAAATATTGTAGCTTTCAAAGTCTTCTGGTCTTGGATTCAAAACCTGACTCTACCATTTACTGGCTTTGTGAACTTTGAGAAACTTGCTTAGCCTTTCTGAACTTTAATGCCTTCTTTGTAAAATTGGTTACAATCCTCTAAAAGTTTTTTGGAGTTATTATGTGTTAATATAAAGAACCCAGTGAAGTATCTGTTATGGACAGGCACTCAGAAAAGGAAATGTTATTATTATTATTATTATTATTTTTTTTTGAGATGGAGTTTCACTCTTGTTGCCCAGGCTGGAGCGCAGTGGTGTGATCTTGGCACACTGCAACCTCCGCCTCCCAGGTTCAAGTGATTCTCCTGCCTCAGCCTCCCAAGTAGCTGGGATTACAGGCGTGTGCCACCACACCTGGCTAATTTTTGTATTTTTAGTAGAGGCGGGTTTTCACCATGTTGGCCAGGCTGGTCTTGAACTCGTGACCTCAGGTGATCTGCCCGCCTCGGCCTCCCAAAGTGCTGGGATTACAGGCGTGAGCCACCACGCCTGGCCCTATTATTTTTAATAATACAATAGTCACCTTCTTTCTTCCTGCTTTTTTTCTTCCTTTCTCCTTCAGTCTTCCTTCCTCTTACTCCTATCTTCCTCCTCTTTCTAACTGTGTTCTTCCATCTCTCTATCTTCTTCTTCTTTTTTTTTTTTTTGGAGATGGAGTTTCGCTCTGTTGTCCAGGCTGGAGTGCAGTGGCGCAATCTTGGCTCACTGCAACCTCTGCCTCCCAGGTTCAAGCAATTCTCCTGCCTCAGCTACTCAAGTAGCTGGAATTACAGGTGCCTGCCACCACACCTGGCTAATTTTTGTGTTTTTGGTAAAGATGGAGTTTCACCATATTGGCCAGGCTGGCCTCGAACTCCTGACCTCAAGTGACCTGCCCACCTCAGCCTCCCAAAGTGGGATTACAGGTGTGAGCCACCGCTCCTGGCCTCACTATCTTCGTCCTCATCAAGAGGTGATGAGACTATGAGCTAAGGCAGTAGCAGTGGGGCTAGAGAAGAAAGGATTGCCAGAAATGTTAAGGGAAAAGACTAGTCAAAAATTATCCAGACTTCTCGCTGTGTGACTAAGTGGGTGGTGGTGCCTTTCAATAACAGAGGCAATACAGAAGGAGGACCAGGTTTTGAGGGAAAGAGGATGAATTTAGTTTTCAGTATGTTGCATCTTGAGGTACTTTAGGACATCTAGGAAGAAGTATCCAGTAGGCATTAAATATAAGGGACCAGGTCATAGGAGAAAGTAGAAGCACACAATAAATTGAGGAGTTGCTATCATATGAAGTCATTGCTGGAGCAGTGTTAGTAGAAAATCACCAAGAGACAGTATGTAAAACAGGTTTATTTTTAAGATTATATATGCAAGTATAATGTGCATATTTTGTAAGGATATAACTTATAGGTCAGTGAATTTTCACAAACTGAATATACCCCTGTAACTAGTACCCTTTCAAGAGAGAACATTACCAGCACTCCAGATGCCCCCTTGTATAAAGCAGATGTTCCTAACTGGGTATCCCTGGGCTGCTTCAGTGGTTTTCTGGATTTCCCTGAAATTGTTGGCAAGACTTGTATATGTATAGTTTTTTTTGTTTTTTTTGTTTTTTTTTTTTCCTGGTGGAAGAGTCTTTAGCTTTCATCAGGCTTTTGTAGTTTTTTGTTTGTTTGTTTGTTTAGAGACAGGTTTTTGCTCTGTTGCCCAGGCTAGAGTGCAGTGGTGCAATCATATTAATAGCTCTCTATAACCTCAGACTCCTGGGTTCATGCACTCCTCCCATCTCAGTCTCCCAAATAGCTAAGACTACAGGTGTGCACCACCAGATCCTTTTTCTTTTTTTTTGGTAGAGATGGAGTCTCACTATGTTGCCTAGGCTGGTCTTGAACTCCTGGCCTCAAGCAGTCGTCCTGCCTCAGCCTCCCAGAGTGCTGGAATTACAGGCATGAGACACTGTGCCCGGCCTCATCATAATCTTTTTAAAAGGGTGTTCACATCCCAATAAGGATGAAACCCGCTGGTGGAGTGAGAAGAGAACTTAGAGCAAAACCTTAAGGGGACTATTTGAAATAAATTATTGAACTCTTGAACACTGTGTACTATTCTGTGCCTTGCTGGGTTTTTTCTCTAATATACTCTATCTTAGGGAATGTTTGTAAGATTAATTTAGCTTTTAGTTACATAAAGAAATAGAGAAAGGCTATTTATTAACTGGTCTTTGAAACTTACACTACTAGCAGTTACCAACCATTGGTCCTAATGTTAAAACTGCTTTATAGGAGGTGTTATGAGTTTTTTAACTAACCTCTTTTAGATGAGCAAATCTTAAAATTTTTGTTTATTTTTAATTTAATTATTTTGTTTATTTTTGTGTAAGCCATGAATTATTGTATATAGTATGTTTCTAATGTGCTATTTTTAAATATCCAGATTTTGTCACCAGAAATTTATCACAGACTTGTTCCTTTTTTAAATTTCTAATTTATATTTTCTAAACTTTTTTAATAGATGAAGGTTATTCTTTCAGCAGTGTCCTGTATTATGGAAATGAAGCTACCCTTCTTATTTTTGATCTGCTGTTCTTCTGTGTTGTGGATTTGGCTTGCCAAAATTTTATTTTAGCATCCTTCCTTACATATCTACAACAAGAGGTAAATTTTAAAAATTTTTCTACATTTCCCTTCATTTTCTTGAGAGAAATATGTTAGAAGTAGATATTTTCATAGCAGAGAGTAACAATGTCTACTTTTACTACAATTTTGTAAAGGTTTAGAATATGACTAACCCCACCAAAAGGAGGAATAACATTTCAACCAACTGTACTCTGTCCTTTAGGGTCAATGAAATACTGAGGTCTAGTGGAGGGCATCAGTTGCTTGATTATACATGGAAGAGGAATCCTATAGGAAGACATTTAACTACTAGTCTCCTAGATGCTACAAGTGAGCAGTAATTAGAGTCCCATCCACCCTCTCCACCAGATGTTAAGTAACAAAAAAACAGGCACTGGAGAGCTAGCTCAGGGCTCAGCACCAAAGGGAAGCCCCCTTTAGCCTGCAGCTTTGACACCTCGTCTACCAGTGTAGATGAAAAGCAACTTTGTGTATGAGTGTGGACCCTGAAATAGAGATTTCAAGAAATGGCAAATCTGTTCTTGAAATGGTGTTATTATCAGCTAAATATTCTCCACTATGTCAAAGAAGTATATATGAGTAAGATGCAATTTATTAGTCCTTGACAGTGATCTAGAATTGTGCAGAAATTATCTCCCTAGCGAGTAGATTCTTTTGATGTTTCCTTAGTTTTAGACTTAGAAGAAAGTTGCCTTTCTAAATATTTTTAAATGTATCCCTGTGAACATGAGAGAATTTGTGTTATTAATTCATAAGAATTTACTCTAAATGGGAACATACATTGCTTTGAAACTATGAACAAAATTATCATCTTGAAATAATTTTGTGTATCACCATGGGATTCAGATGCCTGATACATGAAAATAGTTGAGAGAATTAGCTAATTTAATCTAGATGTTTTAACTGATGTGCATATTTAATTTTGTTTATATTTCTTTTCATTCTGAATTATTTTAATTTTCCAGATTTTTAGATATATCCGTAATACAGTAGGACAAAAGAATTTGGTGTCCAAAACATTGGTGGATCAAAGATTTTTGATTTAACTTCCTGAATAAATAAAGACTCAGTATAATCATGGCCAAAAAAATGTCATGATATCAGGTTAGTTTGCCATATTTTAAAAACTTTTAATGCAAACTATTCTGTTTTTGTTTTTTATTTGCAGAAAGATTTATTTTTATAATTTGGAATATATAATGTGATAAAACAGAAAATATTGTTTTCCCATTGTGTGTGGTATTTAATGCAGTAAATAATAAATTAACACTGACAGTGAGGCCAAAAAAAAAATCTAAATGTTGCTTTCAGCATAATACTTTTTAATGATAATTAAAACAGTCCCCATCAATTTTCTCTGTGGATTATTTTATAAACTGACAGCTGCCTGAATTTTCTCACATTGACAAAGTAATTCAATTCCAAGTTTAAGACTAGTTTTCAGTTTGATATTTTCATGTTTTGTGTGCTTGTGGTTAAATAAATGTTGAAAGATATTTTCAAGTTTACTTAGAAATTTTAAATTGTATTATTGCTGATTCAATTTGCCTTATTCTAATTGCTTACCTTAGTTGGCAGTGGATTAATTCACTGTTGGATTGATATGCATCTCATGAAATGATATCTTTTCATTCCTTTGTATACCTGTATTAGGTCAGTATGCTCTTTCCATGCAATATATTTGCATTTCTAATATAGTTTACATTTATTAAGTTATCATATGTGACATTTTTCCCAATATCATTTTTTATATATTTTAATTACTTAATATTTTAAGAGTTATCTTCCAAAGTTTTGCTTTTCAATTATGTTTAAAGATTGTAAATAGCAAACAGTAAGGCTGGGTGCTGTGGCTCATGCCTGTAATCCCAACACTGTGGAAGGCCAAGGCGGGTGGATCACTTCAAGTCAGGAGTTCAAGACCAGCCTGGCCAACATGGCAAAACCCCATATCTACAAAAAAATACAAAAATTAGTTGGATGTGGTGGCCTGTAATCCCAGCTACTTGGGAGGCTGAGGAACAAGAATTGCTTGAAACCAGGAGGTGGAGGCTGCAGTGAGCCAGATAGCACCACTGCACTACAGCCTGGACGACAGAACAAGACCCTGTCTCAGAAAAAAACAAAAACAAAAAACTGTAAATGTATCATGTTTCTCACTGCTTTCTGTGTTAATGCTGTGTAAATACTTAAAATGGAATACTGTATAAATATTGTTTATATTTTCTCAGTTGAAAATATATACTAAAACATTTGGTGTTTCTGTTTTCTATTTCATTAATGTATATCTCACGGAATAGCATTTAGGAATATAGCATTATTGGGGCAGAGGTCCCAGCCATTGCCAAAGTTGAATCTTTTACATTTCCCTGAATCTTGAGGATGACTGAAAAGGAAGTCTTTGAAAGTGCAATTTCTGAAGGATCACAGTACAGGAATGCCTTTATAAAAGCTGCAGAGATAAATACATGTACTGGCATGGATTTTTAAAACCACTCAGTCAGAAACGTATGAAAGAAATTCAACCATCATTCAACATAGAAGAAGTTAATTTTAGTGCAAATGTTTTTAAGTATTAAATTTCACAATAAAGGATCAATTGGCTTACTTGCTGATAAATTAAAACAGAGAAAACATTTAAAATCATTCTAAATTAATTTTGTATGATATTTTTATTTTGGTTAGATGCATAAAAATGTGTTCAGATTTTCATACACTGTCGACTCCTTTGTTCACATTGTCACAATTTACATTTCCTGATCATGTGCATAATTATTCACTAGATTCATTACCCTTTGTCTATTTCTGTAGTACCTAATCACTGTACTTTGAATCTTATATCCCTGATTTTACTGATTTTCTAGAAACATTTGATGTCTCTTCATCATTTCATAATGAAACAAAACCTAGAGAGGTTCTTTATAAGCTGTTGTGTACTTTGTGTGCTCCTTAGAAATGTACAGGGCCCTAAAATACTTCTGTAGACCAGTGTCTCTGTTATGGGAGATTTGTAAATGCTTGCTTCTCTGGCATTGCTATCCTAACTGCCTTTTCAGAAGGCTTTGCTGATTACCTACATTGAGGAACATTCAAAATGATCATTAACTCAGCGCTTGCAAGCGTGAAGCATGTATCTTTTTTGTAAATAGTGACAAATAAAAGCTGAGGGGAAACAAATATATGTCAAGGAGCAGTGAGCAGTGCGGCTTAATGGAAAATCCTCCAAATTTAGCAACAGAACTTGGATTCAAATTAGAATTTTGCCTGTCACTTACAAACTTTGGTATCTTGAACAAAGTAATTTGCCATCATTGAGCTTCATTCTACATCTCTACAATGAAAATAATATTTTTTGCTTACCACTTATTGTAAGGCTTAGTTTCATGTGTGTGTGTGTGAGAGAGAGAGAGAGAGATGGGGTCTCCCTCTTGTCACCCAGGTTGGAATGCAGTGGCACGATTTTAGCCCACTGTAACCTCCACCTCCTAGGCTCAAGCAGTCCTCCACCTCAGCCTCCCAAGTAGCTGGAACAACAGGTGTGCGCCACCACACCCAGCTAATTATTTGTGGATTTTTTGTAGAGACAAGGGTTCACCATGCTGCTCAGGCTGGTCTTGAACTCCTGATCAAGAGATTCACCCACCTCGGCCTCCAAAAGTGCTGGGATTACAGGTGTGAGCCACTACACCTGGCCAGGATTAGTTTCTTAAAATGTGATTTTAACGTTGAGTAAATACGAATGCTGGAATTTTTATTTTTAGTTTAAAATATCTGCCCCAAAGTATATTTTTATATTGCTAATAAATTAATAATATGATATTAAAACTCAGATTACTGATCTCAATAACTGACCAATGAAAATTCTGAGCCCACCTTCTTCCTCAGCCACCCCCAGCTCCACCAGGAAGAGGCCCAGATAGAAGTCAGCGATACACGTAAAACATAAAAGGAGAAAACACCCCTGTGGGAGACACAGTTCATGACAGAGGGTGGAGAGAACAGGAAGAGTGTAGTATTGTCTCTGGGAGGGAGAGTTTTTTTCATTTGCTCATTCATTCCAACAATGTTTCTACCTCTTCCCACTCCCAGCACCTCAGAAGGGTCTTATAATTAGTAGGAGAAACAGGTAAAATAACCAATAATGACAGCAATATGAAACGTGCTGCAGTTCCGTGGTGTGATGTAAGGAAAGCTCTTAACTGTACTTCTGGGTCATCAGGGCTTTGACCTCAGAGAAGCGGATTTGATCTAAGATTTTAAGACAAGCAAACAAACAAACAAACAAACAAAAATGCAACCAAAGCATGGAACAGTATGCGCTCAGAGACAAAGCAGCACATGGCAGTTTGGGGCACTACGGGCAGTTTGAATACAGAGTACATGTACTACTTATATTTTAAAAACTGTATAAGATGTTTTGTCATTTTAAGAAACTTCCCTTCTGGGGAGTGATTGCCCCTCCTGGGGGTCCCCAATTCTTCTAGACAGCAAAGGACTCAGGTGGGAGCATACCTTTGATTTACGAACTATAGCCCTGAGCCACACCTCCTCTGTGACCCTGCAACCCCAGGAGGCAATGTTCCTCTTCCTTAAATCATCCCAGGGCCAGGTAACAGGCAACTAGGGACTACCTCTGTAGTTTACAGCACACTGAAATTATTCCAACGAGCCGATCCCAAACTGTTGACCCCGCCCTGCCTTACCATTTCCTCAGAAACTCCACTAAGCGCCCAGGCTCTCCCCTGGCTCCTGGTGCTCCCGCCTCCTGACTGGCGCTTTCCCCTGTGGCTGTGCATGGTGTGCCGCGCCATCTGTTTCTAGGACCTGTGAGTGTAAGAAACTTTTTCCTGTCTCCCCTTGTCATTCCTCACTCATCACTACATAAAAGAACACAGAACAGTATGTTTGGAGGCTTTGGAGGGTGATGAGGTTGGAAAGGAAAACAGGAGTCACATCATTAAAGGTTTTTATGTTGGGCCACATCTCCATCACTTGCATGGAATGTTTAACCAAGTTGGAGATAAGTGCTCTTGCTCTCTGTTGCCTGGCTGCATGTTGTGGTTTGCAAGAAAATACATTGCCCCACTGCCCATAAGAGACGCACCAAGGGTAGTAGTTGAGAGCACAGACCCTGGAGCCAGACTGGCCTGTGTTCAAGTCCTGGCTGCATCACTTACTGGCCGGGCAATTTGAGCAAGTCATGATTAAATTTTCTCATCTGTAAAAGAGATAAATAGCACCTACCTCAAAGACGTATTGGGAAGATTAAATGAGTTATTGTGTACAGTGCTTAGAAAAGTGCCTGGCACGTAGTAAATGCTATGTGAATATAAGCTATGTAGTAGTAATAGTAGTAGTAGTGCCCATTAATATTTACTGCAGAAAGAGAGACCCAGATTAGACCCACTAGAGACTACATTAAGACACTGTCTCCTTACTGAGTGTGCTAGAAGTAGCGGTAGACAAACTGCCTACCACACAGTTGTCTGTGGGTTTTAAAAAATAACTGCTTCTGTTATTTTTATAATAATTATTGCTTCCATTGTAGTTATTATCATTACAAGGAATACATGGCTGTGGCCCAAGGATAAATAAATAATCACAGATGATCAGTAGAATGAGGTCCAGGAAGAAGTCCACAGGTGTGTGGATATGTATATACACACATGACAAGGGTAGCATGCAGTGCAGCAAGGGAAAGGTGTTTATAGATGTGCCATTGAATATCCCAGTGGAAAAAACGCATGCCCCTATGTCATACTTACACAAAAATCACTTTCAGGTAGATGCTAAATCTAAATGTGAAAGGGTAAATGGTAAAGTTTCTAGAAGATAAAAGGGGAATATATTCATGACTTTCATGTAGGTCTTTTAGTTTTTTGTTTTGTTTTGAGACAGGGTCACTCTGTTGCCCAGGTTTGAGTGCAGTGGCACAATCATGGCTCACTGTAGACTTGACCTCCCAGGGTCAAACAATCCTCGCACCTCAGTCTCCAGAGTACTTGGGATTACAGGCACATGCCTCCCTGCTTGGATAATTTTAAATTTTTTTGTAGAGACAGAGTCTCATTATGTTGCCCGGGCTGGACTCAGACTCCTGGCCTCAAGCGATCCTCCAGCCTCAGTCTCCCAAAGGACTAGGATTACACACCTGTGCGTGAGCCACTGCACCTAGCCTGCCAAAATTTCTTAAGATCCCAAAAAGGCTGGGCACGGTGGCTCATGCCTGTAATCCCAGCACCTTGGGAGGCCGAGGTGGGTGGATCACTTGATCTCAGGAGTTCAAGAGAACTTGGGCAACATGGTGAAACCCTGTCTGTACCAAAAATACAAAAACTTAGCCAGGCATGGTGGCATGTGCCTGTAGTCCCAGCTACTCAGGAGGGAGGATCACTTGAGCCCAGGGATGTGGAGGTTGTAGTGAACCGAGATCGCATCACTGAACTCCAGCCTGGGTGACAGAGTGAGACCCTGTCTGTCTCAAAATAAGACCCAAAAAAGATGAACCATAAAATAAAAGATTTGTAAATTGGACTTTACAATTTGCATTAAATTATACTTTTATAAATTTATATGTGTAAATTTGGAATTTACATTAAAATCAGGAACACTGTGCATCAGAAGACCCCATTATAAGAATGAAAAGACAAACCTCGATATGAGAAAAACAAATTGCAAACAGATTGGACAAAGCACTCCTGTCCTGAATAAAGAACTCATCAAATCAATAAGGAAGACAGGCAACACAATAGAAAAATGAGCAAGACTTAAGCAGCCATCCCTCCAAAGAAGGTTTCCAAATGACCAATAAAGACCTGTGAAAAGTGCTCAACTTTGTTAGTCATAAGAAGGCAAAATAAAACCATGTGATACCACTACAAAACCAACAAAATGGCTGAAAGTTAAAAACTTAAAATCCCATGTGTGGGCAAGAATGTGTGGAGCAGAAGAACTTTCATACCGTTTACTATGTAAAGTGAGGGGATTCGCGTTAATCTGTAACTTTTGGTTGGACTATCCTGAATCTTAAAGACAGGAAGACCTGAAGCCTTTGCAGTTTGTATTTAACCAAACCCATGGCTGACAGCAGATGGCAGCGGAGCGCACAGTAAGCTTTTCAGGACCGGGCTGGGGCCCTTCTGACTGTAGCTCACAGGTAGGTGTGCTCACAGGATGGCGGAGGCAAGAGGAACGCCATTCTCCCTGTCCTCCACTTCACTCCTTGTCCGCCTCCTAACTTCTGTCGTCTCTCCCTTTACTGCACCAGAGTGCTGGGCAGCTCAGATGACTACAGTGCATTCTAAATCTAGTGCTGAGTTTTTAAAACCCAGGTTAGGGAATTGAATGCTAAAATTAGAGATGATATACTTTCATCCATCTCCTAGGGAATAGGGTCACAAAACAGGTCATGCTTCAGAAAAAATTTAAGAACAAATTATCTAATGATTCGAGAATCTTCCTTCATTTTAATGAAATACATATTACATTAAAATCTCTTTAAAAATCAAACTCTTATCAAAAGTATATAACGCCCTTTTTCTATATACAATGTCCCCAATGGGACACTAGGTGCTAAGGATTTGGAGGTAGATAAGACCTTGCCTTTACTTTTACAGAGCTTATAGTTAAACAGAAAAGACAGAACAACAAATTAATAAAAGCACAGTAAGTACTGTGTTCTTATCCTATTGCTGCTGTAACAAATTACCACAATTGAGTGACTTAAAGCAACATAAAAGTAGTATCTTACAATTCTGGGTGGCAGAAGTCTGAAATGGGTTTCACTGCACTGAAATCAACTTGTCAGCCTGGCTGGGTTTCTTCTGGAGGCTCTAAGGAAGACCCCCTCTTTGACTTGCAAGGACTTCTGTGATTACATTGGGCCCACTGGATAATTCAGGATAATTTTCCCATCTCAAGATCCTTAGCTTAATCACATTGGTGAAGTCCCCTTTGCTGTGTAAGGTAACATATTTATAGGCTCTGGGGATTAGGATATGGATTTTGTTTTTTTTTGGTGGGTGGGTGGGGGTGTGTGAGGGCGTTATTTTGCCTACTATAGAGCACTATCCATCTGTAGGGTACAAGAACATAAAACTAGCATACTTATGATAGTTTGGGTAGTCTGGAAAGGCCTGTGGAGGGGATACTTTAACTGAGACAAAGCAAGAGCAGTAGCTAGCGAGGACTATAGGATGGTAATGAGTTTGAAATTTTCCAGATAGAAGGAACAGCATGTGCAAAGGCCCTGATGTGGGGGTATCCTTGTCTACAGAGGGTCTAGATTGACCATTTGACAGAATTGACCAGATTCAAAAAGGGATTTATTTAGAGTTAAGAATATAGTTTCAAAGTAAGAAAAAAACTAAGTGCCTTATTCCGTTTAATTTCGGGTTTTCAGTCTTCCCCATTACAGCAAACAGAACAAGATTTTGTCCTTTTCTTTTAGCTAGCTGAATGTCGTTCAATCCACTGAACAGTTCTCATTTTTTGGAACCTCTCTCAAAGCCGTCATTACACACAGTTTCAAAGGATTGTTACCTAGAAGGGTGACAGACCAAGCTCAGAACACAAAGCCAAAGTCAGTGATCTAATCCTGTTTGGGAAAGGTCTGCTCCTTGCTGGGGTCAGCTATTATTCTGATCATGTTTTCATGTTGGCAGTTTTCTTTTGCAGCTGCTCTCATTGTGAGGAGTTAAGGGACAGCTGGTAGCAGACCAGGGCTTTAAAAAAAAGATTTTAAAATGAATCATAGAGCTCTTTTTCCTCTTATGTCACTTATTGAGCTTTGAAACTCAAGCCAGCTGATTGGAGATAATCGTGGCCAGTGTTTGCATGGTGCTTTGATTTTTGATATTTTAATAAGAATTTAGATGCCTTTCTATATATTTTTTTAGCTACTTTGTATCACATGAGCACAACCATGCCAGCTGCCAGGGAGACTCATTAAATTGACATTTTAAATATTTCTGTAAATGACTAGAACACTTTAGCTTTAACTCCCAGAGAGTAAAAGGCTATAAGGTTTTACGCCCAAGAGTATCTGTCCTGTAATCTAAACAAAATGGAACTCCAAACCCATTCCTCTTATTCTGTCTGCTCTCCTTGGTTATAAAACTGCAGGAAGAGCCATCATTCAATCACTTTTTTTTTTCCTGTATGCTAAGGATAAAGAGGCACAGTAGAATTATAGCTAAGAGCAAAGACTTTGAATTCTGACAGGCCTGGCTTTGATTTCCCAACTTCTCTATTTCCTTTGCATATGATCATAAGCAAACTCTCCCACCTCTATGAGTCTCTTTTTTTGTTGTTGTTTTTGTTTGTTTGTTTGTTTGTTTTGAGATAGGGTCTCACTCTGTTGCCCAGGCTGGAGTGCAGTGGCACGATCTCAACTCCCTGCAACCTCCGCCTCCCAGGTTCAAGCAATTCTCCCACCTCGGCCTCTCGAGTAGCGGGGATTAACGGGCATGCGCCACCATACCCAGCTAATTTTTGTGTTTTTAATAGAGACGGGGTTTTACCATGTTGGCCAGGCTGGTCTCAAACTCCTGACCACAAATGATCCACCCACGTTGGCCTCCCACAGTGCTGGGATCATAGGCATGAGCCACCGCACCCAGCCTATGAGCCTCTTCTTTGTCTGTCAACCTGGATAATATCTGCTTCGAAAGGGTTGTCATAAGGATTGAGGGAGATAATAGAAGTACAGTTGTTAGCACAGTGCCTGGAATAGGTCAGCATACAACGAATACAGTATGTCATTTTGACTGAATTATTATTTTGACAGCCACAAAACAAATTCATGTGACACATTTACTTATTTGACCGCTTCTGTGGTATGCCTGAGGGGAGTATAGGTACAACATTCCAGAGAAGGAGAGCTGGTGCAAGGACAGTGCTCCAGAAAAAACAATAACAGTTTCAACTGACCACAGGCTCAATATGGAACAACACTGGGATGAGATTGTTAATGTAATTTAAGGCCACATTAATTGAGTGTCCAAAATAAAGGAGGAAATGGCCCTATTGGGTGCTATTCAAACCTTATTCATGATATTGTTTCTGGTTCTGAACGTGTCTGGGTATCAGTACTTTGATAATTGGATTTTATTGGGAGGGTGGTGATCAGGATGATGAAGGATGCTGAGATGCCCATGCATAATAGAAGGAACTGGAGAAAAAATGAACCAGAACCATGATGGTATTCTTCAAATATTTGTCCCATAGAAGAAGCAGCTGATATCCATATAGCTCCCAGGTGCAGAACTAGGCTCAATGAATGAAAGCTATGAAATGGTGAATTTCAGCGCAAGAGGGAAGAATTTTTAGATAATTTAGAGCTGCTCAAATAATAGTGGCTTCCTGACATTTACATCCTTCTGCATATGCATTATGGAAATGAGACAGGGATGCTGAAAGGAGTTATCTCTCTTGAGGGAGGGATAGACCACATGGATTGCACCATCTTTTCCCAATTGACCATTTGGGTGTACACATAAAGCCTTCCCATACAAAATTACAACATCGAAGGAGGCTGCCTATTTGGCCTCCTGTGATGGTGAGCTCTGAGAACTGAAATAAGAAACCTTAAAGCTAACTGCCTTACAGGCAGAATAACCGGATCATAATAGACTCATTTATATAGTTGTACTATTTTGGGAAGTATAACTTATTCCATAATGATGTGTTCAGTAAGTCATTAAGTAACAAGCATTGTTATTCAGGTCTTGAGGGACTCTGTAAGTAAGTGGGTTAGAAAAGAATCTGAAATGATGGGGATAAAGTGAAAGCTGTGTGACTCAATTCTTCTTCCTCCCAAAAGAAATGGGCTCCAAAGTTAGATATATATTTAATTGGGTAGTGGAAAGTACACTGAACTGGAAGTTCTAAAGTTTAGGTTTTAGTCTTATCTCTGTTGATAACTAGACCTTGGCTAAATCAGGTACACTTTCTAGGCTTCTGTTTCATTTATAAGTCCAATGATCTCTAAGTCCTCTTCTTTCTCTAATGTCATGATCTGCAATTGATAATGTTCTACATGTAAAATGCTGGATGAAGATGATTCATGTTCATTAGAGCCCACTTGTTCTTGGACATGTCATTTATCCTAAAATTTAGTTTTGTATATTTTTATTTTTATTTATTATTATTTTTTGAGATGGAGTATCGCTCTTGTCACCAAGGCTGGAGTGCAATGGCGCAATCTCAGCTCACTGCAACCTCTGCCTCCCAGGCTCAAGCGATTCTCCTGCCTCAGCCTCCCAAGTAGCTGAGATTACAGGTGCATGCCACCACACCCAGCTAATTTTTTGTATTTTTAGTACAGACAAAGTTTCACCATATTGACCAGGCTGGTCTCAAACTCCTGACCTCAGGTATCCGCCCACCTCAGCCTCCCAGAGTGCTGGGATTATAGACATGAGCCACCATGCCCGGCCAGTTTTATATATTTTTAAATGGCAGATAATAATCTTGAGAAGGTGAGCATGGCAGAATTTATAAAAAGTACAGCAGTTTAAACTCAGACAACATATGCGAAAAAATTGTTATGACCTTGCCATTTAAACATGACTCATAGTATGAATTATGCTGCAGCAAAGCCCTGAATTATTACCTCAAAATAAATCAACCTGTAGGAGGATATTGATAGTTGCCTGTGGAATATCCATTCTCCCCTTCTTCATTTTATTTTATTTTATTTTTTAAAAAAGAGACAGAGTCTCACTCTGTCATCCAGGCTGGAGTGCAGTGGTGCAATCATAGCTCACTGCAGCTGCAGCCTGCCAGGCTCAGCCTGGGCGGTTGGCAAGTGATCCTCCTGCCTCAGCCTCCTGAGTAGCTGGGACTACAGGCATGTGCCACCACGCCTGCCTAATTTTTGTATTTGTTCTTTCTTTCTGTTTTTGTTTGTTTGTTTGTTTGTTTTGATATTTTTTGCCTAATTTTTTGCCTGCCTAATTTTTGTATTTTTTGTAGAGATGAGGATCCCACTGTGTGGCCCAGGCTGGTCTTGAACCCCTGTGCTCAAGCAATCTTCCCGCCTCAGCTCCCAAAGTGTTGAGATTACAGGCATGAGCCACGGTGCCTGGCTCCCCTTCTTCTTCTTTTTTTTTTTTAACTATGGAACACTGGTTTCATTTGGGATGGAATCTTCTTAGTTTCCATTGTGGCTAAGAAGCCCTGTTTCATGGTGGCCAATGAGAGGCAAGGAGAAGTCTGCTGATGAGGCATCTGAGAAGGCTATTGATTTCCTCATAAAAAGGAATAAATGGCCGGGCACGGTGGTTCACGCCTGTAATCCCAGCACTTTGGGAGGCCGAGGCGGGCGGATCACGAAGTCAGGAGATCGAGACCATCTTGGCTAACACGGTGAAACCCCGTCTCTACTAAAAATACAAAAAAATTAGCCAGGCATGGCGGCGGATGCCTGTGGTCCCAGCTACTCGGGAGGCTGAGGCAGGAGAATGGCGTGAGCCCTGGAGGCGGAGCTTGCAGTGAGCTGAGATCGCGCCACTGCACTCCAGCCTGGGCGACACAGCGAGACTCTGTCTCAAAAAAAAAAAAAAAAAAAAAGGAATAGATATGCTGGTACACACTTTTTGTCCTTCTTCTGTCTTCCTGCCTGGAATGTGTTCATGATGCCTGGATATGCAGGAGCGTGAGGATGTACAGTAGGCGGGTAGAGAAGCTGGGTCTTTGACCACTATCTTGAGCAGCTGTGCCAGTCCCAGGCTGCATCCACTTCTTGTTATTGGGAAGGACAAAGCCCTATTTACAGACAGGTCTCTATTCCATGCAGCTTAATGCAATCCTGACTCATAAAGTACCTCCAAACCACTGCTCCCCACTTGTTCCATGTCAGGTACACCATAGTATGAACTTATTTCACTTGATACCCTCCAGAAGGTCCTACCTCTTAAAAGAACATGTAGCTATATGCCATGAAGTGTTTTTGGAGAAGTCACCACCACCATCACCACCATCATCATCATCACCCTCAACAACAACAAGAGCAACAAACAAGTAGTAAGTATTTACCATGTGTCTTAAGGAACTTTTGATTAATTGACTGACTTCAAACAGCACTGCTTATTTCGGGAACACTTATCAAGAGAAAAGAGGCCAGGGGCAGTGGCTCACGCTTGTAATCCCAACACTTTGGGAGGCCAAGGTGGGTGGATTGCTTGAGGTCAAGAGTTCAAGACCAGGCTGACCAACATCCAGCTACTTGGGAGGCTGAGGCAGGAGAATCGCTTGAACCTGGGAGGCAGAGGTTGCAGTGAGCTGAGATCACACGACAGCATTCCAGCTTGGGTGACAGAGCAAGACCCTGTCTCAAAAAAAAAAAAAAAAGTATTAACTCACTTTCTTGAATAGCCCTTTTAAGATTATACCTATATGTTGGGCCATAAAACTATATTTAACTGCTAAGAATGCAAACAAAAGTATCGTTAGTCAAGTGTTTAGTTCATTTTTATTATAACATTTCATGTTATATTCATGTTAACACTAGTTGTTTTTATGGTTATTCATTTTATAGCATATTGGAGTCTCTTGTAACATTATGTGTACATTACATTTATGCCTATTTTATAGAAATTAAGAAATAATTTTACAATTTGAGGTAATTATATAAGTTAATACTTTGCTTTTGTGACATGCAGTTGGTTCTATTTATGGCTTATGTGATGCTGAGTTATTGGTCAGGATGCCACTCTGTTATAACCATTGTCCCAGGGGGAAAATAGACTCTTCTTTGTAGTAGTACACCTGTCGCAGTTTCCAGGAATGCCTGCACTCCATTCAAGGGCAGAAATAGGCATAGTTTTCTTCTTCCTGTAAGGATTTGTCACCGTATGTCCCAGATGGACAGAACAAACTACTTCCTTGAGCTCTCTCACTCAAGTCTTTCCTCAAAATCAGGAGATTTCCTTTATCGGTGCTGTGTGTGTGTGTGTGTGTGTGTGTGTATCTTTTCACTAATGAGCCATGTTCACTTCCCAAGCACTAACACTTGCTACAGCACCTCCACTCCTGCTCACTGGGTCTACTCCTCTAACTCCCTCTAAGCATGGCCATATCCCTCAAATGCAGCCAGGGGCCTCTGCTCCCTGTGATCACGTAGGCTTAGAGCTGGTTGGCTCCTCAGTTCCTCTATGGTTCCCACAAGAAATGCAGTCTCACCAAGCATTCTGTGATTTTTTTTTTAACTTTCTGAGGATTCAAGAGGTCCCATTATGAAACAGCACAACATCTCCTCTCTCCCTTTCTTCCTCTCTCTCTTCTTCTCTCCCCTTCTCTCTATGGTATTTTTAATATATAGTGGATGAAAATATATACATATATATTTATATATAAATATAATAATATATAAATAAATATATAAAAATTTATATAAAAGCATAAATATATATAAATATAATATATATATATTAAAATTTTTATAAATGTATAAATATATATATTTTTTCATCCACAGTTCCTGGCTCATAACTCCCATAGCCCTTGTTACAGTATTTTGTTATAATCTTGGGGGGGCACTTTAGGCCTCAGAATCAGGCTTTAGAAAATAGAATCTTTCTCTGACCTTCCCCCACCCTTCTTTCTCTCCCCAAGACAGGAATCTTCCCCTACTTTTCCGTCTTGGAGCTGACCATAAATTCCCTGAGCTACCTTGTGTGATTGCAGGCCGTAAGACTCCCATTTCAGAAGGGGTCCTGCCCCATAACCTGGAGGAAGGAGCGCTGCACAGAGAAGCCAAGGAGAACCTGAACAGACAGGCTTTGCTGGGTCTCCCCACTCAGTCTATGAGCATGAGATCATATCCTTTTGTCCAAACACATTTCTACATGGTTGTCAATCATGTCTATCCAAGGACGTCTCCATAAAAAGCCCAAGAGGACAGCATTTGGGGAATTTCCGAATGGCTGAGCACAGGAGATAACTGGAGGGTGGAGTGCCTGTGGAAGCCCTGCACCCCTCCCGCCATACCTCACTCTACATATATCTGTATCCTTTGTAATATCCTTTATAACAAACTGGTCAATGTGTTTCCCTGAGTTCTGTGAGCCACTCTAGCAAATTAACCCAACCCAAAGAGTGGTTGTAGCAATCCCAAATTGAAGCCAGTCTGTCAGGACTTCTGGAGGCCCTGACATGTGACTGGTATCTGGGAGCTGGGCTGATCCTGGGGACTGAGCCTTCAACCTGTGGGATCTGACACTATCTCCAGACAGATAGTGTCAAAATTGAACTGTCGCGCCAGGTTGGTGTCTGCTGCAGAACTGATTGCTTGTTGGGGAGAAACTCCCAGACATTTGATCACAGAAATCTTGTGTGTTGATTGTTGTAAGAGAATAAGAAAAAGCACACTGAGTATCATTTTATCCACACTTAGACCCTCCCTCTGGGTTCACCCAGGAGCTTCTTATAATATAACAAGCCAAGCCCAGCTTCTGTAGACCGTTTTTACCTCAGGCAGGATGGTATTTTCCTAACACAGGCCAAGCTCTCCCTGGCAGGAATTCTTGTTATAATTGTCATACACAAAAGGCATTTGCCCACGTATTTCCATGAATAATCCAAGAAAGTTCTGCCTTCACACAATCATTTCATGATCTCGTATTTTGATTTTAGGTGACAGTAGCGTGAGGTCTGGACCTTCCTCAGCTTGTGATGATCATGGACACTAACAGAGTAAATCCAGGTGAAGCCAGGTCCTTGAGACCCGCAGCACATCTGGAATATTCACTCCTGTTACACTCACATGTTCAGTGCCCCCACTTTCACACACACCACAGGGGGAGCATAGAAAGCACCCAGCACTAAAATCATTTCCAGTTTTAAAATCACTGTGCCAAGTAAGAGGAGACAACCCATGTGAGTCGACCAGGCCTTTCTTTGAGCCCCCTTAAGTTTAAGTTATCTTAGAAAAGGCCCAGGGAAGACAGGGGGCCTTGAGAATGAAAGAATGGCCAGGTTAACAAGCACATGTGAGTACAAGGTGTGCATTTAGCTCAGCTGATGAAGCAAGAGATTAAAACATAGAACTTGTTGAACATTTTGCCAACAATTGGACAAATGATTTCTATTACAATGGACATTTTGACTCTCTTTTGAAGAAAAATAACAGCTGTTGATGGTTTAATATTACTAATATAACGGGACTATTTTTTCTGTCATTTACAGTCAAATGAAAGCCATTCGCCAATCTTCCAATCTATTGAGAATACTCTGTCGTGTAATATCCAAATGAAATGGTGAGTATCCAGTTCCCAAACCAAATATTGTGAGAAGCCCTGCCTCCTTCCAGGGTTCTCAGGATTCCTGGGAGGGTGTGCATGAGTGCATTCATGTGCTTGTGTGCATGTGCATGTGTGCATGTACGTGTGCTTGTTAGCCTGTGTGTGCGGTGGACGTCACAGCAGAGGAGCAGAGTGTGCAGAAGGCTGGCTTCTGTTCTTCAAGTAATCTCTCTCTGAAAGGTTCTGCTGAATTCCCGTTTCTCATCTTGCCCTGCAGCTATTGTTCTTACTTCTACCACTTCACCTCATTGGGTGAATCCCCTACACGGATTCCGTTTCCTTCATTCTCTGAAGCACCATTAACATTAGACAATTGCATATTTTAACCTTTGCTGAAAGTCAGGGGTGATGGAGAGGGGCACTGCTTGGAAAACAACTTCAAGCTGTACATCAGGTCTTGCCATCCTCCAAGTCCTTTAGTCAACTCTCCAGCACAGGAAATTTACATTACTATCCGTCCTTTTAGGGCCTTGCCTGCTGCTGTGCTCCTAGGGCCGACTTTCCTCTCTACCCTCATTCCTCTGTATCATCTTCTTGGAGTCCCCAGGGTTCCTGTACCTTTCTCCTTCGCCAGCAGAGACTCAGAAACTCTCTATACAGAAGAAGGAGCTCAGCAAGAACAGCCTGATTGGGAACTGGGGCTAGAGGTCTTACCTCAAAGTCTGCTTTGCTTTGAAGCACACTATTTTTACTTAGATTGTATGTTACTTGGATTGGGTAGGGGCTCCAATGGAGGCTACAGGAAAGAGCTAAAGTCACTTCCATTGATACAGCCACCCCTCATTTTAGCACTGCAACTCCACCATCTCTCTACTTACAGTACAATTTAGTTATCTGCCAGAATCCCCTTTTTCCAGAATATGCCTTGGAGAGACCACCTTCTATAATCAAAAGACCCCTCTAGGTATTTCTCAAGCAAAAGAGCAGACTTGTTTATTCCACCTTCCAGAATGTGAAAGCAACTTCAGACATTTCTTTTTAAAACAGCAATTGGGCCGGGTGTGGTGGCTTACGCCTGTAATCCCAGCACTTTGGGAGGCCAAGGCAGCAGATTACTTGAGGTCAGGAGTTTGAGACCAGCCTGGCCAACGTGATGAAACCCCGTCTCTACTAAAAATACAAAAATTAGCTGAGTGTGGTGGCAGGCACCTGTCATCCCAGCTACTCTGGAGGCTGAGGCGGGAGAATCGCTTGAACCTGGGAGGCAGAGGTTGCAGTGAGCCGAGATTGCGCCACTGCACTCCAGCCTGGGCGACAGAGTGAAACTCCATCTCAAAAAATACATAAATAAAAAATTTAAAAATTCTCCCAGCACTTTGGGAGGCCGAGGCGGGTGGATCACGAGGTCAGGAGATCAAGACCATCTTGGCTAACGCGGTGAAACCCCGTCTCTACTAAAAATACAAAAAAATTAGCCTGGCGTGGTGGCAGGCACCTGTAGTCCCAGCTAATTGGGAGGCTGAGGCAGGAGAATGGTGTGAACCCAGGAGACGGAGCTTGCAGTAAGCCGAGATCGTGCCACTGCACTCCAGCCTGGGTGACAGAGTGAGACTCTGTCTCAAAAAATAAATAAATAAATAAGTAACTTTAAAAAAATTAAGCATAATAAAATAGCACTTGATTCATTTCTGTAAAACTTGTAAAATATATGAGACAAAGTAGCAAACATAAGAAGCCATATTTGTTCATTTCTTCCTGGCAACACAATTTCATAAAGTCCCTGACTCTGTGGGATATGCAGCTCTCTGGAAAGATGCTTTGAAGACAAAACAGGAGAGGGCACATAGGCCCCCCCATGTCTCTTGCCTGAGTTACTACACTCCTTAAAAGATAAATGACCTGGTCCTTGCCTTGTCCTCCACATAAGATAACGTCAGATGGGGTTAGTGATTATGCCTCTGTAATTTATAACCAGATGTACTCTTACACCCAAACCGTGATGTGATTCTTCTTTAATGTAACTTCTCAGGAAGTTTGATGTGATTTTGCGTGTACTGAACCCCCACCACCTATATATAAGCAGTGGGATGAAAAACTGTGCCAGAGCCGAGAGACTGCTCCCAGGCTCCAGGCCTTGGTCCACAGTCCCTGGGAAGACTTCTAAATAAAGCTAGCTTTAATTCTTTAAAAGCCTGATGCTCGGGCGGTCGCGGTGGCTCATGCCTGTAATCCCAGCACTTTGAGAGGCCGAGGTGGGCAAATTGCTTGAGCTCAGGAGTTCGAGACCAGCTTGGGCAACACGGTAAAACCCTGTCTCTACTAAAAATACAAAAATTAGCCAGGCGTGTTGGCATGCGCCTGTAGTCCCAGCTACTCAGGAGACTGAGGCAGGAGAATTGCTTGAACCCTGGAGGCAGAGATTGCAGTGAGTCGAGATCGCGCCACCACACTCCAGCCTGGCAACAGAGGGAGACTCCATCTCAGAAAAAAAAGCCTGACGCTTTTTCTTTAGTCAACAAATGAAAGAGTGTTCAGTCTTCACTCTGTTTTTAGGATGTTGTCAAGTTTTACAATGGGAAAGAAGTCCCAAAATCATAGAATTTAGGCGACCTTGCAATGGTAGCTTACCTCGCTCATTTGTGGTTCAGAAAGCTGAAGCCCAAAGCAGTTTTGTGGTAGGTCCAAGGTCGCTGGCAAGCCCCTCAGTGGAGAGCTAGCACTCAAGTCTCCTCAGGACAGCCATAGCCAGGCTGAGAATAGTTTAATAGAGAAATGATCTAATTTAGCTGTTTTACCTGGCTTGTCAAGTACGAGTGTGGCACAGAATTCTTAGAAACAGGACTTAAAAGTTTAAAGCATATACAAATGATATGCTTAGGCATGCAAAAATATGTGCATACATATTAGTTTTACTGGTGAAACCTATCTGCCAATAGAGAAATTTATGTGTGCTGTCAAAAAACAGTGCTTCCTTTAGTGCAGCTCACATTGCAATTCAAATTGTTACAGAAGAATGTGAGTAAAATCTCCTGCAAGTAAAAAATGTGAGTCCTGGAGTCCCACCCGGACTTCAGTGTTTTTTGTTATTTGTTTTGTTTTGTTTGAAATAGGGTCTTGCGCTGTTGCCCATGCCCAGGATCGAGTACAGTGGTACAATCACAGCTCACTGCAGCCTTGACCTCCCAGGATCAAGCGATCCTCCCACCTCAGCCTCCCAAGTAGCTGGGACTACAGGCGTGTGCTGCTGTGCCTGGACAGACTTCAATGCTGAGCCTATTTTTTTCTCCTGAATAATTGCCTATAGGCAAGGTCACTTGGTGATGTATAACCCTTATGGCTCTGCTCTCTGTCCCTAAAGCACACTCAAATATTTTTTTCTGATTATAAAAAGAGTATATATTCACTTCATTGTAGAAATTTTGAAAACTATAGAAAACATAAAGAAAAGAAAACAAAAACTACCTGTAATTCCACCATTAGAGATAACCACAGATTACATTTTGGTTTTAGCGTATTTTCCTAAGACATTTTTCTTTGCATTACAAATAACATATATCATATTTGTACTTTTTTCCATAAAGGTGTTACCATGTATACTATACACATTGTTTTGTAGCCTGCTCTTTTAAGCACCACAGCATAAGTATATCTCCCTGTAATTAAATATTCTTCAGAAATAGGTTTCAAAGATACTATTATTTTAAAAAATGGTTTCTTCCTAAACAAGTACACACTAGGGCTAAGTTGATTTACTGAGCCCTTGAACTACTCATGATGACCTTTGAGAGATCACTCCAGGTCAAGCCCAAGCCCTCTTTAACATGGCTTCATGACCTGCTTCCCGGGCTGCTTTACTCCGCATTGTTCCATCCATGCTCAAACCCTAAGTGCCACAGATACCAGAATGAATTCCTGGAATAAAGCAGTCAGTCATTCAGCCAGTCCGTGTGTCTGTCTGCCCTCCTTCCTTCCCTCTCTCCTTGAGGTCTGAAAACCTGCCCTGGTCTCTCTCTGGAAAGCTCTCTCTTATTGCAGCTGCCTTACTCCTTACTCATCTTTTAGCTATTAGTCTGCACTTCTCTCCTCAGGAAGCTTTCCCAGATCCCTCTTGACCGGGTCAGGTGTCCCTTTCCTAGGTCCCCACAGCCTCCTCACTTCGCTATTCATAGCAGACACAGAAGGCAGACAAGAAAACTTGTTAGGACAGGGACCATAACTGCCTAGTGTGTTCACAAAATTGTATCCCCAGTACGGACAACAGTATGTGGCACATATTATATGTTTATTTATTGGCTTATTTTTTATGTTATGTATTTCCCCATGAGAATAAAAGCACTATGAGTAGGGGTCTTGTCTGTCTTATTAGCTACTGAATCTAACACCAGTACCTAGAATTCTGTTGACACCTTAAAGTATACTATCAGTATTGGTCTATTCTCACACTGCTATAAAGAAATACCTGAGACTGGGTAATTTATAAAGAAAAGAGATTTAATTGGCTCATGGTTCTACAGGCTGTACAGGAAGCATGATGCTGGCATCTGCTTGGCTTCCAGGGAGGCCTCGGGAAACTTACAATCACAGTGGAAGGGAAAGAGGAAGCAGGAGGCCAGAGTAGGAGCAAGAGGGAAGAAGGAAGGTGCTGCACTCTTTTAAACAACCAGATTTCGTGAGAACTCACTCACTGTCACTAGAACAGCACCAAGAGGATGGTGCTAAATGATTCATGAGAAACCACCCCCATGATCCAATCACCTCCCACCAGGCCTCACTTCCCACACTGGGGATTACAGTTCTACATAAAATTTGGGTGGTGACACAGATTGAAACCATATCACTATTCCATATTTTTTTCTGTTTGTGGCTGTACATATATATATGTGTGTGTATGTACTGTTTTTCATAGAAATGAGATAACTTTGCATACTTTTTTTGTAACCTGCTTTTTTCACTCATCTATATATTGTAAATATTATTTCATGTTAGTAAAGTCTTCTATAAACATTTTTTTCAATCCATCTTCCATTGTTGGACCTTTAAATTATTTTCTGTCATAAACTTTAAAATAAATTCTAACCATGTAGAAGAAACATCAGTACAGCCTATGAGCAGAAGGGAGCCTTTCTATTTGATGCATACCCACGTGGGGATTACAAGGTGGCACAAGAGAGCTTTCCTTGCCCCCAGTCTTCTTGGTGTTCCGGAACCCGCCCCCCTCAGATGGGGTCTGGAAGTAGGTCTGACCTGGCCTCCTTTCTTCCTCTTCTACCTTCTAGCTTTTTGCTGCTCAGCTTGTAAGATGCGCAATTTCCTCTGGTTTGTCCTGAAATGGAGCTGGGGAAGGGATAAAGAAAAGTGGCCTTTACCTCCTTCCCGCCAATGGTTCAGCCTCAGAGAGGAGTGATTAGATATTTCTTCTCTATTGTGTGTCCAGCCACACAATTTTTACAGAGCAGTAGCCCCAAACATCTGTCCTTGCTTGTTTGGGAAATGGTACTTCATTCAATTTGCAAGCATTCAAAGAGCTTTTCTTTTCTAATCAAACTGCTGTGAACCACCATTTAGCTAAAGCTTTGCATCTATTTTCAATTATATTTTTAGGAGAACATTTTAAAAGAGTAAGTTCTGGCTTAAAGGTTATATGCCTTTTTATTTCTTTATTTTGTTTTAATGAGAAAAATTTTACTTTTTTTAAAAAAATTGTGTGTGTACACAGTAGGTGTATATGTTTATGGGGTACATGAGATGTTTTAACACAGGCATGCAATGTGAAATAAGCACAGCGTGGAGAATGGGGCATCCATCCCCCAAGCATTTATTCCTTGAGTTATTAACAGTCCAATTATACTCTTTAAGTTATTTTAAAATGTACAATTAAGCTATTATTGACTACAGTCACCCTACTGCGCTATCTAATAGTAGGTCTTATTCATTCTTTCTAATTATTTTTTTGCACATATTAACCATCCCCAACTCATTTCCAGCCCCCACTCCCCTTCCCAGCCTCTGGTAACAATCCTGCTACTCTCTAGTCCATGAATTTAATTGCTCCAATTTTTAGATCCCACAAATAAGTGAGAACATGTGGTGTTTGTCTTTCTGTGCCTGGCTTATTTCATTTAACATAACGATCTTCAGTTCCATCTATGTCATTGCAAATGACTGCATCTCATTCTTTTTTGTGGCTGAATAGTACTCCATGTGTATATGTACCACATTTTCTTTATCCATTCTTCTGTCGGTGGACACTTAGTTTGCTTCCAAATCTTAGCTATTGTAAACAGTGCTGTAACAAACATAGTAGTGCAGATATCTCACCAATATACTGATATTCTTTCTTTTGAGTATATACCCAGCAGTAGGATTGCTGGATCATAATGGTAGCTCAACTTTTAGTTTTCTGAGGAACTTCCAAGTTGTTCTTCATAGTAGTTGTACAAATTTACATTTCCACTAAGAGTGTACAGGGATTCCTTTTCTCCACATCCTCACCAGCATTTGTTACTGCCTATCTTTTGGATAAAAGCCGTTTTAGCTGATATCTCATTGCTATGAATGATGATATTTCATTGTAGTTTTGATTTGCATTTATCTAATGATCAATGATATTGAGCAGCTTTTCTATTTATTGATTGATTGATTTTATTTGTGAGATGGAATTTTGCTCTTGTTGCTCAGGCTGGAGTACAATGGCATGATCTCAGCTCACCGCAACCTCCGCCTCCCGTGTTCAGATGATTCTCCTGCCTCAGCCTCCCAAGTAGCTGGGATTACAGGCATGCACTAATCATGCCCAGCTAATTTTTTTTGTATTTTTAGTAGAGACAGGGTTTCTCCATGTTGGTCAGGCTGGTCTCGAACTCCCAACCTCAGGTAATCCACCTACCTAGGCCTCCCAAAGTGCTGGGATTACAGGCATGTACCCAGCCTTGAGCAGTTTTTCATATGCCTCTGCCATTTGTATGTCTTCTTTTAAGAAATGTCTATTCAAATATTTTGTCCATCTTTTGATCAGATTATTAGATTTTTTTTCCTATAGGGTTGTTTGAGTTCCTTGTATATTCTGGTTATTAACCCCTTGCAGATGGGTGGTTATATACTTTTTTTTTTTTTTTTTTTTTTTTGAGATAGACTTTCACTCTGTTACCCAGGCTGGAGTGCAGTGGCACGATCTTGATTCACTGCAACCTCCGTCTCCTGGGTTCAAGCAATTTTTTGTATTTTTAGTAGAGACGGGGTTTCACCATATTGGCCAGGCTTGTCTCAGACTCCTGACCTCAAGTGATCTGCCCACCTCAGCTTCCCAAAGTGCTGGGATTATCAGCATGAGCCACCGCGCCCAGCTGTTATATGCATTTTTAAGTCTGGTGAATACATACTGTCAAATTGCCTTCCATGAAAATTGCACCAAATTACATTCCCACCAGTGGTGTACAATAATGCCTCCCAACACCAGGGATAATCCTGTTTTTGGTAGGCAATTTGTGGTATCTCATTTCATTAATGCGCATTTCCCTAACCCATATGTTTTTAGGTGATAGATAAAAAGTGGTATCTCGTTGTTGCATTAATTTGCATTTTTCTAAAGTTTATTTCCTTTAAAAAGTAATAATTTCAAAGTACATTTTTCTTTTTAGTAAACCAATAGAATTTTTAAATTTTCCTCTATTAATTCTGAGATCACCTGAGACAAGGAGACACCAGAGTTTTTAGTCACATCTCACAACCACACACTACAGGCAGTGGAGCTGAAAAGAAAGTGCTCATCTAAGCAACCTTACTGTTTTACAGATTTAAAAAAATAAGGCCGGGCGCGCGGTAGCTCACGCCTGTAATCCCAGTACTTTGGGAGGCCAAGGCGAGTGGATCACCTGAGGTTGGGAGTTCGAGACCAGCCTGGCCAACATGAAGAAACTCTGTCTCTACTAAAAAATGCAAAATTAGCCAGGCGTGGTGGTGCATACCTGTAATCCCAGCTACTCGGGAGGCTGAGGCAGGAGAATCACTTGAACCTAGCAGGCAAAGGTTGCGGTGAGCCGAGAACACACCATTTTACTCCAGCGTGGGCAAAAAGAGTGAAACTCTGTCTCAGAGAAATAATAATAACATAAAAGTAAAAAAAATAAAACTAGGTCGGGCGTGGTGGCATACGCCTGTAATCCCAGAAATCTGGGAGGCCAAGGCGGGCAGATTATGAGGTCAAGAGATAAAGACCATCCTGACCAACATGGTGAAACCCTGTCTCCACTAAAAATACAAAAATTTGCTGGGCGTGGTGGTGCATGCCTATAATCCCAGCTACTCAGGAGGCTGAGGCAAGAGAATTGCTTGAACCTCGAAGGCGGAGGTTGCAATCAGCCGAGATTATGCCACTGCATCCAGCCTCGTGACAGAATGAGACTCCGTCTCAATCAATCAATAAATAAATGAACAAATAAATAAAAATAAGGCCCAGTGGTTAAAGAAAAATGTGTCTAATGAAAGCTGTGATAGTTTAATCAAACACAAAATGAGGTTATTTTGTAGCTGCAAAAATGTCTGTGTATTTCAATTTAAGCAATATTATGTAGCATATACTGTACTTGGAAAATGTTACTCAACAAAGTGCAGCAAGAAAACACAAACATAAAACTCCTTTCAAGGACTCTATGTACAGAAGTAAGGGATTAATATCAACAAAGTGCTTGATGAAAAGCAAAGGGTTAACAGTGAAAATGTGTAGAATGAAACTAAATTAATGAGGACAGTTGATGACATAGTCGAATTTATAGAAACTTGTAAGCACATAATGGAAATTAATTTTTTTTTTTAGAGACAGAGTCTCACTGTGTTGCCCAGGTTGGAGTGCCATGGTGCGATTGCAGCTCACTGCAGCCTCCGCCTACCGGGTTCAAGCGATTCTTTTGCCTCAGCCTCCCGAATAGCTGGGATTACAGGCATGCGCCACCATGCCCAGCTAATTTTGTATATTTCGTAGAGACAGGGTTTCACCATGTTAGCCAGGCTGATCTCGAACTCAGGACCTCAGGCGATCCACCCGCCTCGGCCTCCCGAAGTGCTAGGATTACAGGTGTGAGTCACAGCACACAGCAGGAAAATAATTTGTTAAAACTATTTTAGGGGTGAGGTTTTTAAAATATTATTCTGGTGGGGAAAAAAACTTCACATATGACCACAGTTGTATGTACCTCCCATTAATTTGAATGTGGTTGTACAACAGCAGTTTCAGAAGATTGTGCTATCAGATGCCTCTATGTGGAGAAAGAATAGTCTATTCAATCAACAGGCACTCACTTATTCTAAACCTGGTACTATGAAGGATCTGCTAAGATCAAAGACAAGGTCTTTCTGTCCTGGAAGAGTTTATCCTAATGGACAAGAAAGACAAAGAAATAACACGAAACAGTATGATAAGAACTATGATCATCCCATCTGAACCATTGTTGATCAGTCCCTGGGAGTTGTCAGCTCCAGGAAAGCTAGAAACAGGACAGACTGAGGTCAGACGCCAGAGACAGTAGGACCAAGATGCCAAAGCCTTGCCCAGCAGCACAGCACTGGTGTGGAGCTGAGATCAGAAGTGGAGCCAGGGCAAGCCTAGGGGACACATCTAAAGTCAGAAATGGTAGGGGATGGGGAAGAGGCAGGGCAAGGAGATGGGAAGCCTAAAGCAGGAGACCAGTGAGAGTTTGTGGGAAGAACATTCTGTTGTGTGGGGACTTTCTCAAGGCCCTATTGACCAACCCCAGGGAACAATCCACTGCTGACTTAAAGGCTATACTCTCCGACCAAGTATATAAAGTGGTCAGGGAGTCATCAACCTGAATTTTTGAGGCTTCAAAGAAGAAGTAGTGGAGAATGTGGTCTGGTCTGTTTGAAGGGTGGAGGACAGAAAGGAAATGGTGCAGGATGAGGCTGATAAATCGGTACCAAGAACCAACATTCATTGAGCACTTTCTCTGGAACAGGCCAAGTGTGAAGGGCTTCACACTCACGACCTTATTTAAGCCCCACAACAACCTTGTAGGATAAACTCTATTATTAGCCGTACTTCACAGATTAAGAAATTAAGAAACTGCAGATTCGAGAGTTTACATGATTTCTCTAAGGTTTCACGCTATAATGTGAGTTCTAACTCTAGAACTCTATTATTAACTACTAAATATGCTCTGTGGGGCATGACTGTAAAGAGGCTTTCTCAGACTAAAGGCTGTGCACTTTCTCTTTTAGGCATGGTGATGCCTGTTTGGAGGTATGGCTTAAAGTCATCAGCATAAACTTTAGAGCCTTTGGATCTGGGTTCAAATCACTATGACCTGGTGAGACTCCTTGTTCAAGGTAATTTTCTTAGGCATCATTTTCCTGTTCTGAATTAAGAATAATCACAATGTCTTTTTGCTGGAATGTTGTGAGACTTAAATATGACAATGTACATGAAAGCATCAGTTGACTACAAAGCTAAACGTAAATATTAACTGTTATGCTTTCTGCTGTATTTTATATAAACCCCCAAGGCAGCCATGAAGCAGAGTGATATGAGAGCCATCTGGAGACTATTTTAATGATCCAGATGAAGGATGATGACAAGGGCCTACGCCAAGGCAGTGGTAGTGAGGGTGGAGAGAAAGGACATATTTAAAGGATATTTAGGATGCTTTACAAAACAGAACCTAATGACAGATTGGATACAGAGAGGGAGAGGAAAGGGGGTCAGAATGATTCAGAGTTTTATGTTGAGTAATCGGGTGAATGGTGATGTCATTAATTAAGGAAGAAGAGTAGGCAGCATAATATGTTCTATTTCAGGAATATTGTGATGAGGTGTCTATGAGACATCCAGTAAGCGGACATGTGAAATGTGAGTGGGACTATGAGGGGGGTGCTCAGAAAAGAGATGTGCCATAGATTCAGATTTGGACATCACCGGGTATTTGTGAGACTAAAACTCTGACAATAGATGTGATGTCCAGCTAAGATGTAAAGCAATGGTTTGTGCCCCTTTAAAGTCAAGGAACCTTTCCACTCACACACAAAAATAAATGCTTATGCTAAAACCCAGTTTGCAAAACAGCTCAAAATGAAGCTTTTCTGGTTAAATCTAGAGTGAATTGCCTGGAGCCCACTGCTTGAGACAGCCTTTGAACAGGTTTAACTGAGCCCAGTTTGAGAACCGCCTATATGGAAAAGAGAAGAGGGTGAGTTATAGCCACTAAACGGAGTCTGAAAGAAAGCAGCTTGTGCAAAATCAGACTGGAATTTTCATTTTAGATTTTTTGTGAAAAGCTTTTTTGAAACTTTAATGATTTTGGAAGCTTCACCCAGTTATTTGCAGTACTGATACTCATTCTGGCCTGCTCATACAGATGTTTGACCCTGTGTTTCAACATCTATGTGTGCCCAACAGAAGCCGCAGGGCCATTCAAATAAAGATAGTTGGCTGAGTTTCCAAGTCTGTCTTTCCAAGTTCATGCACATTAGTTTTCCTTCTTATCAGCAGAGGCTTGTCTTGTACACATCCTCTGGGTCATTCGCGCTGAGATCACCATGTTAGTCCTAATTACCTTGATTCTTATGTGATCTCTAAACCAGATAAATGCCCATCCACCCAGGCAGTTGTTTAATAAAAGTTATCTTAAATATTTAACTTGTAAATGTTTTAAGAAGTCGAACTGGCGAAACCTTTTCTCCGAATTAAATCAATTGAGTCTGCTTATTATTTCAACACCATCAAGGGTTTAATCCTAAATCCACTAAGGGTATTTTGATTTGGTTATTAAATCAGAAACACCTAATCATATGATAAGGAAAGATAATAGGAACAAGAAAAAGAGGAGAGCAGAGGGAGGCCAAAAGAAAGAAGCAAGGACACCGGGTGATTATAGTAAGAGCTACTTTAAAAACAAAAACAATAGCACTTTAACATATCAGTGATCTAACACAATAAAAATTTATCTCTCACTCAAAGTTCAACGTTGTGGATATTTATGATTAGCATGTGATGGTTCATTTTGTGACTTGGATACGTTTTTAGAGCCTCTACTTCTTTGCCTGGATCCTTTGCCACTTAGCGAGTGGATTGTGGATGAGAAGACTACATGGGAGAGGTTTCTATGGGCCAGGCTGAAGGTGAGCGCATCACTTCTTTCCACGTTCCCTCGGCCAGAATGAGCCACAGAGCCAGGCTTATCTGCAAGGGGGGTTGAGAAGTATCATCTAGCCTTGTCCCCAGAGCTAAATGGAAGTGGAGAAAGTGAGCAGCAGCTGGTCTTTGGTACAGATGAAACAAAAAGTGCCCATGCACAGGTTTTGTAAAAGTGAGGAAAAATGAATCCCTGGTACATAAAAATTTTCAGCCTGGGATTCTTCTTATACGGAAATCTTAGTCTGAAGGTCTGAGAGAGGTGCATATTGAATACTCCCAACCCTGTCACAGATACCAGTTAATTCCTAGATAGGAGGGAATTACTATGTTTTTCAGAGGTACCAAAGAAAATGTTCATCAATTTCATAGATAAGATCTAATTCTTAAAACATTAAGGAAGTATTTTATTTCAAATAATGAAATAAAATATATTTGTATTTGTTGCAGCTGAGCATTATTATATAAACTTTTCCTTTACAAACTTCTCATAAAAACTTGTTCACATTCTTACCCCAAAAAAAGTTTTCAAAAAGCTAAACACTTACCCACTGAGTCATAGAATAATTGGAATTTTGACAGGAAGATAACTGTAAAGCAGTTCTTTAAAGAGGAGCAACACTCTGCTTTATTTAAACTCCACAAAGTAGGTAAGCGTTTTATGGGTCGTGGATTTTCTAATTCAAGGTGTTATGCAATATGCAGCTGGGCTTTGAATGGCTTCCTCCTTTGTTCTTCTTGCACGCACATGCCATTTGGTGACATCCTGAGGTCTGGGAGGCTATTGGATTAGACCTTCTGCAAAGGAAAGGTTATTCTACACCATGTATAAGAAAAAGCTTTGATGATTCACAAAATTAAAGCTTTTTACTTCCCAGCAGGGGAGATTTCCCAGCCAATATGTTGAAAGGAAAGTGGCTGTATTAAAACTTGCTCCCTGATAGAACCAGAGATCCCAGCTGGCTTTCGCAGGAGGGACACAGCATTATGATGATGTTGATTAGACAACTTTTAAACAGCGCCAGTAGACAAAGGCATTTTCAGCCTCCAAAAAAGAAATGGAACGAGTGCCAAGTCTGCATTTGATGGAGAGTATAAGGCTTGTTCCAGCAAATGTTTTCTCATTATAGAGTAATGCTTGAGGAAGCACACATCAGTTTCATGCCCCTTCATGATTTGTCCTGTACCACTGGTTCAACCCATTGAGGGATGTCTGATAAGAAAAACTTTGCCTGAAAAAAATTTTTGCCTTAGAAAACATAGGTTAATTGCATTTGACTTGGCTGCAAGTAACAGTAGGGTCTTCCATCTCTTTCTTGTCACCTTTTTAATTGCACTCAGTGTTTTTGCTTCTTCTGCTTGAAGAGAGCACTAAAACAGTGTGTACTGGTGTGTAATCGGCATCAGACTTGATTACTTAGTAATCTGTAAAGAGCTTGAAACTCAATAAAAGAAGTTCTCAGTAGACATTTCCTTTTGGGGGCATATCAAAAGAAAGTTGTCTTTTTATTTTCTTCCCCATTTTTTACAGATTTTTTAATGCCAGAATTCTATCCTTAATGTATTTCGATCTTTAATCATTCTGATTAGACAGCCATTGCAAAAATATCCATAAAACAAGCAGTTCTCCAATTGTGCCTGGAGCATGGTATTTTACAGAGTATGTTATGTAGAACACCATGGTTCCTGAGGTAATTATAGGTGCTATGTGGATGCAGGATGTATTTATTAATAACAGAATTAATTATTTCAGAATTTATTATATGACTCACATACAATAGAAAAGTCACCCCGTTTCGATTCTCTTTGAATCATTTTGTCAAGGAGAAAGTTTCAACTTAATGACATTTTTCCAAGTACTCCTTTTTAATGAGACAAGTTTCAGGCTGAGTGTCATCAGCAGACAATTTTATCTACCTAGAACTTAATTACATTTTATTCTCCTTACTTTTATTTTCATTTTTCATCTATGTATAGCAGTTGAAACAGATTGCCCAGTTATCAAATGATATACAGTTTTCTTTTAAAATAGTTGTAATGCCTAAAAGGGAGTCAATATAAAGGAAAATATCAAATGATAAGAGTAAGTGGTTTATAGAACTCAACAATTAAGCTATCAGATCCTGGACTTTTATTTGATGAGAGACTTTTTTTATTACTGTTTCAATCTCCTTACTGGTTATTGATCTGATCTGTTCATATATTCTCTATTTTTCTTTTTTTTTTTTTTTGACATGGAGTTTCACTCTTGTTGCCCAGGCTGGAGTGTAATGGTGCAGTCTCAGCTCACTGCAACCTTCGCCTCCTGGGTTCAAGCGATTCTCCTGCCTCAGCCTCCTGAGTAGCTGGGATTGCAGGCATGCTCCATCATGCCCAGCTAATTTTTTGTATTTAGATGGGACTGGGTTTCACCATATTGGTCAGGCTGGTCTTGAACTCCTGACCTCAGATGATCTACCCACCTTAGCCTCCCAAAGTGCTGGGATTACAGACATGAGCCATCGTACCCGGCCATATGTTTTATTTCTTCATGATTCAGTCTTGGTAGGTTATATGTGTTGAGGAATTAATCCATTTCTTCTAGCTTATCCAATTGTTGGCATACAATTTGTTCAGAGAAATCTCTTTTTTTTTTCTTGTGGGTTTTTTTTTATACTTTAAGTTCTAGGGTACATGTGCAAAACATGCAGGTTTGTTACATATGTACGCATGTGCCATGTTGGTGTGCTGCACCCATTAACTCTTCATTTACATTAGGTGTATCTCCTAATGCTATCCTACCCCCCTCCCCCCACCCTACGACAGGCCCCGGTGTGTGATGTTCCCCACCTTGTGTCCAAGTGTTCTCATTGTTCAATTCTCACCTATGAGTGAGAACATGCAGTGCTTGGTTTTCTGTCCTTGTGATAGTTTGCTCAGAATGATGGTTTCCAGCTTCATCCATGTCCCTACAAAAGACATGAACTCATCCTTTTTAATGGCTGCATAATATTCCATGGTGTATATGTGCCACATTTTCTTAATCCAGTCTATCGTTGATGGACATTTGGGTTGGTTCCAAGTCTTTGCTAATGTGAATAGTGCCGCAATAAACATACATGTGCATGTGTCTTTGTAGCTGCATGATTTATAATCCTTTGGGTATATACCCAGTAATGGGATGGCTGGGTCAAATGATATTTCTTGTTCTAGATGCTTGAGGAATCGCCACACTGTCTTCCACAATGGTTGAACTAGTTTACAGTCCCACCAACAGTGTAAGAGTGTTCCTATTTCTCCACATCCTCTCCAGCATCTGTTGTTTCCTGACTTCTTAATGATTGCCATTCTAACTGGCACGAGATGGTATCTCGTTGTGGTTTTGATTTGCATTTCTCTGATGGCCAGTGATGATGAATATTTTTTCATGTGTCTGTTGGCTGCATAAATGTCTTCTTTTGAGAAGTGTCTGTTCATATCTTTCACCCACTTTTTGATGGGGTTGTTTGCTTTTTTCTTGTAAATTTGTTTAAGTTCTTTGTAGATTCTGGATATTAGCCCTTTGTCAGATGGGTAGGTTGTAAAAATTTTCTCCCATTCTGTAGGTTGCCTGGTCATGCTGATGATAGTTTCTTTTGCTGTGCAGAAGCTCTTTAGTTTAATTAGATCCCATTAGTCTATTTTGGCTTTTGTTGCCATTGCTTTTGGTGTTTTAGACATGAAGTCCTTGCCCATGCCTATGTCCTGAATGGTATTGCCTAGATTTTCTTCTAGGGTTTTTATGGTTTTAGATCTAACATTTAAGTTTTTACTCCATCTTGAATTAATTTTTGTATAAGATGTAAGGAAGGGATCCAGTTTCAGCTTTCTACATATGGCTAGCCAGTTTTCCCAACACCATTTATTAAATAGGGAATCCTTTCCCCATTTCTTATTTTTGTCAGGTTTGTCAAAGATCAGATGGTTGTAGATGTGTGGTATTGTTTCTGAGGGCTCTGTTCTGTTCCGTTGGTCTATATCTCTATTTTGGTACCAGTACCATGCTGTTTTGGTTACTGTAGCCTTGTAGTATAGTTTGAAGTCAGGTAGCACGATGCCTCCAGTTTTGTTCTTTGGGCTTAGGATCCTCTTGGCAATGTGGGCTCTTTTTTGGTTCCATATGAACTTTAAAGTAGTTTTTTTCCAATTCTGTGAAGAAAGTCGTTGGTAGCTTGATGGGGCTGGCATTGAATCTGTAAATTACCTTGGGCAGTATGGTCATTTTCATGATATTGATTCTTCCTATCCATGAGCATGGAATGTTCTTCCATTTGTGTGTGTCCTCTTTTATTTCGTTGAGCAGTGGTTTGTAGCTCTCCTTGAAGAGGTCCTTCACATCCCTTGTAAGTTGGATTCCTAGGTATTTTATTCTCTTTGAAGCAATTGTGAATGGAAATTCACTCATTATTTGGCTCTCTGTTTGTCTGTTATTGGTGTAGAGGAATGCTTGTGATTTTTGCACATTGATTTTGTGTCCTGAGACTTTGCTGAAGTTGCTTATCAGCTTAAGAAGATTTTGGGCTGAGACAGTGGGGTTTTCTAACTATACAATCATGTCATCTGCAAACAGGGACAATTTGACTTCCTCTTTTCCTAATTGAATACCCTTTATTTCTTTCTCCTGCCTGATTGCCCTGGCCAGAACTTCCAACACGATGTTGAATAGGAGTGGTGAGAGAGGGCATCCCTGTCTTGTGCCAGTTTTCAAAGGGAATGCTTCCAGTTTTTGCCCATTCAGTATGATATTGGCTGTGGGTCTGTCATAAATAGCTCTTATTATTTTGAGATACATTCCATCAGTACCTAGTTTATTGAGAGTTTTTAGCATGAAGGGCTGTTGAATTTTCTCAAAGGCCTTTTCTGCATCTATTGAGATAATCATGAGGTTTTTGTCTTTGGTTCTGTTTATATGATGGATTACATTTATTGATTTGCATGTGTTGAACCAGCCTAGCATCCCAGGGATAAAGCCAGCTTGATCGTGGTGGATAAGCTTTTTGATGTGCTGCTAGATTCAGTTTGCCGTATTTTATTGAGGATTTTCACATCAATGATCATCAGGAATATTGGTCTAACATTCTCTTTTTTTGTTGTGTCTCTGCCAGGCTTTGGTATCAGGATGATGCTGGCCTCATAAAATGGTTTAGGGAAGATTCCCTCTTTTTCTATTCATTGGAATAGTTTCAGAAGGAACGGTACCAGCTCCTCTTTCTACCTCTGTTAGAATTCAGCTGTGAATCCATCTGGTCCTGGACTTTTTTTGGTTGGTAGGCTATTAATTATTGCCTCCATTTCAGAGCCTGTTATTGGTCTATTCAGGGATTCAAATTCTTTCTGGTTTAGTCTTGGAGAGTGTCTGTGTCCAGGAATTTATCCATTTCTTCTAGATTTTCTAGTTCATTTGTATAGAGATGTTTATAATATTCAACAACCAGTTCTCTTGGGAACTAAGAGTGAGAACTCAGACCCTTGAGAATGGCATCCAGCCATTCATGAGAGACCCCTCATGACCCAAACACCTCCCACCAGGCCCCACCTCCAACAATGGAGATCAAATTTCAACATATGACTTGGCAGAGCCAAAATGTAGGAAACTCAAACAACTCAAAGGAAAAAACAAATAATCTGATTTTTAAAATGGGCAAAGGATCTGAATAGACATTTCTCAAAAGAAGGCATACAATGAATGGTCAATAGGTTTATGAAAAAATGCTCAAAATTACTAGTCATCAAAGAAATGCTAATTAAAAGTACAAAGAAATATCACCTCACACCTGTTAGAATGACTCTTATCAAAAAGACAAATGATAACAAGTATTGGAGAGAGAGTGGAGAAAAGCGAACCTTTGCACACTGTTGGTGGGAATGTAACTTTGTGTAGCTATTACGGAAAGCAGTATGGAGGTCCTTCAAATAATTAAAAATAGAGCTATCATAGGATCCAGCAATCCCACTACTGGGTGTATATACAAAGGAAATGAAATCAGTATATTGAAGAGATATCTGCACTCCCATGTTCATTGCAGCATTATTCACAATATGCAAGATGTAGAATCAACCTAAGTGTCCATGAATAAATGAATGGATAAAGAAAATGTGGTACAGTTTTCTCCTAGTATCCATAGGACCTTCCCCAGATACTAAAATCCACAGATGCTCAAGTCCCTTACATAAAGTGGTGTGGTATTTGCATATAACCTGTGCATATCCTCCTGCACACTTTACATCATCTCTAGATTACTTATAACTCCTAATACAATGTGAACGTTCTGTAAATGGTTATTACATTGTCTTATTTAGGAAACAAAGACAAAAAGTCTGTACGTGTTCTGTACAGATGCAACTATTCATATTTTTCTCAAATACTTCAATCCATAGTTGGTTGAGTCCACCGATGCAGAACTCACAGATATGAAGGGTCCACTGCACATATTCACAGTGGAATACTAGTCAGCCTGAAAAAAGAAGGAAATTCTGTCAACAAGATGGATGGAATTGGGGGATATTGTGTTAAGTGAAATAAACTAGGCACAGAAAAACAAATACCACACAATCTCACTTATATGTGGAATCTAAAAATGTTAAGCTCATAAAAGCAAGAATAGAATGGTGGGTCCTGGGGGTTGAGAGTGGGGCTGAGATATTGGTCAAACAGCACAAAATTTCAGTTAGACAGGAGGAATAAATTAAAAAGATCTATTGTACAACATGGTGATTATAGGTAATAATGCATTCTTGAAAATTGCTAAGAGAGTAGATTTTAAGTGTTCTCACCACAAAAAAGTATGTGAAGTAATGCATATGTTAATTAGCTCAATTTAGCCATTCTACAATGTATATGTATTTCAAAACAACATATTGTATGCAACAAATATACACTCTAAAAATGAATAAAAATAAGTAAGTGGGCCAGGCACACTGGCTCACGCCTGTAATCCCAGCACATTGGGAGGCCAAGGCAGGTGGATCACTTGAGGTCAGGAGTTCAAGACCAGCCTGGCCAACATGGTGAAACCCCATCTCTACTAAAAATACAAAATTAGCCTGACATGGTGGCACGTACCTGTAGTCCCAGCTACTTGGGTGGCTGAGGCAGAAGAATTGCTTGAACCCGGGTGGCAGAGGTTGCAGTGAGCCGAGATCATGCTACCACACTGCAGTCATCTCAAAAAAAAAAAAAAAAGTGCATCTGAAGTTGAAAACCACTGCACTAAATCACTTATAAGGCCTGTATAGCTGTAAGCTTCTATCATTGCTTTTTTTTTTTTGAGATGGAGTCTTGTTCTGTTGCCCTGGCTGGAGTGCAGTGGTGCAATCTCGGCTCACTGCAACTTCTGCCTCCCAGGTTCAAGCAATTCTCGTGTCTCAGCCTCCCGAGTAGCTGGGCCTACAGATGCATGCCACCAGGACTGGCTAATTTTTGTATTTTTAGTAGAGACAGGGTTTCACCATGTTGGCCAGGCTGGTCTCGAACTCCTGACCTCAAGTGATCTGCCCACCTCGGCCTCCCAAAGTGCTGGGATTACAGGCATGAGCCACCACGCCCAGCCTTTCATAATAAAAAAAGATATCTTAGAATTCCATGCAACTAGTTAAATGAAACAGCTTAATTGCCATCGTTCATGGATTTAGATATTCACATATGTATTGCATGCATATTACAATTTGACACAAGAACTATACTGGGGATCTGATGGTGAGCAAGGCAGATGTGGTCTCCTCTCATAGAACCAACAATCTCATGGAAGAAGAGTTACATAGACACACCCCAGTGTGTCTATGCCGGAGATTGTTAGGGTATAATGGGAGTACATAGAAGGGACATCCTCAGTAAATCTTAAATTTTATTATTCAGATTCTCTAAATAAAAATCAAAACATCCTTCTGTATGCTTGGTTTTCCATTTACCTGATCTAGCAGCTTATGATAGTGCAACATGTGCCAAAAAGAAAAGTTAGAGATTTGAAATTTCAGGTTTGTGTTTGCTGTCTGTTTGTACACACAAATAAATGCTCAAGTTGACACTGGACATCAGTGTAGCCCCGAAACAAAAGCAAGAATGAAATTCTCTCCTTTCACCCCCTTCCTACCCGGAAGGCACTTTTAAAGACATTGCATTGCTTGTATAAAATTTAGACTTTTATTTACAATCTGCTTGAACTCAGAATAGCAATAAGATGGAACCTATCTCAAGGACTCAACTAATGATGCATGCCATTTCATTTAAATAATAAATGGACCACATTCTGATGTGCTGGCTCTTTGGAGAAATTATCAACACTGTGATTTACATAGAAATAGACATGATTTCAAATCAAAAGAAAGTCTTCACTCACAGAACAGCTCTTGCATTAGGTAATTTTTGCTGAAATAAGCTTTTTTTTCTAAAAAGCTAAGAAAGATAAAATCAGGTGATTGTTAAACCAAATTAATTCCATTTTAATTTTCGAAAGCAATGGGTCATAGTTAAAGTATTGGGGGACCGATATTAACTCTTTCAAGTAATATATACTGCAGTGGTCTTGAATAGTATCCTAGCAAACTAGAAATATTCAGGAAATTTCCAATAGAATATATATTGAATGCCAGCATCGTCACATGAGGATCAGTGCTGTTGTATTAACTTTGCATTATATTAACTGACACATGAGGTATATATAGACAAAAGATCAGAGTTCCCCAGGAGTGAAGACATGAAACTTTCCATAAACACGGGCTTCCCTCCTTCAGCCATAGCATGGAGCATGCGCCACTCTGCCTGGTGCAGTACTATCCACGGACTAGGTAAGAAAGGACGGCCACTCAGGTCTCATGGTGCCGGGGGGTCTGTGGCTTCCTTCTCAGTCAAGCAAGTGCATGGTTTTTCTGCCACTAACTTCAGGCAATGAAAACTTTTTATATGAAGAGTGTTGTCAGTTCACCCCCCAATCCACTCCTGCTATGTTCTCTCTGGCACTCTGATTTTTCCCCATATACTCTGGCGTCAATTCCAACTCACCCCATGTATAAAACAAAGTGGGTTTTATTTTATTTTAATGTCTTATCATCCTCCTAAATTCAACATGCCCAGAATTGAGCCTCATAGCTTCCCTGGGGCCTCTGTACTTCCCAGGCAATCAGCTCTCCCTCCTTATGTTTAGTGTCTGACACCAGTAGACACCATCCTCTTCCTCATCATTCTTACTAGAAAGCTTGGTGTTGTTTTGGACTTTTCCTCTACTTAATACTTTACTTCCAAGCCCCAGTGAGCTCTGCCATCTCTTCCTCTTCATTTCAGTTCCTTCCACCCTGCCTCAGCCCCTTGTGGTTTTGTGTCCCAATAACCTAAGAACCTCTTCCTAGTCTCCTTTGCCTCCCACATTATCTTTAAACCATCCGGACTACATTCTGTTGCTAGACAAATTTTCCTAGTCAACCTCTCCTGTTTCTGGGAACTCCCAGTGCTTCCCTACCAATGAATGCACTGCTGAGTATAACAATAACAGTGATGACAGCAACAACCTCTACCACATCTGAGCACTTCTGTGCCAGGCCTGGGACAGACACTTTATACACACACCATCACGGAGTTTTACAAAAGCCGCACGGAGTAGCTATGATCATCCCTAGCTCACAGCGAAGGAAACAGAGCATCAGAGCATTTAAATGACTTCCACATGGACAGGGCAGAGTTCCAAGTCCAAGTCTAACCCCATACTGTATGTGTTATGCCATGTTGCTTTCAAAAAGCTTGGATTTCCAGTTTGGTTCAAATGTGAGCAGAACCTTCTGATCTAACCTTATTGCTTACTTCTCTCTGACAGGCACCTACTACTTAGGAAGGTCCAATGTCTGTCCTTTGAATGCTCTCCTCCCTACCTTTGCCTTAGTGTACCCCTCACCCCAGAATGTTCTCTCTTCTACCTTCTGTTTATCTAAATGTTATTCATTCTCCAAGGTCCTGATCAAGTTCAACCTTCACCATAGGCTACTCTCAAAACAGTGTAGTCCACCCTGTATTCTCTCTTCTAAGAGTTAACATGTAGTCAGTCCTCCACACTTCATTTGTTCACAGTTTTGTCTCTCCAGTTAGATACGAAACTAGAGTATAACAGGCAGGGTGCAATGGCTCACATCTGTTATCCCAGCACTTGGAGAGGCCGAGACGGGAGGATCACTTGAACCCAGGAATTTGAGACCAGCCTGGGCAACATAGTGAGACCCTGTCTCTACAAAAAATACAAAAATTAGCCAGGCATGGTGGCGTGTGCCTGTAGTCCCAGCTACTGGAAAGGCTGAGGTGAGAGGATCTCTTGAGGGCAGGAGTTTGAGGCTGCAGTGAACCATGATTGTGCCACTGTACTCCAGCCTGGGCAATAGAGTGAGACCCTGTCTCAAAAACAAACAACAACAAAAGAATATAGAGTAGAATGAAGAAATCATGGAAATGCTTAGCAGGCCAACAGTACCTGTGTTTTTTTTGTTGTTGTTTGTTTTGTTTTTGAGACGGAGTTTCACTCTTGTCACCCAGGCTGGAGGCAATGGCATGATCTTGGCTCACTGCAACCCCCACCTCCTGGGTTCAAGTGAATCTCCTGCCTCAGCCTCCTGAGTAGCTGGGATTACAGGCGTGCACCCCCACACCCAGCTAATTTTTGTATTTTTAGTAGAGACGTATTTTCACCATATTGGCCAGGCTGGTCTTGAACTCCTGACCTCAGGAGATCCACCCGCCTTGGCCTCCCAAAGTGCTGGGATTATAGGCATGAGCCACCGTGCCCGACCCAGACCTGCGTTTTGATTCTATTTTCTGGCTGTGGGAACTCAGACACACTACTTGCCTTCTTGAAGCTGTTTCCTGTTCTGTAAAAGAAGATAAGAATCCTTATTTGACAAGGTCGTTACACAGTATAATGAGATAAAAACATGTAAAGCCCTTTCCAGAGTGCTTGGCAGCCTCTAAAACACATGTGAGTTTCTTTCCTCTTTGAGGGTAAGGCTATGACTCAGACTTTCAGAGAGATAACAGGTGATTAGCTACAGTTCATGGGCTTTACAGGACACTGAGTTGCTTGTTCAAACTGAGGCTTCGAGATGCAAGAGAAAGTATTCCAAGTATCCAGAACCAATTTCAGGACACCTCTCACTCCAAGGGGAGAGAAAGAGAGTGAGAGCAGATTGAGGAAGTGAATCTGTGATAAGAATTTCCCTGAAGGGAAAGCAGGGACTGGAACAGATACTTGAATATCCACGTTCATGGCAGTATTATTCACAATAGTCAAAACGTGATCACTGACACCTGCATGCATAAACAAAATGTGGAATGCACGCACAGTGGAATGTTACTCAGCCTTAAAAAGAAAGGAAATTCTACCACATGCTGCACCATGGATGAACCTTGAACAGATGCTGCTGCGAGGTACCTATTCTAGGTACTTATATGAGGTACCTGGAAGGTTGTATGGAATGTCGTATGTTTCCTATAAGTACCTATTGTAGGTACTTACATGAGGTACCTGAAATAGTCAAATTCACAGAGACAGAAAATAGAATGGTTGTTTCCAGGGGTGGGGAGAGAGGGAAATAGTGTTTAATGGGAACAGGATTTCAATTAGGGGTGAAAATTTTCTGCTTATGGATGATGGTGATGGTTTCATGAGAATGTGAATATATTTAGTGCAAAGGAACTATACACTTAAAGGTGATAGATTTTATGTTACATGTATTTTACCACGATAAATAATTTTTAAAAAAAAAGAAAGAAAGAAAAAGACAGGGTGGAAAAGTGATGCAGCCTGCCCAAATTTTCACCCAGTGGCAAGAGGATGGCCTGCACTGAGCAGGTTTACAACGACATGAGGGACACAAGTGAAGTCCCATTTTTCTTTACAGCGCCTGAGTCTTCTGGTTCAAAGGGCAAGTGACACAAGTATGGAAAAACTGACTCAAATGGGCTTAAACTATAAAGTGAATTTATTGGCTAAGACAACTGCTCTAGACCTGTGGTTATCAAACTTTAAGGAGCAGGCGAAGCTTTTGAAAATGCAGCTGGCTGGACCCCATGCCATGCTTCTGACTCAGGAGGGCTGGGGTGGGATGCGAGGGTTTGGCTTTGCAGCCACTGCTATGGGACGCCGAGGTTGCTCTGAGAGCCCTGTGTCCTGGAACGCGCATGTGTCACGGGTCTGGGCTCTGCTTCCCCAGTCTCTTGCTTCTCTCCTCCGTCTTCCAATTTACCTGCAAGCTGATTCTCCCCACGAGAGCTGAAGTGTCTGCCCCAGCTCCAGGTCTCAAGTCTGCACACCGCATCGTCTAGAACAGGAGAAACGCCCTGCGTCCCCAGCATTCCTGGAACAAGCCAAACTAGATCACTTTAGATCTGAAGCCCCCTTCAACCAGTTACCCTGGCCAGGTGTGGAGGCTGTGGATTGGCCTCTGCTTGGTGCTGGGGGTGCCTCCAACTTCCCTGGAACTACTGGATCCCAAGGGGAAGCATCGGGGGAGAAATAGATGGTGGCGGCTGGGCGCGGTGGCCCATGCCTATAATCCCAGCACTTAAGGAGACCAAGGCAGGCGGATCATCTGAGGTCAGGAGTTCGAGACCAGCCTGACCAACATGATGAAACCCCATCTCGACTAAAAATACAAAAATTAGCTGGGCATGGTGGTTAATGCCTATAATCCCAGCTACTCGGGAGGCTGAGGCAGGAGAATCACTTGAACCCAGGAGGCGGAGGTTGCAGTGAGCTGAGATTGCACCACTGCACTCCAGCCTGGGCAACAAGAGTGAGAGACAGTGAGAGAGAGAGAGAGAGAAAGAGAGAGAGAGAAAGAAAGAAAGAGAGAGAGAGAGAAAGGAAGGAAGGAAGGAAGGAAGGAAGGAAGGAAGGAAGGAAGGAAGGAAGGAAAAAAGAAAGAAAGAAAGAAAGAAAGAAAGAAAGAAAGAAAGAAAGAAAGAAAGAAAGGAAGGAAGGAAGGAAGGAAGGAAGGAAGGAAGGAAGGAAGGAAGGAAGGAAGGAGAAAGAAAGAAAAGAAAAGAAAAAAGAGAGAGATGGTGGGGAGGAAGTCAACAGATGTCTCCAACTAAGGGAGGAGACCACCCCTCATATTGTCTTATGCCCAATTTCTGCCTCCAAAGAAAGAAAAAGTAAAAACTAAAAGACGGAAATGAAATCCACAAGCAGACAGCCCGGCATCACACCCTGGGCCTGGTAGTTAAAGATCAACCCCTGACTTAATCGGTTCTGTTATCTATAGATTACAGACATTGTATAGAAAAGCACTGTGAAAATCCCTATCCTGTTTTGTTCTGATCTAATTACCGGTGCATGCAGCCCCCAGTCACGTACTCTCTGCTTGCTCAATCGATCACCACCCTCTCCCGTGCACCCCCTTAGAGTTGTGAGCCCTTAAAAGGGACAGAAATTGCTCACTCAGGGAGCTCAGTTCTTGAGACAGGAGTCTTGCCAATGCCCCTGGCCAAATAAATCCCTTCCTTCTTTAACTCGGTGTCTGAGGAGTTTTGTCTGTGGCTCATCCTGCTACACAACCCCAGAAGAGAAGCTTGATGTGGGTAGAGGTTAGACCACGCGAGCCACGCTCAGGGGATTAGACCTGAGCCTGAAACCAGAGGACAACCACGGAATGATTCAAATCAGAGGAGGGACATAATCCATTTCAGCAAAATGACTCAAGCACAAGTTGGAGGAAGGACCGGGGAGGAGGACTTGGAAGGTTAAGGATAGCGGCAACGCTGAGCGGTCTCCCTGACCCTTGCATCCTGCCCTTTAGAGGCCTGAACCTATCCTGGGCATTCCCCGCTCCACACCGTGGTCTATTTTTTCTTTCTTCCCTTTCTTCAGACACTTCGCACCTTCTAGCATGCTGCATTCTTCACTTATTATGTTTATTATTTCTTATTTGTCTGCCCTGCTAGAATATCAGCTCCATGAAGGCAAGAATCTTTGTTGGATTCAGTGATGTATCCCCAGTACCTTGAACAGTGTCTGGCACATAATAGATGCTCAATACAAGTTTGTTGAATGAATAAATTTCATATGAGAACTCACCGTATTTGTCTCTGTGTCTGTCTAAGCTGGTCCTTTTGCCTCAACTCTCTTATTCTATTTCACCTTCAAACTTTCCAGGTTTAACACAGGCTTCAGCCTGGAATTCTTCCCTGATTACAAACCTTGAGCTGCCACCACCCATTCCCTGTATTCCCTTGACATCCACTTGTCACAGTGCATTGTTCTCTCCTGCCTTTCCCATAAACTGGTGTCTCCAAGAGGGCAGGACAGGATGTTATTGGTCTCTACATTGCAAACATATAGCACAGTGCCTGATGTGTTGGAGCAGCAACAAGTTTGTTGAATTAATGAGCCGATGAACAGTTACATAAACGAACAAGTACTGCCCAATTAGTACTTGTTAAATACAAGAACAAGAAACAAAACACAAGTGGCTCTGGTCGTTGGTTTTCTATGTAGCCATTCTCATCCCTGATAATAACAAATAGAAAAACGATTTTGCTTGCCTGAGCTCTACTTGTTCTAGTTCTGCTGTGCTCACAATAGCTTGCTCTTTGAATCCATTAATGGCAAAGCCTCCCTTCAGAAACTGTCATTTTAGAGTCTCTGCCATAAGAGCTGAGCTCTTATGTTTAGCAGCAGAGATGGATTTGACTGAAGGATGGAACAAAATCAATTTTCATTGTGGCTGCCGCACTGCCGCTACTGCAGAGCCAGCTACCAAACCAAAGTTAGCAAGTACAGCCTCAGCAGGGCCACCCATCCTGGAGACACCGACAGCACAGCCAGGACAGAGGGGGCTTACGAGGGTCACACAGCAGCTCAAGTTGTCCTGAAGACAGCCTGGCTGTGTTCTCTTCCACGTAGCTCTCAGGCTTGGTTTCCTTCCTCAGGCAAGGAAGGACATACCTCGACAGACCTATCTGGCAAGCCAAGTTCTCTGGATCTGTCCCTCTCTCAGGAAATTATCTTTTCTTATATAATTGCAGATTTTTTTAATAGCTGGAAGGAATTTTCAACATCATCCCAACCACAATTTGCCACATTTATAGATACAAACATTGGGTTAGGGGCTTAATCGTGGCAGCAAACAAAAGGCTATCGATGATTCTGACGACAAAGAAGCTCTCTGACTTGTGGCTCACATTCTACCCAGTATCCTAACAAATGTCTGGAATGGATCACAAAGAAAGGGCTGGTCCCACACATGGGATGCCGTCCTGACAGTCCTGCCCTGCTAAAGTCATTCTTCCTCGATTGTTCTGACCCGCAGGGATCCTCTTGTCCCTTGGTTTCTAGAGCATTCAGTTGGAACCAGTTTATGATGTTGTAATACGTGGTATCCCAGCATTCTTGGCTTCATGTGTGCCTCTTCTCTGTTATCTTCTGAAATGAATCCTGGGCGTTTTGAGACAGAAGCCATATTGATGGTTATTGTGTAATCCTCAAAGCGCACAACACAGCTCTTGACACAGGAGAACTGCTCAGTAAATACATGTGGATTTATTCTTGTTGGGAGAGTAAAACTTCATGTGATGCCACATCTTACTTAAGATGGAGCAGTCCCACCGTCTTTGCACAAAAACAGCATTTTAATAAGTGATGGTACATTCAATACTGAAAATGATCTGCATTCAATACCGAAAACAATCTTAAAAGGTAATCTGTGAACAACTTCCTCCACTGCTTTCATCGGTCTTTCATATATCATTTTATTCTCCAAGAAGTCAGACAATACTATTTGCTTTACTAAAAATAATGATGTTTTACTATTTACATTAACAAGCATTTACTGAATGCCTCCAATGTGCAAAGCATGGTTTCAGGTAACTTGGGGTTACAAAGAGACACACAAAATAACCTTTTCTCTCAAAAAACTTAACCTACCATAAGAGGCAAATAAACATATAAATCCAACACAATGAAAGGCAGAGTGAGATAAATTCCATAAAATAAGTTGACCAGAGTACATTGAGAATACAGAAGAGACATAGAAATGTAGAATTCAGGGTGGAAAGTCTTTAAAAGTCCTCCAGTCCAAGTCTCCAAAGATTCCTACAATCCCCTCTACCATGACATCAAATGACCATGTATCATAGCTTATGTTTAAACAGCTCCCATGACAGGAACTCATTATCTCCAAGCCTCCTATTTCTAAACTGTGTATTTTTCTCCTGTCAATTGGTGCATGTGAGATCCCATGTCTAATCACTGGTGCAATCCACTGTCCTTTCCTATGTGGCACTGGGCACACCTGTCACTAATCTATTACATGCTAATATGTAGGAACACTTCTTCTATATATGTCTAGAGTTCTATATAAGTAATATCAAAACATTTACAAAAACAGAATTTTGCCAGGCAAGGTGGCTCATGCCTGTAATCCCAACACTTTGGGAGGCCAAGGTGGGTGGATCACCTGAGATCAGGAGTTCGAGACCAGCCTGACCAACATGGAGATACCCCGTCTCTACTAAAAATACAAAATTAGCTTGGTGAGGTGGCGCATGCCTGTAATCCCAGCTACTCAGGAGGCTGAGGTGGGAGTGAACCCAGGAGGCTGAGGTTGTGGTGAACCAAGATCACACCATTGCACTCCAGCCTAGGCACCAAGAGCGAAACTTTATCTCAAAAAAGAAAAAAAGCAAAACAAAACAAAAAACCAGAATTTCAGCCTGGCCATCACGGTGAAATCCCGCCTCTACCAAAAAATACAAAAATTAGCCAGGCATGGTGGTGTGTGCCTGTTGTCCCAACTACCCAGGAGGCTGAGGTGAGAGAATCACCTGAACCCAAGAGGCGGAGGCTGTAGTGAGCCAAGATCATGCCACTACACTCCAGCCTGGGTGACAGAGTGAGACCTTGTCTCAAAACAATAACAACAACAACAACAATAACAACAAAAAAGACAAAAAACAAAACCCAGAATTGAAATGATGAGATAAAGATGAAAGATATAATACTTATGAAATGATCTCTAAGTTTATTTTGTTAACATTATCCACCCCCTTTGCCCTCATTATAATTATACTATTATTAATAATGTTCTAAATGCTTAATCATGATGGCCTCACAGTATGATGGGCTAATATCTCAAGACATAGTATGCCCTTCCAGCTTGATTTATTGTTAGTGATAGCAGATGTAAATTCATAGTTCAAATAGTCTTTCTGTTCACTTCAACTGTGCCAACTTCTAAGCAGATTTGAATTTATCTCATAATGAGGCTGACAAAGAGCTAATTCTCAGTGTTGGAGAAGTGCCGGCTCTGCCTTTTCCTTGCTGTTCTCTTGTGCTTAGATGTTTTGCAGTCATCAGTTTTTAGACATTTAGCCATTTTGTTGGAACTACTTTAGTTAAATCAAGACAATATCCTCACTGGGTCCACTTAGCCGGCCACACATCACAATAACTCTGAAAGCCAGCCAAGGAGTGCAGCTGTCTTTGTCAACCCTCCACACTATGGAACCCTTGCTCTTCCCTTGGGACATCTCAAGTGTGTAAGGGACAAAAGACCTATTTGCTTCCTGTGTACCCCAGTGGATCATCGTGTCCTGGCTCCCTTAGGAGATCACTTTTTACAGGGATCTCCATTTGGTTTTCTGCAAGCTCTGAGGGTGAGAGAGCTCTTCCTTTCATTGAGTTAAAACCAAGTTGTATGACAGCCAGCCAGTCTGCTCCCTCTCTGACATGAACTCCATGGGCCTTGGGTCTTTCTTTTTTCTTTCTTTCCTTCTTTCTTTTCTTGAGACAGCGTCTCTCTTTGTTCCCCAGGCTGGAGTATAGTGGTGCAAACATGGCTCACTGCAGTCTCACTTTCCAAAACTCAAGCAATCCTCCCATCTCAGCCTCCCGATTAGTTGGGACTACAGATGTGTACCAACATGCCTGGCTAAATTTTTCAAAAATTTTTTGTAGGGATGGGGTCTCACCATATTGCCCAGGCTGGTCTTGAACTCCTGGGCTCAAGTAATCCTCAGTCTCAGCCTCCCAAACTGCTGGGATTACAGGTGTAAGCCACCACGCCTGGCTTCCCCTCGGGTCTTTCTGCCATACCTGATGTCCCCAGACAACTCCTTGTGGGTGTACCCCTGGGTGTCAGCATAGTGTCTGTAGTGCTCTCTGCTCCTCAGCATCTTTTTCTGCTAGATATACACTGCTTACAGCTCTCTGACCTGCCCTCCACCAGTCAGTCCTGATGCCACTGGTATTCCAGCCTGTCAAAAGAGAGAAAAAAAAAGATAAGAGATAGAGATGGGGTGGGTGGGTAGTAGTTTGTAAACATAATTCTTGTTTTCATGCAGAAAATCTGAAACATAGTGAATAACAAAAATTAAACAATGAAATCATCCATCTGGATCTGACATCCCAGATCACAGTCATAGCAGCCAATCTCAGAGATGAAACGTTGAAACATTTTGATGTATGCCCTTCCAGATTTCTTCTATGCATATAAAGTCACATATTTCCTTCCAGCCTCTTTTTTTTTTTTTTTTTAAATCATTAAGCCTTTCAAATGCAGCAAGCACATTTATCTGACACTGAATTAAACTAGAGATCGAAGGTGTCCTGGTCCATATCATTAAGCTGAAATGTTTCTAACCTAGAAATTCTCTCTTCTACAGAGTAGTTTTTGAGTCTTTGAGTCTGTGTGTGCCTGCGCTAAGGCATACTGGAGACAATGTCTTTGTTTCAAAAAGAATATTCCAGATCATATAATCCAAACTCCAGTAATAATTAGAATTCCTGCCCCACCATCTCCTGCTTGGGATCCAGCTTTTTTTTTTTTTTTTTTTTTTTTTTTTTTTTTTTTTGAGAGAAGTCTTGCTTTTGTCCTCCAGGTTTGAGTGCAATGGCTTTATCTCGGCTCACTGCAACCTCCGCCTCCCAGGTTCAAACGATTCTCCTGCCTCTGCCTCCCAAGTAGCTGGGATTAAGGCGCCTGCCACCACGTCTGGCTAATTTTTGTATTTTTCAGTAGAGACGGGGTTTCACCATGTTGGCCAGGCTGGGCTCGAACTCCAGACCTCAGATGATCCGCCCGCCTCGGCCTCCCAAAGTGCTTGGATTACAGGCGTGAGCCACCGTGCCAGTCGATCCAGCCTCTTTTTTACACTTTCAATCTGGGAGGAGGCTCAATGCTTCCCGAGGCAACCTGTTCCATTCTCCCTTGACCTCCACATCCTAATAGTTAGGAAGTCCATACTGAAAACAAAAGGAATTGGTACACCTGAGGCCTAGAGAAGACAGTGATGATCCAGGAAAGCTAAGAAGAGAAAGTAGAATTAGAAATGGGCAGTGAAGGGGAATAAAAGATTATTTTCTACAAGCAAGATTGGAAAACCTTAAGGGTCTACTGTGGAAAGCAGAGGAATGAAATATTAGGAAGGGCCTGTGCCATTGGGTTTCAGGTAAATTGCAAGATAATAAATGACATTTCATTGAGTGGTCTGCCAAGTTTTATTATTGTTCATTCCTTTGTATTTTTGGATATTCCCTGAATTTTTTCTGAATCACATCAGGCATGGTCCAGAAATTTTCTTTAAATGTTATTACAGCTTCAGTAACTTGACAGTGAATTTCTTTGAAATGCAGATAGTTCAAGGTGGAAAAAAGCATACCTTAATTGATTCAAAGAAACAGAGGCTTGGATAATCATATCATTTATTTAGTATAAACCCAGACTAATATTCCTGTCTAGGCTGGGGCTTAGCTGGAAGAAATGACTTTAAATCTGAGAACCTCAAAGGAACATGGAGGCCATTTTATTCAATCTCTGAATTTCCTTCTGTGACCCATAGGGACTCAGCATGTTTCCTACAAGAATACCGACCAGTCGGGGGGGGCACGGTGACTTATGCCTGTAATCCCAGCACTTGGGGAGGCCAAGGCGGGTGGATCACTTGAGGTCGGAGTTCGAGAGCAGCCTGGCCAAGATGGCAAAATCCCGTCTCTACTAAAAATACAAAAATTAGCTGGGCATCATGGTGCATGCCTGTAGTCCCAGCTACTCGGGATACTGAAGCCAGGAGAATCCTTTGAACCTGGGAGGTGGAGGTTGCAATGAGCTGAGATTGCGCCACTGCACTCCAGCCTGAGGGACAGAGCAAGATTTAGTATCAAAAAAAAAAAAAAAAAAAAATGATACCCAACAGCCACAGGCCATGGCAGTGAATGTCCCGGGTCACAGTTGTTGGAGCCAATGCTTTGGGCATTCCTGCTGTCTGTGGCCGTAGAGTACAAAATCCCAACCCAGAGACTGACTTGTCTCAGGAAGAAAAACAAACAAACAAAAAATACAAAGTCTGGAAAGATTAACAAGCTTGCTTAGTTAAAAAACAAAAAGGTTTATATAGGAAAAAAGCACAATATAAATAGAAGTAGAAAAGACAAAGAAAATAATGTTTGTAAAATATATGACAAAGGAATAGTGTTTGTAATATGTTTTAAAACTTCTAAAAATTGATTTAAAGTGAATAAGCCATCAGGGCATGGTGGTTCACGCCTGAAATGCCAGCACTTTGGGAGGCTAAGGCAGGAGGATTGCTTGAGGCCAGGGGTTCGAGATCTACCTGTGCAACATAGTGAGACTCCATCTTTATCAAAAACGAAAGAAAAAATTATCAGGGCATAGTGACACACACTTGTAGCCCCAGCTGCTGGGGAGACTGAGGTAGGAGGATCACTTGAGCCTAGCAGTTTGAGGCTGCAGTGAGCTATAATCATGCCACTGCACTCCAGCCTGGGTGTCAGAGCAAGATCTTGTCTCTATTATTAGAGAGAGAGAGAAAACAAACCAACAGAAATGTAGGCTTCTACTCTCCCACAAAAACTTGGAGATAGGGGCACTATTTTTCTCAGTGATTACATTTTTTTTTTCCTTGAGACAGAGTCTTGCTCTGTGGCCCAGGCTAAAGTGCAGTGGCACGATCTTGACTCACTGCAACCTCCGCCTCCTGGTACAAGCAATTCTCCTGCCTCAGCCTCCCAAGTAACTGGGATTACAGGTGCCCACCACCATGCCCAGCTAATTTTTGTATTTTTAGTAGAGACGGGGTTTCACCATATTGACCAGGCTGGTCTTGAACTCCTGACCTCAGATGATCCACCCACCTTGGCCTCTCAAAGTGCTGGGATTACAGGCGTGGGTCACCGTGCCCAGCCAAAACAATGATTACATTTTAAAATGATGGCTCCCAGGTCCTTGGGAAAGTCATTCCTAGGCCAAAAGCTGACAACAGGTTTATTTAGCTTTTAAAACAGTTTACATACATCTCAGAGTGGGAGAGAAAGAAAGTGGTCACCCTAATTCCCAAGTGAGTTTACAATGAACTCCGTGTGGCAAATGGTGCTGTCAAGCCCTCTTACTTGAGGACTAATTACTGTTCATCTTGAGAACACGCAGGGACCGGGTTGTATCTGCTCGCCTGTATAAAGGGTGAGGTTTCTTTCTGTCTCTGCCGTCTTTTTAGCAGTTTGCCTGTGATGTGCATTACATTCTGGTTTAATGTTTGCTGAATAATAACACGGTTTCCTTTCTCCTCTACTTTTGTGGAGAGGTTTTCTAGGTTGGCAGGAAGTTTTGTTTTTAGTAATATTTCACTAACAGAAATCATTCATTGACAATGAGAAGGGCTCATTGCTTGGTCCCTGGATTCTCTCCACGTAGGAGAATCTTCAGGGAAGCCAAATTGTCTCTAGAAGATTCCTTGGTGTTATAGAATGAACTGTGCTCCTCTAAAAATATATGTTAGAGTGCTAACCCCCCCAATACCCTCAGAATATGAACTTATGTGGAGATAGGTTCTTTACAGAGGTAATCAAGTTAAGTGAGGTCATTAGTGTGGGCCTCAACTGATGTCTTTATTTGGATTTTGCATGCAGGGTCAGGCTCACATAGAGGGAAGATGATATGAAGAGACCCAGAGAGAAGGCAGCTATCCACAGCTATCTAGAGACTCCTGGAACAGATCCTTCCTTCACTGCCCTCAGAAGGAACCAAACCTATTAACACCTTGATTTTGGACTTCTGGCCTCCAGAATTGCCAGAGAAAAAATTTCTGTTATTTAAGCCACTCAGTAGACTTTTTGTGTGTGGGTGGTATTTTGTTTTGGCAACCCTAGCAAGCTAATACAGTGAGTGTGGAATCAGAGCAAGGAGATACGACTGTATGAGTTAAATCCAAAATGATGTTGGCTGTCCAAGGCCCTCCCCTCCACGAGAGAAATGCCCTTCACCTGAAAACAAGACAGTTGTGCATCAGCAACCACCGCATCACCTCTATTCCCATCCCCACAGGGCCGGGGAGACACAGTGTCCCATCTTGGCCTATGAGTTTCTTTCTCTTTTCTTTTTTCTTTGGATAGGTCTTTCTCTGTTGCCCGGGCTGGAGTGCAGTGGCGTGATCATGGCTTACTGAGCCTTACCTCCTGCGCTCATATGATTCTCCCGCCTCAGCCTCCAGAGTGGCTGGGACCATAGGCATGAGTCACCACACCCTGCTAATATTTTGTATTTTTTTGTAGAGACAAGGTTTCACCATTTGCTCAGGCTGGTCTTGAACTTCTGCACTGGAGCAATTGTCCTGCCTTGGCCTCCCAAAGTGCTGGGATTACAGGCGTGAGTCACCGCATGGGGCCTGGGTTCCTTTTTCTAGCTTTGTGCAGACCACTCCCAGATCACTACTCAATTACGTGAAGGCCTGAATGTTATTAAGTTCATTGCAGAGCCATGAGATCAAAGTAAATAACACATTGACATTGAGTTCAGATATGTGCTTAGAGATTGCAAGAAGCTTTATTCTAAGGTGTCTCTGTCCCCAAACAAGATAATTCGGTCTGATGGTCTTCACTTAAGTGCATTTTGGGGAGTATACTTTTACATTTAGTTTAAAATATTTTATAAATGAAATTAAGTTGCAGTTTTTGGGGATTTGCAGCATGAAGGGGCAGGCCAGGACTCCCACGGTCCCATGTTGGGACTTTGTGAGGGGAGCAGCCCTGCAGGTGCCTTTGAGCAAAGAGTGAGCCTCCTCTTCCCTCTGGGCAGGTGCAGCCCCACACCTGGGCATGGTGGCCGAGATATGGACTGGGTTTCCCCTCCCCTGTGTGCCCCCGTCTCTGGGATGCCTTTGTGCAGCACATAAACTGTACCACCTGCCCAGGGAATGCAGATTGGAACCTAGTGGTGTCTGTAATCAAACTCCATGTTGTTCCATCATAGCAGCAAATCCTGCTGACAGTAATAGAATCGTGGGAAGGGGAGGGTCTCAAGGCAGGTCAGCTTTGATGTTAAGGTGGTTCCACGCCGGCCGCGTGGCTTTTGAAGCCAGGTCATTCCTTTGAACTCTGTAGGCCCTATAGGTATTCGAGGAGATTCCCAGGCCTGTCCCCTCAACCCCTACTTCTCTTTCCTGGTCCTGTTCTCCCTCTCCTTTTGCTTTGATCTCATTCCTCTTCAACTCCCAGCTCTTCTGTGTGACCCCTTCACTTGTCTCCACTGCCGGCCGCTCTCCACTTACTGTAGGCTCACATGCTTCCTGATTTGGGGCTTGAGGCTTTCTCCTGTGTACTGTGGCTTGACACCTTGGCTGGGGTGGGAATGTTCTCAACCTCAGCTTCCACAATCCAAGTCCAGTTCTGGGACACTCAGCTGGCATCTGGCAGCCCAGCCCTGCTGGCCTCCCCTTCTCCCCTCTTTCCTTCAGGGTGAGAAACAGATGCAACTCATCTCTGAGAGGACTTGCAGTGGTGTGGAACTCCCAGGAGTTCTGCCCAGTGGCCGGGCATGCTGGAAATGTGCCTGCTCTGTGAAGGTTGTCCAGCCCTGAGATTCAAACAGTATGCAACAGGCCCTTCTATTTTTGAAGCTCCCCCGCTCTGTTAGTTCCAGCATGGTTGCTATTGTGTTCTATTTTATCTTTTACATCAAATAGGTTGATATTTGCTTACTGCCCCCAAAGCCCTGTAACAGTAATATACTTTGAGAATGGAAAGGTTTTCCAACACACACACACACACACACACACACACACACAAACACACACACACACACTTAATTCTCATAAAATCTCTGGGAGGAAGGCGTTGTTCTTCCATTTACAAAAAAGAAACCATTTACTTCCATTTACAAAAAAGTACTGGGACAGGGAATTTATACTCCTACCCAACCTGAGTTTGCTGGTTTATTCAGTCATTGTTTTGAACTAAAATGTGGGTCTAATACCCGTGACAAAAACAAAAACCCCACACGTCACTGGCAACATGGCACCAGGCATTTCATTTAGTGAAAGATGTGTATCAAGTTGTACCTTCTGAATAACAAAGCTGACCTTTATGGAGGAGATATTTCAGGTGAATGAGGAAAATGCAGTGTCCCAAGTCAATTTCAGAGGTTTCTCCTTAATTGTTATTATTTATTAAATGTCAAGTTCATTCCAGAGGACGCAACACAGAGCACATTTTCTCATATGAAATCTACCACTTTGGTGAACTAGCTACACACAGGGCTCTAGGTATCCTACATTGTACAGCAGCTTCTATCTGCCTGAGGAAACAAGGTCCAGGCAATAGGTAAGTTGAGAAGAATGGAAAGTTAATTGTCTGTCTCAAATTCATTTCCTCCCTTCTTCCTTAGAAATGGAACTTCCACTATTCTGGTACTTGATATTCTAGATATTCTACCCACTCCAGAATTTTAGGTTTTTTTTTTTTTTGAAACGGAGTCTCAATCTGTCACCCAGGCTGGAGTGCAGTGGCGCAACCTTGGCTCACTGCAACCTCCGCCTCCCGGGTTCAAGCGATTCTCCTACCTCAGCCTCCCGAGCAGCTGGGACTACAGGTGCCCACCACCACACCCAGCTAATTTTTGTTGTATTTCAGTAGAGACGGGGTTTCACCCTGCTGCCCAGGCTGGTTGTGAACTCCTGGAATTTTACAGTTTATATCTTGCAGCCAAGTGTGCTCCTGTGACTAAGTTTCGGCCAATGGAATAGAAATGGAGGTGTGATGAGTAACTTCCAGAAAGTGTTGTGGTGGGGTGAACACACATGCCCCGCATTGGCTCTTCCTCCTGCCAGCTAGCTAGAATATAAATGCAATGCAATGGCTATGTTGGAGGGTGACAAAGCAAGATAAAAAGAGCCGGGGCCCTTGGTGATCATGGTTTGGCTGTATCAGCTGTAGACACCCTTATCTAAACTCCTCTACCTGAGTGAAAATCAAACTTCTATCTTCCTGAAATCTCTGTTATTTGGAAATTTTTGTTTTGTTTTCTTATGTATCCAAGGCTATTCTTGATATGTCTTAGAAATCTACATAAATTGTGCTCCTGCTGAGGAATGAAATTCTTTGTGCACTATTTCCCCTTAAAATATTTATTTAAAAAATGAATGATGGTTGGTTGACTTATGAACTAATTTTGTGAGTGGCTCATTCTAGTAGGCTTGAAGTTCCCAAAGGCATCATATTCATTTCTTCATGCTTACTGAGTACCTGCTCTGAGAGGGCCTCTGTACTAGATGTAAGAAAGAAGTTAAAGAAGAGAAAGCAGCCAGGTGTGATGGCTCACGCCTGTAGTCCCAGCACTTTGGGAGGCTGAGGCAGGCAGATCACCTGAGGTCAGGAGTTCAAGACCAGCTTGGCCAACAACGTGAAACCCCATCTCTACAAAAATACAAAAATTAGCCAGGAATGATGGCAGGTGCCTGTAATCCCAGCTACTCAGGAGGCTGTGGCGGGAGAATCACTTGAACCTGGGAGGTGGAGGTTGCAGTGAGCCGAGATCGTGCCATTGCACTCCAGCCTGGGTGACAGAGCGAGACTCCATCTCAAAAGAAAAAAACTAACAAACAAAAAGAAAGCCCCTGCTCTAGATGCACCTGTACTCTAGTTTTAGAAAGAGATGTATTAAAAATTGAACTGTGGACTATAGTAAATACTACAATAGAGGTATAAAAGTACTATCAGTACCAGTAAGAGAGTAATTAATTCTGCATGGAAGAATCCAGAAGGTTTCATGGAAGTAGTGTGACTTCTTTTAAATCTGGAAGGATGAGTAGGATTTCCACAGGGGACTAAGCAAAGTCCCAAAATAAAGAGTTCAACAAAGAATCCTGTGTGGTTACAATACAAGGCACTTGAAGAGGAATGACAGGAGATAAATCTGGAAGGGGGCCAGGAGTCAGGTCCTGTCATCTTTCCTACATCAGTGGAGTAACGTGTGCAAATGTGCATTTTAAAATAACAATGCTGACGATGAGATGGCCCTTGAGTCAGGGTTGAGAAAGTATCTTATTCATTTGTGTGCTCCTCAGAGAGCATCTTTAGCATCATTAGACCTTTACTCATCCAGAGTAGAGGTTTCTTAAACATTTTCGAAAATGAATGAGGCCAGGCACGGTGGCTCACACCTGTAATCCCAGCACTTTGGGAGGCTGAGGTGGGCAGGTCACTTGAGGTCAGGAGTTTGAGACCAGTCTGGCCAACATAGGGAAACCCTGTCGCTACTAACGACACAAAGAAAAAATTAGCTGGGAGTGGTGGTGGTCACCTGTAATCCCAGCTACTCGGGAGGCTGAGGCAGGAGAATCACTTGAACCCAGGAGACAGAGGTTGCAGTGAGCTGAGATCGCACCATTGCACTCCAGCCTGGACAACAGAGTGAGACTCTGTCTCAACAAAAGAAAAGAAAAGAAAAGAGAAAAGAAAATGAATGAATGGATGAATGAATATATGAATGAAGGTAATAGTATTGGATTTTTTCTTTTCTTTGAGATGGAGTCTCACTCTGTCACCCAGGCTGGACTGCAGTGGCGAGATCTTGGCTCACTGCAACCTCTGCCTCTCGGGTTCAAGCAAGTCTCCTGCCTCAGCCTCCTGAGTAGCTGGGACTACAGGCGCCCGCCACCACGCCCGACTAATTTTTTGTATTCTTAGTAGAGATGGGGTTTCACTATGTTAGCCAGAGTGGTCTCGATCTCCTGACCTCATGATCCGCCCACCTCAGCCTCCCAAAGTGCTGGGATTACAGGCATGAGCCACCGTGCCCGGCCTTTTTCTTCTTCTTCTTCTTCTTCTTCTTCTTTTTTTTTTTTTGAGACAGAGTTTCTCTCTTGTTGCCCAGGCTGGAGTGCAATGATGTGATCTCAGCTCACTGCAACCTTTGCCTCCCGGATTCAAGCGATTGTCTGCCTCAGCCTCCCGAGTAGCTGGGATTACAGGCATGCACCACCACGCCTGGCTAGTTTTGTATTTTTAGTAGAGACAGGGTTTCTCCATGTTAGTCAGGCTGGTCTCGAACTCCTGACCTCAGGTGATCTGCCCGCCTCAACCTCCCAAAGTGCTGGGATTACAAGCATGAGCCACTGCACCCAGCCCACAGTATTGTATCTTTTTTTTTTTCTTTTCCAGGATCTCACACTGTCGCCCAGGCTGGAGTGCAGTGACACTCACTGCAACCTCCGCCTCCTGGGTTCAAGCGATTCTCCTGCCTCAGCCTCTCGAGTAACTGGGATTACAGGCACCTGCCACCAAGCCCAGCTAAATTTTTGTATTTTTTAGTAGAGATAGGGTTTCACTATGTTAGCCAGGCTGGTCTCAAACTCCTGACCTCGTGATCCACCCACCTCAGCCTCCCAAAGTGCTGGGATTACAGGTGTGAGCCACCGAGCCTGGCTTTGTATTGGATTTTTAAACACAGGATATTGTAACGGATATTGTAACTGTTACCAGAAAGAGGTCCTGATCCAGATCCCAAGAAAGGGTTCTTGGAACTTGTGCAAGAAAAAAATGCAGAGTGAGTCCACAGAATAAAGTGAAAACAAGTTTATTAGAGAAGTGAAGAAACAAAAGAATGGCTACTCCATAGACAGAGCAGCCCTGAGGGCTGCTAGTTGTATGTTTTTTTTTGTTTGTTTGTTTTTGTTTTGTTTTAGCTTTTTTTTTAATTATTATTATACTTTAAGTTCTAGGGTACATGTGCATAACGTGCAGCTTTGTTACATATGTATACTTGTGCCATGTTGCTGTGCTGCACCCATCAACTCGTCAGCACCCATCAACTCGTCATTTAGTTGTATGTTTTTTATGGTTATTTCTTGATCATATGCTAAACAAGGAGTGGATTATTCATGGGTTTTCTGGGAAAGGGTCAGGGATTTCCCAGAACTGAGGGTTCCTCCCCCTTTTAGATCATATAGGGTAATTTCTGTACATTGCCATGGCATTTGTAAACTATCATGGCACTGGTGAGAGTGTCTTTTAGCAATGCTAATACATTACAATTAGTGTATGTGAGCAGTGAGGACAGCCAGAGGTCACTTGGTTTTGGCGGTTTCAGCTGGCTTCTTTATTGCATGCTGTTTTATCAGCAAGGTCTTTGTGAGGTGTATCTTGTGACTCCCATCTCATCCTGCGACTAAGAATGCCTAACCTCCTAGGAATGCAGTCCAGCAGGTCTCAGCCTCATTTTATCCACCCCCTATTCAAGATGAAGTCACTCTAGTTCAAACGCCTGGCATAACTACCCAGTGGGTTCTTCTTGCGCACTTGCCCACTGCCCACTGCCCAGATAGAGCTGATTTATCAAGGCAGGGGAACTGCAATAGAGAAAGAGTTTTACACATGTAAAGCCAACTAAATGGGAAACTGGAGTTTTATTACTACTCAAATCAGTCTCTCCAAGAATTTGGGGGCTAGAGGTTTTTGAAGGTAGTTTGGGAGAAGAGGTCAAGGTAGCTAGGCAATGGGTGCTTGCTGCTGATTGGTTGGGGGTGCAATTATACAGGTGTGGGAAATGGTCCTCCTGCTCGTTGAGTCACTTCTGGGTGGGGTCACAGCAGCAGGTGGCAGGTCCAAGTGGAGCCATCAGTCATCAGACACACAAAAAGCCTGAAAAGATATCTCAAAAAACCAATCTTAGGATCTACAAGAGTGATGTTATCTGCAGGAGTAATTGAGGAAGTTGCGTATCTTGTCACCTCTGGAGTAGTGTCTGGCAATCCTTTATGTCTACACCTTAGCTGAATTCAGGTTCCTCTATCCTCCTAGCCTGGCGGTCTCTCATTAGGTTTACAAAGGCAGTTGAGTTTTGGGAAAGGGCTAGTTTCTGCACAAAGTTAGCTTGGCCCAAGCCCAGGGATAATTAAGGGCAGCTAAAGGAAAGGTGAGGGCTGGTTAAATCCCATCTCTTTCACTACCATAATTTTCTCACTGTTGTGATTTTTGCAAAGGTGGTTTCAATATCTATTTTAGTTTGCTAGGGCTTCCACAACAACAAACAGAGACTGGATGACTCAAACCAGTGGTTTCCAACCTTTTTGGCACCAGGGACCAGTTTCGTGGAAGACAAGTTTTTCCAAGTAGGGTGGTAGGAGGGTAGAGGTGGGTTGGTGGTGGGTGATGGCTTTGGAATGAAACTGCTTCACCTCTGATCATCACACATTAGATTCTCATAAGGAGTGTGCAATCTAGATCCCTCGCGTGCGCATTTTGCAATAGCATTACCACCTGAGCTCTGCCTTCTGTCAGATGAGCAGCAGCATTAGATTCTCGGGAGAATCTAACTGTCACCATCTTGGTTTTAGCGGTTTCAGCTGGCTTCTCATCAGGTTCTTATGCGAATCTAATGCTGCTGCTCATCTGCCAGGAGGCAGAGCTCAGGTGGTAATGCTCCCTTGCCTACTGCTCACCTCCTGCTGTGTGGCCTGGGTTCATAACAGGCCACAGGCTGATACTGGTCTACAGCCCGGGGGTTGGGGACCCCTGACTTAAACAATAAAAACTTATTTCTGCCAGGCGTGGTGGTTCACGCCTATAATCCCAGCACTTTGGGAGGCCAAGGCGGGTGGATCACCTGAGGTTGGGAATTTGAGACCAACCTGACCAACATGGAGAAACCCTGTCTCTACTAAAACTACAAAACTAGCCAAGCGTGGTGGTTCATGCCTGTAATCCCAGCTACTCGGGAGGCTGAGGCAGGAGAATTGCTGGAATCTGGGAGTTAGAGGTTGCAGTTAGCCGAGATCACATCATTGCACTCCAGCCTGGGCAACAAGAGTGAAACTCTATCTCAAAAAAAAACAAAAAACAAAAAACAAAAAACTTACTTCTTACATTTCTGGAGGCTGGGAAGTACAAGATCAAGGTGGTGCTGGCAAGGCAGGTTTCAAACTGAGGCCTCTTCTCTTGCCAGGTGGACAGCCACCACCTTGCTATGTGCTGACATGACTTCTTTGTGCAGGTGTTGGGGGTGGGGAGGTCCCTTCCTTTTATGAAGACAACAGTCCCATCAGATCAGGGCCCCACCCTTATGCCTTCACTTAACTGTAATGACCTCTTCAAAGATCCTGTCTCCAAATACAGTCACATTGGAGGTTAGTGCTTCAATATATGAATTTGGGGCATTGAGGGGGACACAATTTGATCCATAACTATACTATTCTGCATAATGTAAAAACAATCCAAATTAGCATAAGCCCTCTCAGAGATTACCACTATAAAGGGAAGATACTGATGTAAACAACAAACACATGGATATGAAATAATCAAACAACTCCAGGCTGGTGAGACTATTGTAGATAATGATTGTCATCTGACAGGACTAGGGCAAGTTTGTCCAACCTGTGGCCCAACACAAGTTGGCAAACTTTCTTAAAACATTATGAGATTTTTCTGCAATTTTTAAAAAAGTTCATCAGCTATTGTTAGTGTTAGTATATTCTATGTGTGGCCTAAGACAATTCTTCTTCTTCTAGTCTGGCTGAGGGAAGCCAAAAATTGTATACCTCTGGACTGGGGTAAGGGTGGGTGAGTTGCCGAGGCTTCACATTTAAGGAGGCACTTAGTCTCAGGGTCATGTGAATGCACAGTTGGCATTTGCACCACCCAGAGAGTGAGCACCTAGTCCTGGCCCTGTTTCCAAGTCTCCACCAAAGAAAAAACTTTGAAACAGTCTTAGTTTGGGATCCTGTAGAGGCAGACTCTGAGAGAGAGACTTGAGTGCAGGTGGTTTATTGGGGAGATGCAAGGGCTGCTGGTAGGAAAGTGGGAAAGTGACAGAGAAGGGAAGGCAGCCAACAATGTGTGAGTTATGAGACTGGTCAACCTAGAGAGTGATTAGACCTTAACCCATGGAGAAGCCCTGGTGTGAAGCACACTCCTCAGAATCATACCACCTAAGGGGTGAGGGAGCTGGGGTATTTATATACCACCTCCCCATCAGCTTTTGTTAAGAGCTACTCTGGAGACTGTGGCACCTCTGAGCAAAAAAGGGGCCAAAAATTCTCAGGCACAGAAGATGCAGATACTGCAAGTTTAGGGTCCAAAGGATAGGCAGTGATGCGGGTGGGTGGCGAGGGGGAGGACTGAAGGCATTGACACTGGGTGCTGCAGAAACAAAACTTAGATATTACTGAAAAAAACCTTCTACCTTCCCGAAAGCATGGGCACTAGGTTTGACCTAGGTCTGGCCATTGGGTTGTTCCCAAGACTAGGCCTTTAGTTGCCCTTGGCTGTTGAGCCTGGTGCTAAAGAGGTTGATTCAAAAATACTGCACTGAGAAGAAGTTAAATGAAAGCCAAAAAGGAAGAAGAATCTGGGAGTGCTGTCAATAGGGGGGAGGCTGGGAACTTCCAGACAAGAGGTTTGAAGCAAGCAGAGGATGGGAAATGAAGCCTGGAGCAAATCCTGTATCACAAGAGAGGAAATACAGCCACAGTGGCTTTGTACATTCTCCCCATGACCCTGGACAAGGGCAGGGCAGGAATATAATGATGACAATGAACAAACAACTACCTGTGAGAGCAGAAGGGAACACAGGGAGTCTTTAGACCATGCAATATTAGGGCCCAGAGGACCTGAAAAATCATATGCCCAAAACTCTTAAGTTACTGAAGCCCCAGTTTCTCCTACTTTGGCTCATAAGTACCTGGGCTCACTGTGCCCTCCCGTTGTCACTCCTCAGGCTGCTCCTGTCCCCAGCGGGGAGTTTGCAGAAGGCTGATCATGGAAAACATGGTTCCTTTTCTCTCTTCCTCTCTACTTAGCCAAAATTCATGAGGTTCTTCTGGGATGGCTGTGCCTACTTTCTCACCTCCCATTCACTCCTTGCCTCTACCACTCATTCATTTATTTGCATTCATTCAGCAAACTTTGTGTGTGTGTGTGTATATATATATATATGCACCAGGCATTCTGCTAGGTTCTATGGATACAAAGAAAAGATAAGGTACTTCCTATTCTTATAATGCACATGGTCTTGGGGAAAGAAATTCAAGTTGTATTGGACAGTGGTTAGGAGCACAGGTTTAAAAGTCCAAACGCTTGGCTTTGAATCTTCCCTCAGCTACTTACTAATTGTGCCCTTGGGCAAATTACCTCTTCACGCTACAGTTTTCTCATCAGTATAATGGAGTTCCTCATAGTACCTGTCATTGGCATCCATGTGAAGAGACCACCAAACAGGCTTTGTGTGAGCAATAAAGTTTTTTAATCACCTGGGTGCAGGCGGGCTGAGTCCAAAAAGAGAGTCAGCAAAGGGAGTTAGGGGTGGGGAAGTTTCATAGGATTTGGGTAGGCAGTGGAAAATTACAGTCAAAGGGCGTTGTTCTCTTGGGGGCAGGGGCAGGGGTCACAAAGTGCTCAGTGAGGGAGCTTCTGAGCCAGGAGAAGGAATTTCACAAGGTAATGTCATCAGTTAAGGCAGGAACTGACCATTTTCACTTATTTTGTGATTCTTCAGTTGCTTCAGGCCATCTGGATGTATACATGCAGGCTTGGGCTCAGAGGCCTGACAGTACCTACCACCTGTGGTCATTACAAGGATTATAGGAGAGGCCTCTAATGCATTTAGCACAGAGCCTGGCAGATTGTGAATGGTCAATGATGGTGAGCAGTCACTGTTACCACCATGTATGGGGGATAAGAGTCAAATAGGCGAGTGCAGGGGATGCTTTGGAACACATGGGCATGTTTCTTAACCTAGACCAGGCAAGGAAGTGATTTCAGGGAAGGTTTTCTAGAATAGGAGAATGGCCTAAAATGAGTCTTGCTGTTTCCATTTTGGATCCTAGGGGCCTACCGTATAATAGGGACTCAAGTTCTAAGTACTGAAATGCTGAGCATAAACAGATATACAAAAACATGGATAGAAGGATGAAGAGATGAAGAAAGCAGGAGTGGTGGTTAGACCCCACTGGTCACAGCTCATGCTCCTCTTTAAATGTTCTCTTAAATGGACATTATGATTCTCTTCCCCAGCAATGGTAGACATTGCATTCCAATAACAGCCAATAATCAACTATGAAATTGTTTACAAAAGTTTTTTTTCTTTTAGTCTTGTGAAGTTTCATTCAGTTTCTGTAACCGAAATAGGTTCATCACCCGATGCACACAGCAAGTCAATATGCAGAGACACCAGGTTGCAGCAGAGAAAGAAGGCCACCAAATGAGGATATGGGAGGGAGCCTCAAATCCATCTCCCAGAGAGGTCTGGAGATAGGGTTTTTAAGGGTTTTGAAGTGGGCCAAAGTGTGGAGATGGTTGACTGGTTGAAGAGTGCAGGGTGGAGTCATGTGAAAGGGAGAGAAAGAAGCTGGATTCTCATGCTGATTCCATTCCTCTGTGGAGCTCTTCAAACTGGTTGCTAGAATGTGGGGGTCTGAAAACTATCTTAAGGTCCTTAAACAAAGGGTTGCTTATAGCTTGAAGCAGGCAGAGAATGGGAAATGAAAGCTGGAGCAAGTCCTGTATCAAAAGAGAGGAGCAATGGGGATGCAAACCAATTCTTAAGCAGTCTTATGACCCTGCTGTCAGGAAACCTATCTACAGGAAGAATGGGGAGGCAAATGGTCAGTATCTATTGCTACCTGACTTTTAGCAACAAGGAAGTGGGGTGGACGGCAGCCTACTAATGCTTAACCATAACACTATTTCCATCCAGAATCAGGCATGCAATTTTTATCAACCCCATGGGGATGGTTTCATTTCTATTTGGGCTTGAAGAGCCTTGGCTGATTTCAGAGACTGCTGTCCTCTCTCTTTTATTTTGTATTGGAGAAATTTCAAGAAATTATTCTGGTGCTTCCAGGACATTTGTTCGTAGCATCATTTAATGTAAAGTTAACATTTTAGGGATGATAGAATTTCTGAATAATGTTCTTGGATCTTTGGAATTATAATTAAATACATGTTCAGGATGTTAAAAATTCAAGCACTATGGCTCGTACCAGAGTGTGGAAAGACTATAGAGGCGTTATGCTTTTTAACGGAAGTTGGCAAAATACGATGTCAAGATTAAAGAACAGGCAGATTTATTTTGGCAGCTGACAATCCTAGGCTTAGTGAATTTCCCATCACAACCCATTAAGCAAGAGGAGAAAAAGCCTGAGTGTAGGATCTTTAGAATGAAGCCACAGCAGGAGCAGCAAAGGTTGGTTTAATTATGTTAAAAGCAACCCTAAGACTGGAAAAAGCTTTTTAACATTCCTAGCACATAAAAATAGTTAGTTTTGATGTTTTGCTGCTGAGCAATTGGGGAAATGAGTGTTTCTATTGTGGCCAAAAGCCTACATATTTCTTTTATGACTCATCTCATGTCTGAATTATAAAAGTTTGGCATGCGGAAGGGCGTGAAAGCCTCACATCTTCATTTCCAGTTAACCCCTGTCAGTATAAAGTCGGGCTGTACTTCAGGATGAAATTGTGTGACAATTCAACTCAGAGTATATTTTCTGGGACCCTTTGGTATTTGGAGTAAGGAATGATATCTCATTTCTAAATGTTTTTTAAAAGTAGACATAGGCTGGGCGTGGTGGCTCACGCCTGTAATCCCAGCACTTTTGGAGGCTGAGGCATGCAGATGACCTGAGGTCAGGAGTTCAGGACCAGCCTGGCCAACGTGGTGAAACCCCATCTCTACTAAAAATACAAAAATTAGCTGGGCGTGGTGGCGGACACCTGTAGTTCCAGCTACTCAGGAGGCTGAGGCAGGAGAATCGCTTGAACCCGGGAGGCAGGATTGCAGTGAGCCAAGATTGCTGCCAATGCACTCCAGCCTGGGTGACAAGAACGAAACTCTGTCTCAAAAAAAAAAAAAAACAAACAAACAAAAACGTAGATATAATGTTGTATGCAAACAATAACAGTAACTACAACACACACTCCCCTCTTGCTTTCTATACTGATTATAAAGATCTGGCTGATTGTAAAGATCAGTGTCCTGATGTTGGGAAGCAATGATTATTGCTGAGTTTTATTTTCTTATTTATAAAATGTGAATAATATCTGCCTGGCTTGTTTGTTGTGGGAATTAAATAAGTGAATATATGTGAATAGCTTAGTACAATGTCTGACTCATACTCATTGTTTAATAAACAGTAGCTGTTGTGAATGTTGATGTAGTTAGTATTATTAATAATGCAATGGGAAAAACATTGGCCTAGAAATCAAAAGGTTCAGTTTTCTCTAAGTAATTATTTAACCCATTGCCTAACCCGTTTTGCTTACTGAATCTACTTTGAGCCATAATTTTTCTCATCTTAAAAGCAGGAGTTTGGCCCAGATAACTTTCTAACTTTAGTATTAATGATTCTATGAATAACTGGTGGTCAGTATGGTAAAGTCCTCTCTGCTCCACCCCTTCAAGTCCCTGCGTCTTTCCTGAAATAATATTCTTCAACCACAAGCAAGTCTTGTTTCTGGCGTTCTGGGAGGAGAGCTTGAGCTGCACACTGGCCAGCTCTGTGTGGGTGCAGAATAGCTCTGCACTGCGGAAGGAAGGACTTTTTTTGGGAATGAATTCTCAGTCCAAGGACATAATGTCTAGAAGTGTCTTTTGGTACTAGTGGGTACACAGATAAAGTTCAGACTTGTCTCCAGGAGATACTGTTCCATTGTGAGAGCAAAGATCGATGGTTTTGTCCCATAGACCTTGATGGAATTTAACCATTTTAATTTGACAACAACGACGTTCTCACCTGGGGAGATAGAATTCCCCAGACTGGCTCCAGTTAAGAGCAGGCAACCATAACAGCATAATAATTAGCCCTTGCATCTGCATAGTTTGTTGCCTCTACAAATCCCTTTGTCATACATTATGTCATTCCATCCCCACAACAACTGTGTAAGATAGAGAGGGCAGCTATGAATATCCCCATTGCTTCAATAAGGAAATGGATCTTCAGAGAGGTTGGTGACTTGCCTGGGGTTGCACAGCTCATGCTAAGCCAGAGATGCTGGGCTTACTGGCTATGTGGGGCACCTACACACCTCCTAACACCATGTCTGAATAGCAGCAACTCAGCCTTCTCCACTGGTTTCCCTGGAAACTGGCAAAATGTCTCAGCATCTCCATCATATAACACTAAGCAAAGAAAAAATTTCAAAGAAGGGTCTGTGAGGGCAGTAGACTGGTCAAATAAGCAGAAAGGCTAAGCAGAGAGGAGATGTCACCCTCATTCTGTATCAACAGGCTCCATATAATCCTTATCAATAAACATTTTTAAAAGGGCTGTTAAGTTATAGACATCCAAATATGCATTAGCAAATCACCTATCAAGGGCAACACTCAATTCAAAAGCACAGTTTTTTAATACATTTTAAGGAGAAACATATCTGTTTATTGTAAAGAAAAAAACAGCATGTAAATATTTTATTAATTGAATAAATCAAATGCTAGAACAACAGATTCAAATTCAACAATCGGAACAAAAATCATTCTTGGACTATTCATAATTTTGCTTAGTCAGTTCTGCAGAGAGAAGATAATGGCATTTGCCTTGCTTCTCTCTGATTTTCCTTGCTCGGGTTTGAAAAAGAATCCCCTGTGGCTTCTCTCCCCCACGTTCCAGGAGGCATCCTGTTCACTCAGGATGGTGTAGTGGGAGTGCACTCACTGAGGAGTCTTGGGGGTGTTGAATAGGCTCTCCTATCACTTACTTTGACAAGGGACCACAAACACACAATGCTAGTTCTCGAACCTTCTGGAAGCTGAACTGGATGATCCAGAGCGCCCTTCTGGCTAGAACGCCAGAGATGTCCTTTTCCCCTCCCAGGAATCAGCCAGCTGAGAGGGTCCAAATCCGTCCTTCTACTCCCAGCAGGCACCATGCTCCCCAAATCAAGGGAAAGATAAAACTCCCAGAAACCCTCACTTGATTTCCGCCTCACCTTGTCGTGGGAAGACCTACAACTATAATCTGTGTGCTGGGAGAGAGAGCTGTGTCGTGTTTAAATATCCTACGAAACCTTAGGAGACATGGCAGGCGGTGAGGTTTGAGAAAGACAGAATCCCCACATAGCTTTGCTGGCTGTGCCACGTGTGAGAACCTTCCTGATGCTGCCAGGCCTGAAATGCCCCAGAAGTACATAGAAATGCTCTACTGTGAACCCATTTAACCAGTTTCCCAAAGGTTAGGATTGCTTTATTTCAGTTTCACAAGAAAGACCTCAAAGTAGCTTTTTTTCACTATGGATTTCAACCTGTCAATCTGTACAATGTCTGATTTAGCAAAATCTAACGGCATCTGAATAAAAGGCCTACAGACAAATTGTGAATGCACTCCTATTAAACCCTTGGACAGATTTAAAGGCAATAATGATCTCCACTTACCAAGGACCGACTTTGCACAGGAGCGGCACTTTCGTCTTTCATCTTCTCAGAAACCCCAGGAGGTAGGTGTTACTACTGTTCTCACTTCAAAGTTGAGGACGTTGAACCAGATAAGGTAGATTAATTAAGTTCACATAGGTAGTAAAAGCAGGAGCCGTACATAAACCCAGGCTCTTGCCTGTAGGCAACATGCCTTCTGTATGGACAGAAAGGAACAGAGCTTCAGGCTAAAGAGAGATCTGGAACTTGGGACTAGTTCATCAGCGTGGCTGAGTGCTACTTTTTTCCGTTCCTTCCTTGCTGCCTCCACATCCGCTCTGATCTATACTCCATATTCGATAAATGCAACAGCCCCACAATTTCTCTTAGAGGCATCTGGAAATATATAGGTCAAACTTAGAAAGGAGGAAAGTTAAAAAAAAGATTCATGGAGGGTTTCATGGGGCTCAGTATGAAAGCATGTGTGTGTGTCACATGCACGCACGCACGCACATGTTCTGAGCCTCGAATGCGGCCTCCCCACTGTGCACGTGAAGAGGAGAGCAAGACGTCTCTGTGCTGCAACAGCTCTGTGAGTGCTGCCCAGAGCAGCTGTGGCCTCCCGGCCTCGTCACGTCACAGAGCAGCATCTCAGTTACAGCCCGCCACCCCGCCTTGATGCTTCCAACTCCCAGCTCTTCTCTTTTTTTTCTCTCCTGACCTCTCTATCCTTGCTGTGGATTAGTTCTGTGTGGCTAGCTTGGTCTGTACTTCCGCAAATTGAATCCCATTTCCTCTCTCCTGCTCTGAACCAGCTTTTTCGGATGTCTGTGCTGGTTTCCTCCTCCGGCCTTTGCAGTACCCACTGTGCCTGCACTCTTCCAGGTTATTCAGAGTAGGTGTCAAACGAGGACAGCCAAGACCAGGTCTTCCGCTGGATGCTTCTCTGGAGCCAGCTACCAGCTCTCCCCCAAGATGGGTACAGAGATGCCAGTGCTCAGCCTCGAAGGCTTGCTCTGAATTCCAGCTCTGTCACTCGGACCAGTACTTCACTTCCTGAGTCTCAGTTTTCTTATCTGTCTGATGGGTATAGCGATTGGTTTGATGATATGATGGGTGCAACAGTCTCTTCCTCAAAGTGCTGGGAGAAGTAAGTGAGTTAATGGTATAAAACACTTGGCAGGGGCAGCTACAGAGAGGGTTCTAGCTATTAATATGATCAGTATGTTGTGACTGGTTCCTCACCATTCACAGGACACAAACTGCCTCATTTTCACTTCCTCCTTTTACATTTTTTTCCTTTTAAACATACATTACCTGAGTACATTACCTGACTAACCTTTACACGTAGGTGTTATTACCCCAATTTATAAGGAAGAAAACAAAGCCACGGACAGGTTATGTAACTTTCCCAAGGTCACGTTGTTTGAAAGAAGAGCAGCTGGGATTCAGTGGTCCACTCTGACTCCTTCAGGAGACCAGCAGCAGGGTGCTTCAGGGGCCGTGAACTTTGCTGGGGACTGAGAAGACCAGGTGATCAGACAATGCCCTGCAGATGGGGCCCAGACAAAAGGAGAAACAGGCAGGTAAACAGATAATTACGGAATAGTGAGATAAAGGTATCCAAGTAGGCAGTCAGGGTCCTGGGACCCCCCCTGGAGGCAGGTCTCCAGAGCCCATGTTTTTTTCACCACTACTGTACTGATCACAACTCAAGCTAGATTATTTCCTGCTAGATTATGGGACATGTTTGAGGAGAGAAAGAGTAATTCTGACACAGGGTAGGGGATGGGGTAGCAATGGAGAAGGCCATATAAGAGTAGGTGGCCTTATTAGAGTCAGTTTTTGAGGAAGGGACATAGGTAGAGAAGGTAGGAAAAGGCATTTCTAGGTGGTGAGACTAGCATGAACAAAGGCAGAGGGGCTGAAGTACATAGGATTCATGGTGGGCCAGAACGTGAAAAGCCTAGAATGCCATGGTAAGCAGCGTGGGCTTTATTTTGAAGTTAAAAATAGAACCACCTAAAAGGTAGGTCAAGATTGAAGCTATTTTGGGTGGCAGCATGTGTGTGGAGGCTGGACAGGAGAGAGGAACATTTCAGGCAGGAAAACCAAGAAGGTCTATACATTCTTTTTTTTTTTTTTAAAGAGATGGGATTCACTGCAGCCTTGAAATCCTGGGCTCAAGCAATCTTCCCACCTCAGCCTACTGATTAGCTAGGACTACAGGCATATGCCACCATGTCCAGCTAATTTTTAAAGTTTTTTTAGAGATGGGGTCTTGCTATGTTGTCTAGGCTGGTCTCAAACTCCTGACCTCAGCCTCCCAAAGCACTGGGATTATAGGCATGAGCCACTGTGTCCAGATTAAATCTAACATTTTAATCCAGGTCAGTCTGAGTTACTATGACTGAGATGGTAGTGGTGGTATAAAATTTTCAGGACATAGGTTAGATATGAGAAGGGATGGGGAGATTAAGAGGGTCCAGTCAGAGCTCTGCTATGTTGACTAATCAAGCCAGCACCCAGTGGAGGAGTACAGTAAATCACAGTCAACTTGAACACAAAATATTTCCTAGGCCCAAAACAGGAAGAGCAAGAACATGACTGTAGGTATTGCACTGTCAAAAGAAGAAATGTATCGTGGAAGGGGAACTGCCATTGCAGAAACAATTAAAAAGAAAATAAATACAAGTGCAGAGATGAAGAAGTTGGCAGCTCCAGGAGAAGGGGCCCCATGACCCCCAAATTCAACAGTCTCATTCCTGAAGTGCGTGTATTTTGACCTAAGTGTGGGTCTTGATGTCATTAGCCTTTTAATTTCTATCACTGACTCTCCTTGCTCTGACTTAATACTCACCAAACCATCTATTGATTATAATTCTCCTTTTTATATAGATCCTCCTACAGAGGAACAGAAACCCCTGAGCAGCCAACATGAATGTCCAGCACATTTGGCAAAAGGCAATAGAGTGCGGCAGTAAAGAGCACGGGCCAACACGCTTGAGTTTGAAACTTTCCAGCTGTGTGGCTTTGGACAAGTTATTTCAAAGCTCTGCAACTCAATTTCCCTGTCTGTAAAATAGGGAAGTTAATCGTACCCTCTCAAAGGGTCATTGTAAGAATCAAATGACAAAATGCATGTAGACACCTGGAAGAGTGCCTGCAAGTAGTAGATGCTCAATAAACAATGATTGTTGTTATTACAGATCTCATTGCCAACTGATAAATGGTGGCATTGTGGTTATTTAAAACATCAGTCTCTCATGAAGATGGTAAGTGTGAGTTGGTCTTCAAGGGTGTGCTTTCCTATGAGACTGATAAGATTGAGTTTCTGGGCCAGGCGTGGTGGCTCACGCCTGTAATCCCAGCAACTTTGGGGGTCCAAGGTGGGCGGATCACCTGAGGTCAGAAGTTCGAGACCAGTCTGGCCAACATGGCAAAACCCCGTCTCTACTAAAAATACAAAAAAAAAAAAAAAAAAAAAAAAAATTAGCCGGGTGTGTGGCACATGCCTGTAATCCCAGCTGAGGCAGGAGAATTGCTTGAACCTGCGAGGTGGAGGTTGCAGTGAGCTGAGATCATGCCACTGCACTCCAGCCTGGCAACAGAGCAAGACCCTGTCTCAAAAAAAAAAAACCACACAAACAAACACAAAAACCCCTGAGAACCTGATCCTCTACTATGGTGAATGTGTTTGCTTGTCTGTTTCCCATAAAACATTTACAAGTCCTTGAGAGGAGAGTTTGTGCCTCATTGTCTCAAATCCCAAGTGCCCAGAATGGTAGCTGGCACATGGCAAGTGGTTAATACATTTTTATAGACTTTATAGCTATGATTCCAATATTGTCGCTGGCCTATTTCAGATCTGTCCAATAGAAAAGTAATTGAGCTATATTGAAATGTAGAATTTTCAATTTTGTGGTAGCCACATTAAAAAAAGTTAAAAGATGATGTAAAAGTAATTTGGGGAATATTTTTTATATTACATTCTTACCTCATACCATATTTAAAAATATTAGCTTGTAACAGTTCAAAGACCTAAATGTAAGAGCCAATACTATAAAACACTTAGGAGGAAAAATGGGTGTAAATTTTCATGACCATGGATGAAGCAACAGGTTATTTGAGATGACACTAAAAGCATAAAAAACAGAAGGAAAAATAAATCGGATTTCATCAAAATTTAAAACGTTTATATGCTAAAGGATACTGTCAAGAAAGTGAAAAGACAACCCACAGAAAATACTTTTCTATTGGACAGATCTGAAATAAGCCAGCAACAATATTGGGATCATAGCTATAAAGTCTATAAAAATGTACTAACCACTTACCATGTACCAGCTACCATTCTGGGCACTTGGGATTTGAGACAATGAGGCACAAACTCTCCTCTCAAGGACTTGTAAATGTTTTATGGGAAACAGACAAGCAAACACATTCACCATAGTAGAGGATCAGGTTCTCAGGGGTTTTTTGTTTGTTTGTTTGTGGGGTTTTTTTGTTTTTTGGGGTTTTTTTGAGACAGAGTCTTGCTCTGTCATCAAGCTGGAGTGCAGTGGCATGATCTCGGCTCACTGCAACCCACAGAAAAAAGTATTTGTATCCAGAATATATAAGGAACACTTACAAATAAACAATAAAAAGACAACCCAATTTTTAAAATGGGCAAAGGATTTAAGACACTTCTCTAAAGAAGATATACCAATGGCCAATACTCATGTGAAAGGGTGTCCCATGTCATGAGTCATTAGGGAAATGCAAGTCAAAAACCACGTCAGCTACCACTTTATACGCATTAGGATGGCTATAATTTAAAAACAGAAAAAGACAGAAAATCACAATTGTTGATGAGGATGTAGAGAAATTGGAATCCTTACACATTGGTGGTGGGAATGTAAAATGCTGTGGAAAATGATTTGGTAGTTCCTCAAAAAGTTAAACATAGAGTTATCATATATTCCAGCAATTCCACTCCTAAGTTTATACCCAAGAAAATTGAAAACATATGTACATACAAAAACTTGTATACTTGGCCGGGCGTGGTGGCTCACGCCTGTAATCCCAGCACTTTGGGAGGTCAAGCTGGGTGCATCACCTGAGGTCAGGAGTTCAAGACCAGCCTGGGCAACATGGCAAAACCCCATCTCTATCAAAAATACAAAAATTAGCCGGGTGCAGTGGCGCGTTCCTGTAATCCCAGCAACTCAAGAGGCTGAGGCAGGAGAATCGCTTGAGCCCGGGAGGCAGAGGTTGCAGTGAGCCGAGATTGTGCCATTGTACTCCAGCCTGGAAACAGAAAGAGACCCTATCTCAAAAAAAAAAAAAAAAAAAAAACAAACTACTAGTACACTAATTCATAGCAGCATTACTCATGGTAGTGAATAAGTAGAAACAACCCAAATGTTAACTGATGAACTGATAAATAAAATATGGTATATCCATGAAAGGAAATATTATTCAGCTAGAAAAAGAATGAAGTACTAATACATATTACAACATGGAAAAATCTTGAAAACATTATGTTCATGGAAATAAGCCAGACACAACAGTCCACATAGTGTATGATTCTATTTATATGAAATATCCAAAATAGGGAAATCTATAGAGACAGAAAGTAGACTAGTGGTTGCCAGTGTTTGAGGGGAGGCTCAAACGAGGAGTAACTGCTAACCTGCAATGGGGTTTCTTTTTAGAGCAGTAGAAATGTCCTGGAGGCTGAGCCCGGTGGCTCACGCCTGTAATCTCAACACTTTGGGAGGCCGAGGCAGGCGGATCACAAGGTCAGGAGTTTGAGACCAGCCTGGCCAACCTGGTGAAACCCCATCTCTACTAAAAACACAAAAATTCCCGGGAGTGGTGGCATGTGCCTGTAATCCCAGCTACTTGGGAGTCTGGGGCAAGAGAATCGCATGAGTCTGGGAGGCAGAGGTTGCAGTGAGCCGAGATCTCACACTGCACTCCAGCCTGGGTGGCAGAGCCAGACTCCATCTCGGGGACAGGGCCGGGGGGATGCGGAGAACAAAACAAAACAGAAATGTCCTGGCATTCCACAGTGGTAAGAGTTTCACAACTTTGTGAACATACTAAAAACCACTGCATTTAACATTTTTAAAGGGTGATTTTTATATAATGTGAAATTTTATATTATATGAATTATATCTTAGGTTTTATTAAAACCAATGTATCTAAAATATTACAGGTTGACTATCCCTAATCTGAAAATCCAAAATGCTCAATGGAGCATTTTGGGTTGTGTGTTTTCAGATTAGGGATGCTCAGCTGGTAATGTAAATATTCCAAAATCAGAGAAAATTCAAAACCTGAAACACTTTTGGAGTGTTTCTAAAGTGTCCCTTTAAAATAAGGAATACTCAACCTGTATCATTTTAACATGTAATTGATATAAAAAGTTATTAATGAGATAATTTACATTTTTCCCATGCTAAGTCTTTGAAATTCTGTGTATATTTTATACTTCCAGCACATCTCGATCTGAATGCTACATTTTCTTTTGAAATATTGTACTTAGATTTCATAAAATTTACAATGAAAAAAGTAGACTCACAAGCCTAAGTTGTCTCAAGCAGGCTTCAAAGTTTTCCAGTAACGGAATCAAGTGTCAGTGTTTAAATTTTTGTTTTAATTAAAATGAAATAAAATTTAAATTGCACTAGACACATTTCAAGTACTCAATGGCCACATGTGGCTAGTGACCACCTGAATGCACAATGCAGGTCTAAGGTAGACTACTAAGCCTATCTCTTTCTGCTATTATCATTCTAAACTAGTGTTTTTGTTTTTTCCCCAGTACCATTCAACTGTGATTGTTTCAGTCGCTGTCCTAGTTAAAGCAGAACTATATTTGGGGAAAAGTGTCTTTCAAGATTCTTCCTACTCCCCTGGTCCTTCCTCCTTCCCTGCTTCTTTACTCTGGAAGCATAGGAAGATTGTGTTGATGTCATGGTGGTGGGTTGCCCTCTGATATCCCTCCCCTCCACCTCTCTTAGTAACCTCTCAATTTGTTTTGGGCAGCAATGCACAAATGGAATGACAGAGTCTTGGCTCGTGAGGTATTAGAGAAGCCCAACCCATCCATAGAAGAGGGATTCACTGGTCTATGTGAATAGACCAGTGGGTCGGTGGTGATACAGCTGTTCCCATCTAGCCTTTGAACATGCACCAATATCATCTACCTATGTACTGAGCCTCTCCTCATCCCAAAGCACGTCTTACCCACTCGGACTTTCATGTAGTCCCAGCAGGACAGATAGCAATCTCTGGACCACCTGCACACCACGCGCCGGTCCTTTCTCTGCCTGACTGTGCCACATTGCCCTTTCTGCTCTTTTGCAGCCTTCCCTGGTGAGGAGGGCTCCTCTCAGATTTCCAGACTGTAAATGGGACACAGGCCCCTTCTGCCTTTGGCTTTCCCCTTAATCTAGCAGGGGACTGCATTGTTTCCTGTCTTAGCGCTTGTGGGAAACCGTTTACGCATACCTCCTAGATGTGCTTTTGAGGCCACCTCTAAACCAGAAGAAATAAATGAAATACAACACAGATGACCTTCACTTTGGGTTTCCTTTCAATGAGCTTAGGCTGCACTACACCCATTTGCATAGGGGGATATCTCAAGAATTCTGAACATGCATAATTGAATATTCTTCTACTGCAGCACAACTGAGTTAGATTCTAGCAAAATGCTCCAATTTAATCTATGTTTAATATTTTTCTGTTGCTCACCAAACAATTAATTTGGCAATATATTGCAAAAAGAAGTGCTTAAAAATAATTTCCAAAAAAAGGCAATATATCAAGAGCCAGACTTTCAAAAAGATAATCATAGCAAATTAAATCTTAGAGTACTTCTTTAACTTTTAAAAAGATTCTTTCATATCTACTACAATAAAGCCTTTATTTAACTAGAACAAAGTATTTTACTCACATTATCTGGTTAAAAAGTAAGCAAGCCTGAACCAATGCATCACTTAGAAATATATTTGGCTACAAGTAAGAGAGACCCTGACTCAACTGACTTAAAAAAATAAGGATATTATTCCACATAATGGTGAGCCCAGAGCTGGGTGGTGTCAGAGTTTCAGCAGTTCAGTGATATCACCTAGATCCAAATTATTTGTATCTTTTTACTGTAACATCCTCAGAAAGTTGGCTTCAGTAGCAGCAGCAGCTTCCTGAGTTGCCAAAATGTGGCACAAGCCCAGGTATCCCCTCATCACACAGCAAGTCTCAAGGCATTTATGCAGTCATCCTCTGTCAAGAACAAGGAGACCCTTTCCCTAGAAGTCCCCATAGACCTCTCAGGTCTCTTTGGCCATAATCACATCACAAGCCATGATTGGCTTAGAATAACCAATAATTATTCCTTAGGCTCAGCGTGGCCTTGTCCTAAACCCATGAAGATTAAGCAAAATTCGAGTTCTATTAGCAACAAGAAAGGGGGCTGGCTGGTGGGTGGGTGGTCAACCAAAAATACCTGTCAAAAGCATCCTTTTTTGTTTGTTTGTTTTTTTGGTTCAAATGTTTGGCTAATCTTCCTTTCATGTGTGGTGGTCCACATTCTGCCTTTTTGATAACCGGGGATGTTGAAATAACCTCAGTTCACTAAACTGTGAGCATCAATTTTTCATTATAATGGGCTGTAGGATTAGGAGGTTTGGAATAATGGGCTGAATTTTTATTGGCTACTGGCTTATATTTTGGAAGGTGCATTTTGGGCAAATGATCAACATTTGTTTCTTTGGCTATGATTTACTGTTTAACTCCAAAAGCAGAGTGCTGAAAAATGTTGCTGACTGTACTGCCACATGTTTTAGTTGTTTGGCTATTGGTCACTTTCATTTGATTCCATAACAATCTACAAAGTAGGGTAAGTACTACAACTTCTAACTAGGGTCAGAGAAGTAAAATAACTCTCCTAAGGCCACGTAGCAAGTTTTAGGCTTCCTAGCTGCAGACTTCTCCCTAAGTATAGTGTGATGAGCAAAATAGCCTGAAAATAACCCTGGCAGCTCACTCCGATTACCAGTACAACAAGCTAGAAAGGATGCAAGACCTTTTTCTCCCAGCAGAAGGGGCTGCACTCAAGTGCAATATTCCAAAGGACTGGTGGTGTCCTCCTCACTGCAGGACCGTAGCATCCTATGGATCCCGAGGTCCCCAGATGCTAGGCAGCTGGATTTCCCAGCTACTCCTGTAAGCAGCCAAGCCCCCAAATCTAGACTGCCTGGACCAAGCTGCCTAGGTATCCCTTCACTGACAAGGCAGCTTTCTCAAGCTGGCTTTATAGAAAAGGTAGAATTGGGGGGATATTGTTCCTCTGTTAGAATATGGACTCACACTACATGTCTTGCAGAGCACTGTAACTTACTTTATAGGTTTACCCTTTCCCCAATAAAGCCTATTTCTTAACCCAAACTAGGTGAGCTTGTAGAACTCAATGGCTGCATACCAGGTGGTGACTCAGAAGGGACCCAATTTATACAACAGACACCTGCTTCTTTTATGTAGGTAGAAGGATGTGTCATCCAACTGTCCCTACAAGTGCAAAGCTGTTAATATAGTGCTGCATTAAAAAAAAAACTCATGGAAAAATTATTTTACCCTTAAAGTTATGCTTTCTAGTTATATTACATGCATCCATTTAAGTCATCCAATCTTGCCTCTACAAGATAGAGTATGTATAAACACATATCAATAAATGTTATACATCATACTTTGTTTTGAGACTTCTTTCTGCTTTTTGTTACCCCCATTTTAGATACACACACACACACATCCCACTCATGAATTTTCTGACAACTCACCAATGCCATTGCTAAAGCAGCTTGATTTCTCTAGTGATTCTGAATATTGAGATTCTAGGGGCACATGGGAACATTCTCCTATCCAAATTCTTGTGATCCTACAATTTCTCTTATGTCTCAACCACAGTGATCTAAGACAAAGTAGCTTTTTTTTTTTTTTTTTTTTTTTAACTAAACAATCTCACTGTCATCCAGGCTGGAGTGCAGTGGTGTCATCTTGGCTCACTGCAGCCTTGACCTCCTGGGCCAAAGCAATTCTCCTGCCTCAGCCTCCCAAGTAGCTGGAACTACAGATAAATACCACCAGGCCCGGCCAATTTTTGCATTTTTTGCAGAGACAGGGTTTTGCCATGATGGCCAGGCTGGTCTTGAACTCCTGGACTCAAGTGATCTGCCCACCTCAGCCTCACAAATTGTTGGTAAAACAGGTGTGACTGCCCAACAAAAGTAAAGGAGCAGGTTTCTCAGTAAAGCATTAGTCTACCCTCATGCGTTTTCCTTTGATTACTCTTTGGGATACTCTCCATCTTAATCACATATGCTAGAGACCAGGAGTTTAAGACCAGCCTGGACAACATCGCAAGATCTCTGTCTCTGCCAAAAAAAAAAAAAAAAAAAAAAAAAATCAAATCAGAAAAACAACAACAAAAAAATAATGGTTTATTTCATTGTCCTCCTAAGGTTTTCTTAAAATTAATTTTTAAGTGTTCATTACTTTTTACATGATTCATCTACCAAAATGACTAAAATAAGACAAACTGCCAATACTAAATGTGGAGGAGGATATAGAGCCACTGGAATGTCCATACGTTGTTGGTTGGGTAATATGATACAGCCACTTTTGAAAAAGGCCTGGCAGTTTCTTTTAAAATTAAAGATACAGCTACCGTATGATCCAACAATTCTATTACTAGGTATTTACCCAAGAAAATAACAACATATGTCCACAAAAGACTTATATAAGAATATTCATAGCAGCTTTATTCATAATAGCCAAAATGTAGAGATAGCCCAGATATTGTCAGTGGGAAAATAGATATACCAACTGTAGTAACTTTAACAATTGGAATGCAGTTTAGCAACAAAAAGGGAGCAAACCAGAGACATATGCAATAACATAAACAAATGTCTAAATTGTGCAATGTGAAAGAAGTTTTGCATAATGAGTAGAGTCTGCACTGTATGATTCCAACTATACGAAGTTCTAGAACAGGCAAAACTAATCCATAGTGAATAAAATTAGAACAGTGGTTCTTTTTTTTTCAGATGAAATCTCACTCTGTCTCCCAGGCTGGAGTGCAATGGTGCCGTCTTGGCTCACTGCAACCTCCGCCTCCCGGGTTCAAGCAATTCTCTTGCCTCAGCCGCCTGAGTAGCTGGGACTACAGGCACGTGTTACCATGCCCAGGTAACTTTTTTGTATTTTTAGTCGAGATGAGGATTCACCATGTTGGCCAGGATGGTCTCCAACTTCTGACCTCAGGTGATCCGCCTGCCTCGGCCTCCCAAAGTGCTGGGATTACAGGCGTGAGCCACTGCGCCCAGCCCGAACAGTGGTTCTTTCTGGGGTAGTTAGAATGGAGATTGACTGAGACAGGTCATGAGACATTTTGGGGTGATCATTGTTATTTTGATAGGGATCTCAGTTACATAAGTGTATGGATTTGTCAAAAAGAGAATGTTCACTTAAAATTTGTACATATCATTATGCATACCTTAACAATAACTATAAATAAAATTAAACTCTAATGAAATGTATGCTGAACTATTTAGGGAGAAGTGATGTCTACAACTCATTTTGAAATGTATCAATAAATTAGATGGATTGATGGATGGATAGGGATGAATAGTTAGGTAAATATGTGATAAAGCAAGTATAGTAACAAGCTATGATAGAATCTAGGTGGTGGGTATATGAATGTTTAGTGTTAAATTCTTCCATATTTTATTCTACTGAAACCCTGTGTTTCTGAACATTTTCATAACTTATATTGGATATAAGTTCATTAGCTTCTTTCATCTTCCAAAATCGGTACATCCTCCTCTTCGCACTTCCTTTGGTTCTCACGGTTTCTGGAGGCAGAGACAGCCTTGAGACTACAGCTACCCATGCAGTGCTATTTGAGGGACTCCAGAAGGCTTCTCTGCTCAGAATCCCCCCTCACTTCCTTCTCCTACCAGTCACAATGGAAGGTTTCTACTAAGCATTTATTTCTTTAGACCTAGAGGGAGTTGAGGTCATCACAAATCTCCTATCAATATGCAAATATTCCCACGTCAGGGAAGTAATTTAAACCTGGGGGGACTTACTTGTCAAATAAAGGAAAGCAGAGTCTTTTGTGACAGTAAATAAAATATACAGGAGATACGGACAAGAAAGAGAGAGACAGAATCTATGTGGGAGGCTAAGACATATCAAAGCCAAACTACAATATACAGTTTTGCCTAGAGTCAGGAGTTTGAGACCTGGCTCAAACCTTAAAAAAGTACCATTTATCTATAGGGAACAACTCTAATCCCTGTTCTTCAAGGGATAACAGCCAGAACCTAGAAACAGAGTCAAGATCATGGTCATCAAAAAACACCTCTCTGGCCCCAGCCTTGCTTGCTCTACAGAACTGAAGTTCCTCAATTTCCTCCACTTCATTCTGGGAGGCATTAGACAATGTCTTGTGCATGCCTGAGGATGAATCCTCTGTCACTCCTTGACCTGCTGAGGCTGTGAGTTTCTCCTGGGCATGCCCCCAAGGCCTGTGCCAAAGGTCTGGATGCCTGCCTGGAGCTGATTTCCTCTCCTATGCCATCTCTGGTCCAGAACTAGGCTTGGTTCAGCCCATGCCTCTGCTCAGCTGCTTCGCCCCTTCTGAGTTCTAAGACCTGAATGAGGAACGTTCCCTTTGTCCTCTAAATCCCCAGGTTTTCCCTAGAAACTTCACTGAAACCCTGTTTTGCATATACATACATATATATATATATATATATATATATATATATATATATTTTAAGATGGATTCTCTGTCACCCAGGCTGGAGTACAATGGTGTGGTCTCGGCTCACTGCAACCTACGCCTCCCGGGTTCAAGGATTCTCCTGCCTCAGCCTCCTGAGTAGCTGCGACCACAGGCGCGTACCACCACACCTGGCTAATTTTTTTGTATTTTTCTTTTTTTTTTTGAGATGGAGTCTTCCTCTGTCACCCAGGCTGGAGTGCAGTGGCGCGATCTCGGCTCACTGCAAGCTCCGCCTCCCGGGTTCACGCCATTCTCCTGTCTCAGCCTCCAGAGTAGCTGGGACTACAGGTGCCCACCACCACCTGTGGCTAATTTTTTTGTATCTTTAGTAGAGACGGGATCTCACTATGTTGGCCAGACGAACTCCTGACCTTGTGACCGCCTGCCTCGGCCTCCCAAAGTGCTGGGATTATAGGTGTGAGCCACTGTACCCGGCCTCCTGTTTTGCATTTTCGATTGCAGCCTCTTCTCTTCAAGGCTTGGGTACAGTTCATGGGGTCAAGCCTGGGGCCACCTGTGGGACAGACTAGGGCTGTACTGACAGAGCCACCCCTTATCACTGACTCAGTTTTCTTGGACTATCTTGCAACTCTCTTCTCTTTCCTCAGGATGAATTCTGAGTTCATTCTAAGGAAAGAGAAGAGAGTTGCAAGATAGTCCAAGAACTAAGGCTTTTTGGTCCTTCATGTAAGTAGGCCACCCATAAGTGTTTCCCCTTCTGTTTCTTTTGAGGCAAGACTGAATAATAAGGAGATCCCAGCTGAAGCTATCAGGATGGGACACTAGTTTCTGAATAAAAATAAATGGATGCAGACTTCAAGTTACATTACTGCATTCCACTGAGAGAGAGTCTTATATCTTCACCTCCTTGCTTATGAGCTTGGCCATGTGATTTGCTCTGGCCAATGACACATTGGCATATGTGACACAGAGTCTTGGAAACAGTTCTACAATGGGAGCTGCCTTCTTTTCTTCTTTTGGAAGACAGTAGCCAGTAGCCTGAGGTACCTGCTAGATGCTGCAGACACAGGCCCAGTTGCCTTTGCACCATAGCCAACCACCAGATGTGTGAGTGGGGCCATATCTGATCAATCAGCTTCTGGCTGACCTGCCAGCTGACTGCAGCCACATGCGTGAGCCCAGGCGGTGCCAACAGAAGAACCACCTAGCTAAGCTCAGTTCATATTGCCAACACCTGGAATCATGAGCTGCTCAGTAACTGTTGTTTTAAACCACTACATTCTGGATTGATTTGTAAGGCAGAAACAGATAAATGATACACTGTTGGGTGGGCAGAAGAGGGAATGTGGAATTGATGGAATAAGCATCCATAATTGATTGGTAAGACCTAAGGTCCTCTTCAGATTCTAAAATTATATGATTTGGTGAGAAAATCCCAATGTCTGCAATAAGTATAATGCATGTAATTTAATTTAAGAACTTCTCTTCTCCTCTCTTTTACATTTAAAATCCCACAGATATGTGACTGATTATCTACACAGGGATCTTATTACTTCTTGGCCATGCCTTGTTCTGTTGCCACCAAGTACTCCAAGTACACAACCTCTCTTAAATGTGCACTGTTTGTAAACTTTAACTTTGCATGATTCATATCCTAATCTTGAATAAGAGCTATACACATAAAAAAGAGTTGAGACTTATGTATGAATTAATTTTTTAAATAAAAAGATATTGAGATCACTTGCGAAGTCACACACAACCATAAAAAAATGCGGCTGCCATAACATTAAAGGAAATTACCTCTAGGCTTCTATCCAGTATGATGCAATTTTCAAGGACTAAGACAGAGGCCTTGAAAATGAGCGGTAATAATGGAAATGCTGACGTATCCATAACTCTCACTGCTTAAGGAATGGCAAAGAAAGACTAGAATAATAATGACACTTTGTGAATCCCCAGTATTTTTACCTAGTGTTGGCAGCAAGTGATGGAACAGGTTTTCATAATAACATTATAATTAAACTACAAATTGTTTGTCTAAATAATTTCTGAAAGTCAAGAAAAACAGTGCTGTATTTAATTTGGGATAAGATTTCATTTTGCTGAGGTTTTTGCTTCCTGCTCCCAAGTGAGAGGTTTCTCAGATAAGACACCACCCTGTCCTGGTTTACATACCTGGTGTCCATGGAGGGAAATGCAGGACGGAGGCAGATGCATCTTTGTAAACAACAGGTAGTGTCGCATTAAGGACTGTAGGCCTGGAGCTCTTGGAAAATGTCCTTTTTCACCTCCCCCCTCCCCTTCCCTGGTTTTGACATAGTTTTCTATTTGAAAACACAGGGCTATCAGGAAAGAGTGTGAACAGAGTCTCATCTCCATTTATGCTCTCCCTGTACCCCCTGCTCTGCTTGCAAGTCCCCCGAGGACCTCAAAGGGTGTCCTCCTCCAGATACTGAGAGTTGACCCAGCAGGAGGGGCCCAGGATAGTTTGAAGGTGCAGCCACCCTTATTCATTACAGAATGTCCTCTCTTCTTATCTTGCCTTTTTTTAGCCTGAAGGACAAAGAAAAACAGAGGAGTCTCGATTTTCCTTGTTAATCTGCTCCAGCTGGCAGCCTGTCCAACATTTGAAATCATCTGTGATGTAACAATTATTTTTTTAAAACACTAACATCCCATTTTATGTAATTTGATGGGATAACAGGATGGCAATTCAGCTTAGAAAACATTTTGACCAGCAATCATTCAGACAAATAAAAATGAGGACAAAAAGGATGACTGCGACAAGCAAACTAGAACAGCCTGCTATGCCAAGAACTTCACATGAATCATGCTTTCCAAAGGCCACATTGCTTATCTGTTCTATAATAACCTGGAACCTCCTCCTCAAGTCTCTCTTGGGCTCCTTAGTAGCCCAAGGTTGGCAGATGTACGGACTTAGAACAGATGGATACCCAGAACCTCAGACTCACAGCTCAAGGGACCTCAGTGTTCATTTTTGTTCACCACGGATTCCCCATGCCAGTTCGGGAGTTGGAGAAATTGGTGTAGAGTGGACTGGGTTGAATTGTGCCCTCCAAAAGGATATGTTAAAGTCCTAACACCGAGTACCCATGAATGTGACTTTCTTTGGAAATAGTGTCTTTGCAGAGGTAATCAAGGTTAAGACGAGGTCATTAGGGTGGGCACTAACAGGACTGGTGTCCTTAAAAGAGGAGAAGAGACACTGGAACAGAAACACATGAGGGGAGAACTCCATGTAATGACAGATAAAGAGGCTGAATATTGCAGTTGCAGGCCAGGGCGTGCCAAGAATTGCGGGGAAACTACTAGCAGCTAGGAAGAGGCAAGGAAGGATCTTGTGCTACAGGTTTCAGAGAGGGAAGGGCCAGCGGACACCTTCATGTTGGGCTTTTGGCCAACAGAACTGTGAGACAGTAAGTACCTATTGTTTTTGTTGTTGTTGTTGTTGTTTTTCTGGAGATGAAGTTTCGCTCTTGTTGCCCAGGCTAGAGTGCAGTGGCGCCATCTCGGCTCACTGCAACCTCTGCCTCCCGGGTTCAAGTGATTCCCCTGCCTCAGTCTCCCAAGTAGCTGGGACTATAGGCATGCGCCACCACACCTGGCTAATTTTTTTTTTTTTTTTTTTTTTTGTATTTTTAGTAGAGACAGGGTTGCTCCATGTTGGTCAGGCTGGTCTCGAACTCTGACCTCAGGTGATCCACCCGCCTCAGCTTCCCAAAGTGCTGGGATTACAGGTGTAAGCCACTGAGCCCGGCCTAATAAATACCTATTGTTTTGGTGATGGCAGCCTGAAGAAATGAAGACAAGAGAGCTTAGGCAAATGTCCACGATCACACAGCCTGTGATGACAGAGAAGACTGGCGAGTGTAGGCCCTGCCATCCCCATTCCAGAGCTCTGTCCTTTGTCCAGGGCTTTCTTCCTCTGAGGCTTCATGCATCAGTTGTCTGTGTATGTTTTCTCTAGCTCTTATTTTTGTTCTGGATTTCTATAGTAATTTCCTTCAAATAGACTTTTCTTGTCTCCTGACCCCTGCTACATACAACTTTTTATTTGGAAAAATTTAAAACCTAAGATAAATTCAGAGAATAAGTCAACGAACACTCCTTTCACCCTGATTCACCGACTCACATTGTGCCATGTCTGTTTCCCTCTCTTTTACTTTCTCCCATGTGTATTTACTTTTTTCTGGAACCATTTGAAAGTTGCAGGTCTCATGACATTTCATATCTAAAATATTTCAGCATGCATCTCCTAAGGACAAAGACACTCTCATAACAATCAGATTCAGAAAATTTAACACCAATTCAAAATCATTACCTAATAAAATGACCATATTCACATTTCTTCAATTGTCCCCTAAATGTCCTTTGTAGATATTTCTTCCTTTCTTCCATTGCTTCCCCTCTACTTTCCTTTCCTTCATTTTTACACCCACCACCCAATCACCCAGCCATCGTGTCTCTTTAGTCTCTTTTAATTTGGAGCATTCTCCCACCTTATGTTTATTTATCTATTTTTTCTTTGTCTTTCACAATATTGACATTTTTGAAGGGTCCAAGACATTTGCCCTACATTATGTCCCACAATATGAATTTGTCTGCTTGTTTCCTCATAATTAGATTTGGATTAGATATTCTGTGGTAAGAATTTTACCTAGGTGATGCTGATTACATAGGCGATTGTATCTCACTGGGAAGAACAGGATGTCAGTCAATCATCACCCTTATTACTGATGGTTAGATTCACTGGTTATGGTGGTACCTGTCAGATAGTCCCAATATAAAGATATTTTTTTCCTCATTGTAATTAATCAATAATCTGTGTGAGATATTTGAGAGAAGACTTGTTCTTACTCATTTAATAGAGTACATCCAGAGTTAAAAACAATATTGACTTGATATTAGATACCTCTCCATAGCTGAAATGCAAACCCTAACATGTCCTTTTACTCTGTGTGTGTGTGTGTGTTTTACAAGGGGTAGAGGTTGGGTTAGGTTAAAACTAACCTTCCTCTTTTATAAACCACCAGCCTACAGACATCTGAAGGTCATTCTCATGCCTTTATCAGTACATGTATAATATTATCCAGGTTTTAGCCTCATCTAAGCTTTCTGACCCCTATTAAAATTTGTGTGGAAACTTCTTAAGTTTATGCCTTCTTAAGGCATAAAAGGTAAAGTGTATCTTTAAAGGTAAGTTATGTATATAAAAAGGTAAGTACATCAAATAACAAAATGCTAGGTAGGTAACCCCAAGGCTTAAAGCATAAAATGACATTATGTAAATCAAAGTTTTGCTTCTCAGCATGTCAAGGCCGAAGGATCACGGATAACATAGAGCTTATTCTATGACACTAGCAGCAGGGTGATATTTTCCTTGCTGGCTACCACAAAGGACGTGAACTTGAGAATGCAGAACAAAAATAGATCTCCAAAGCCATGTCAATCATTTTTGAGAGGTCAAAAATACTCTCTGCTTTAAGTGGAAGTTACTGCTTTGGTAATCAGTGTAACAACATTAAAAACACACACCTGTCTCTGAGTGAGTCTCAAACACAGTGCTCAGAGTGGAAAACGCACCAAGCCCACCCTCAGAGCATTCCTTTGCCACTGTGGGGCTGCATCTGCTGTGGGATTCCTGTGGAATTCTTTTTGTATCATTTCCCCACTAGGTTGCAAGTTCCATGAGAACAGGATCTTTGTCCTGTTTTATCTCCAGTGTCAAGAACACTGTCTGCCACACATTGGGTGTCCAATAATTATTGGCTGGATGAATTAGTGACTAAAAGTAGTGCTCTTCAAAGTTAGGTCAACTCAACCTTTCCCTAGACTTTCTAAGCAGCAGATGTAACCTTCTGTCTCCTCCACTCCCTTTTAACTTAATTACAAAATTTGTTTCTGGGGAGTGTGTAAAGGAGGATAAAGGAGCCCTTCTCAGTTTCTCTCTCTCAACCTCTAACCGCTCAGCTAGTCATTTCAGGCAAGACAGGCTTCAAGGCACAGCCCTGTGTGCCAGATCAGGTTAGGATTGCTCTCCTAGAGGCCATGTATCTTCTTTTCTTTGCAAAGCTGGAACCAGGAAGGACTCACCCATCCTCACTGGTGAGCTCACCTCCTTCCAGTATTTTCATTGCTGAGTTGCTAAAGGTCATGAGGAGAGGGCAGCCTCAGCATTGTTGATAGAATATGTAATTTGTCTAAAACTTTATATTATTTCCCAGCATGACTTTGTCTAGAAGTAGTGCAATATCAAATTTTAATTTGCTTAAATATGTGACAGCTAACCAAAATAAATTATCTGCCTTTTGACGATTAGCACATTTATTGTTCATGTGTAGATGCCTTTGTTTCAAGGAACCTGAAAGAACCAACCAGTGCATACGAATCAGCATCCTCCAGACTCAAAGATAGTAGGTAGCCAGTGAACAGGAGAGGACAGAGAGAGCAGGAGAGAAGCACTCCTTCCAGCAGAAACAGCAATAATACCACTTAAAATATAAAAAGTAGTATCATGTGCTAGTGCATGTATAAAACTTCTGTTTACAAGAGGCCTGTGAAATAAGAACCATTATTCCCATTATAGAGAGCAGGAAACTAAGGCTTAGCAAGGCTGTGACTTGACAGTAGCAAGGGGTGGAGCAAGTATTTGATGGAGCAGGTCTGACCTCAGAGCCCTCGCTTCACCACATGCATGAGGAGTGTGTCCAAGTGTACGATAGAGACAGAAGCCTGTTATTTACTATTGTTGTCTGGCAAGTTTTCAAGGAAATCTTTTTGATCATTTCTTAAAATGCTTACATTGGGAGAAACCCAGGACAGATGAACTCCTGTTAGATTACTGCCTCAGAGTTCAGATAGAGGAATCCCTATACTCTTCGTAAGCATCTTTTTGATTATTTAGTCCTTTTATCATCATTGTGGTTCTCCTTGAATCGCACTTCAAAGATGACACATTCCAGAAAAGTATGGATATAGTTCAATTCCAGAGAGGCATTTATGTGCGAATCCATGCAAAGCTCTGCTGTTATAGGTGCATTGAATGAAGGACACTGGGCACAGTCAGCCTTCATCATGGCCAAGTTAAAGATTATATTACTGCTGACTTGCTTAGACACCCGGATCCAATGGCTCATCCCTTCTCTCTTCCCCTTGCAAAACATTAGAGGGAAAAAAGACCCATATATACAAAGGTCCTTTTTATTTTTTAGCCTAACACCTAGAAATAAGTAGAAGGTTTACATTCATCAGGCCTAATTTTACCTAAACTGTATAAGATTTTATGGGGGGGAAATCCTTCCCAAACCAGTTTCGTTTCCATGTTGGCAACAGCCGCTTTCCACAACTGCAGTTCACATTCTCTACCACTGTGGACACAAGTTCTCTTTCCCACTACTCACCTTCCCCCTCACTCCCCGAGACACATACAAGAAAAGCATTGAAAACCCGTTCTAAAAAGCAAGCACAGGCTAGGCGTGGTGGCTCACACCTGTAACCCCAGCACTGTGGGAGGCCGAGGCGTGTCCTTGAAATCCAAAAAGTTAGGAGCCATGTTATAAACGATTACATTTAAGCTGGAGTTGGAAGAGACACGCTCCTATATCAAAGAGTTCCTGCAATTTGCTTGTCAGTGGCTTCACCACATCTGGGTTAAGGGGAAATTAATTTGCAAGAAATAAAAAAAAATGCTTGCTTTTTTCTTTTTTTTTTTTTTCCTTGAGACAGAGTTTCGCTCTTGTTACCCAGGCTGGATTGCAATGGCACGATCTCGGCTCACTGAAACCTCCGTCTCCTGGGTTCAAGCGATTCTCCTGTCTCAGCCTCCTGAGTAGCTGGATTATAGGTGCCCACCACCATGCCCAGCTAATTGTTTTGTATTTTTAGTAGAGACAGGGTTTCATCATGTTGACCAGGCTGGTCTTGAACTCCTGTCCTCAAGTGATTCGCCCACCTCGGCCTCCCAAAGTGCTGGAATTATAAGCGTGAGCCGCCACGCTTGGCCAAATTTTTAAAGGCATAAAGACTATGTCTTACTCTTTTCTCCATTTGCAGAACACAGCAAACACCCTAGAACACAAACATTCAAAGAATATTTATCCAAGTAGTTTGCATAGAACTAAGTCAAATGTAAAGAGAAGTTTCTCTCCCTAGACAAAACTGATCACCTTATTTGCAAACTGGCATACCACAACAGGCCCTGAAGGGAAGCCCCAAGATGTAAAGAAAGTTATAAGAACATTCAAATACCACAGGCACATAGCAATGGCTTGAGAATTGAAATTGAAATTGAAATTGAGCTAATTAGTAAACACCATTGTTCAGAACAGTCTTGGCTAAGTAATAGGGGTTGTGTTTAAACCTTCAGGGTGACATCCATTTATACATACTTCAAGTGGTAATGGAATTTCCAGACGCAGAATAGAATAAGTGCCATCAAAAGGGAGGGTAATTGCCAACTGCAACTGAGATCCTCAGTGTTCATTTATCCAGGTCATTGATTCGTGAGTCATGGATTCGTGGAATGAAAACCGAACACTGAGCCAGCAGTTCCCTGAAACTAGGAAAACAACAAGTTCTTATTTCCCTGACAAAATCTGGCTACAGTTCAGCAATGCAGTAAAAAATATGCTCCATAAAAACATCTTTATGGATTTTCTCATTACATTGACAATTTCCCCTCATGGAGGGTGGAATCACCAAAAACTTGTATCCTCTATATGCATACATTTCCCATGAACATAAAAAGTACACGGAATAAAATTATAATCAATCGTTTCATACTCTACCAAATTCAGAGAATATAAGCGTACATAGTGTTATTGGTTTGTTTTTGTTTTTGTTTTTGTTTTCATTAAGAGATAGTCTTGCTCTGTCACCCAGGCTACAGTACAGTGGTATGATCATAGCTCATTGCAGTCTCAGAATCCTGGACTCAAGCCATCTTCTTACCTCGGCCCCCCAGGTTCATGCCTGCTGGAATTACAGGCATGAACCACTCTGTACCTGGTCCATTAGCTATTATTGTAACTCCTTAGTGGTATCCAAACATTCAGTTGTTTACTGTTGACTTAAGGTTCTTGGACTTACTTTTAGTAGTGATTAAGCGGAGATGTGAGGCTACACAAAACTATATGGATGAAATTGTGGCAGCACTGGCAATTGTAAGCAGGGTCAGAGAAAGAAAACTAGAAACCCAGAACATCACCACTTGCTGGTGCTTATTCCCCTAGTTTTCAAGATGAAAGGAATGGAAATGGCTCTTCTAATCTAACACTTCTGCAAAAGCAGCATCACGCAGGTTCCGCTACATCATGTACTCACTGTGATTGGCAGCCTCCAAGATGGCCTCCAGTGATTTCTGCTGGAATTCATACCCCTGTGGAATGCTTTCTCAAATTTTACCAGGGTACAAAAGTAATTGTATTTCACTTCCAAGATTGTTGTAAAAGATGTTGTAGCTTCTGTCTTGGTCTCTCTCTCGTTGTCTGTCTCTCTCAGATTACTCGCTCTGGGGAAAGCCAGCTGCCATGTTGTGAGCAGCCCTACAGAAAGGCCCATGTGGCAAGAAATGAAAATGTTCAGCCATGTGAGTGAGCTGGAAGCATATTCTTCAGCCTCAGACAAGCGTTCAGGTGACTCTGCAGCCCTGGCTGATGGCTTGACTGCAAACTCAAGAGACCCTGAGCTAGAACCACTCAGGGAAGCTGCTCCCAGATTCCTGACCCTCAGAAACAGAGTGAGGTCACAAATGTTTGTTGTTTCAAGCTGATTTCGGTGGTGATTTGTTATCCAGCAATAGGTAATAGACCCGCTGTAATCTTGGGCAAGTTAGATAAATTAAGCGCCTGTTCCTCATCTATAAAGCGAGGACTATGATAAATAAAAATACATTTATATTCCTCTCCTTTATTCCAGAATGAATTTATGACTACTGTTAGGGATATATAAAATAAAAGATAGCATAAGTTAAATGAGAAGGTAGGCAGAAAAACAAGGGTGGGGACATGGAACAGAAACAGGAAAGAGGTTTAAAAAATAATATATTGCACACATTCCATAACTGAGTCACAATTCTGGCTCTAAAACTTTGAATAATTCCTTTTACCTCCTCCCCTACCCCTCTAAACACAGAGAGATAGAGTCTTTTATTCAGTTCAGGGTCCAAGAATTTTTAAAAGAATCCAATCACTTCTGAGACTTATAATTATCCTTAATACTAACATGAGTGGGAATTTTCCTTGGGCGCTGCCCTGAAGCAGACACTGTGTGGAGTACGAGCTGATGCCTTCATACTTATGGGTAACTGCATGAAATGGGATGATACATACAAAGTGTCTCATATCATGCAGGCTCATAATGGGCTCATACAAGGTGCTACTATAACTATTACTACTCAGTGTCAGGTTTTACCAGTATAACAGCTCACCGCTTAAAAATGTGTGCCCTTCACAGGCTAATACTCTTGACTTTTTTTTTTTTTTTGAGATGGAGTCTCACTCTGTCTCCCAGGTTGGAGTGCAGTGGCGCGATCTCAGCTCACTGCAAGCTCTGCCTCCCAGGTTCACGCCACTGTCCTGCCTCAGCCTCCCGAGTAGCTGGTACTACAGGTTGCCACCACCACACCCGGCTAATTTTTTGTATTTTTAGTAGAGACGGGGTTTCACCGTGTTAGCCAGGATGATCTCGATTTCCTGACCTCGTGATCCGCCCGCCTCGGCCTCCCAAAGTGCTGGGATTACAGGTGTGAGCCACCGTGCTTGGCAATACTCTTGACTTTCTATCCTCATACATATTCAAAACAACCCACTTCAGTCATGAACTGAATGGAAACAGTTTGGGAAAAATCTTGGATATTTTGGATATTTGTCCATATTACTTCCATCTCAATAAGAAAGTTTGACATAAATTTTGTCCATCCTCGTGGCCACCCATGCACAAAGCTTTGGGCCTCTTTGATACCTTCCCCTTTTCACCCTTTCTCATTTACCTCGCCAACAAGTCCTGATTTTTTAGTAACATATCTTCCTATCTGTTCCCTCCTTTACATCCTTGCTGCCATTGTCTAGTTCTGCATTTTAACTCCTTACACCCACGTTTAGGCAATCACTTTCAGTTATTGCCAATCAGCTATGATGTATATCATTGTCAGAGCAATTTTCTCCTTTGATCATAATTCAGTCAAGTGTCAATCTGTGTCCCAACGGCAGAATGAGGAAGCCCAACATCCTTGAAATTAAAGACCTTCAAGAATCAAGACCCAGACTCTGCCCCAACTCTAACTCCCATTCTTCACCCAACACAACTCCTCGACTCAGATTTGCTGTCCTCCTGGGCTGTTCTGCACTGTGGTTCCCACCTAGAATGCGCCACCACTCCCACCCCCTTTCTGGATCTCAATTAAATTGACTAAACCTAGCTCAGATCCTAGCTCAGAGAACTGAGAGTCCCAGAGTTGAAGGGACTCTGACGGTCATTCTGTCCAACTCTCAACCTCACCCATGCATCACCCATTTACCTAGCCAACATTTGTTAGCTACCTCCTAAGCCAAGTTAAAAATATATATGATAAATTCAGCCTAGGAAGAGGTCACATCTATACAGGGAGACTGGCCTGCAAATGAAGATAATGTAAGTATAAAGTTCAAGACACAAACAAAGTGCTTTGAGAGCACATTCTTTGTCATTTGTTGTCTACATTCTATTTGAATACCTTCAGTAACAGCAAAATCATTGTCTCAAGGGGTAGCTCATTCCATTTTCAGAAAACTATAACCACTTTAAAATTATCATACTGAGTTTAAATCTAACTTCCACACCCTTATTCTAACTTTTTCTTTTTTCTTTCTTTCTTTTTTTTTTTTTTTTTTTGTGATGGAGTTTCGCACTTGTTGCTCAGGTTGGAGTACAGTGGCGCGATCTCAGCTCACCACAACCTCTGCCTCCCAGGTTCAAGCGATTCTCCTGCCTAGTAGCTGGGATTACAGGTGTACGCCACCATGCCTGGCTAATTTTGTATTTTTAGTAGAGATGGGGTTTCTCCATGTTGGTCAGGCTGGTCTCGAACTCCCGACCTCAGGTGATCCGCCTACCTCGACCTCCCAAAGTGCTGGGATTATAGGCATGAGCCACCATGCCTGGCCGTTTTTTCTTTGTTGTTGTTTGAGAAAGTCTTACTCTGTTGCCCAGGCTAGAGTACAGTGGCTGATCTAAGCTCACTACAACCACTGCCTCTTAGGTTCAAGCAATTCTTGTGCCTCAGCCTCCTAAGAAGCTGGGATTACAGGTACACGCCACCACACCTGGCTAATATTTGCATTTTTGGTAGAGGTGGAGTTTTGCCATGTTGGTCAGGCTGGTCTCGAACTCCTGACCTCAAGTGATCCGTTTGCCTCAGCCTTCCAAAGTGCCGAGATTAGAGGTGTGAGTCACTGCATCTGGCCCAGTTTTTTCAAACTCCAGTGTTTTCAAAGACAAAGCTAGCTGTCTTTTCATATAACTGTCATTAAAGAATTTGAAGAGCATGCCATGAATATCTCTAAACTTCTCATATGTTCTGATTCTAAACTTTTTCTCCTGCTGGTAGCCCTCCTCTGGCTACACTGTAGATTTTTTTTATGCCCTTCAAAGTTTGGTGGGGATTCAACAAGGCAGAATGGAGGGAGGCTATCAGCTCCTTTGTTCCTAACTCAACCTAAAATCACATTTACCTTTTGAAGAGGGAAGGGGGCATTCTCATTACATTGCTGCTTTTAGACAATCAAAATTTCCTATGACTTCTTTTTTCCTTCTCTCATACACCTAAGTGCTCTCTAAAAGCCTGTAGCGAAAATGTGTTGGTTTTTGTTTTCTTTTTGTTTGTTTTTGAGTGCACTGGCACAATCACAGCTCACTGTAGCCTCGAGCTCCTAGGCTCAAGTGATCCTCCCGCCTCTGCCTCCCAAGTAATGGGGCCTACAGATGTGTGCCACCATGTCTGGCTAATTTTTAAAATTTTTTTTGTAGAGACGAGGTCTCACTGTGTTGCCTAGGCTGGTCTTGAACTCCTAGGCTCAAGCAATCCTCCCACCCTGGCCTCTCAAAGTGCTGGGATTATAGGCATGAGCCACAAGGTCCGGCCTGTGACACAAATTTGAATGGCTCATATTGGAGCTTGTTGCTTGCTGCCTTGTACTGTTGGTTAATGTCTTTTACATATATTTAAGCTCTCCACCTAAATATTAGGTTTCTTGAGGATAAAAATATTTATTATTCATTTTCCTTTAATAAATGTATTAATAAATACATGAGTGTTAAGGGAGAAAAATGCTGTGGTATGCAGAATAATGTCCCCTCTCTCCCAGAAAAAAAGATGTCCACATCATAATCCCAGAACCTGTGAGTATGCTATGTTACCTGGTAAAGGAGAATTAAGGTTGCACATGGAATTAAGGTTGCTAGTCAGCTGATTTTAAAATAAAAAGATTATCCTCAATTATCATAGTGTACCCAATGTCATCATCAGGATCTTTTTAAAATGAAGAGGAGGAAGTCAAAGTCAGAGAGTGGCTGGAAGGTGCTACTCTGCTAGCACTGAAGATGGAGAAAGGAGCTATGAGCCAAGGAATGTGGGCAGCTTCTCAAAGCTGAGAAAGGAAAGAAAATGGATTCTCCCTTAGAGTCCCCAGAAGGAAACACAGCCCTGCTGACGCCTTGATTTGAGCCCAGTGAGACCCATTTCAGACTTCTGACCTTCAGAACTGAAAGATAATATATGTGTTATTTTAAGCTACTGAATGTGTGGTCATTTGTTACAGCAGCAATAGAAAATTCATTTTAAAGTACTAACATTTGGCGTTATTTGCCAGTTATCATTTGGCTAATTCCCAATCCTTATAACACACATTAGATTTTTTTAAAAGTTGAAGTTATTGGGTAAATTTTGAAGGATGAACCCAGAAAATAAGAAGCAGAGCTAGCATTTGAACTCAAGTGTCTCTGATTCCAACTCACACTCATTCCACAAAACCAGTATGCCTTAAGGAGGGATAACATCAAAATGCAGATATTGCACCTGAGTATTTCTCTGAATGTTCTGATTAGAGTTCCAGAGCCCATCCTTTCTGGCAGAAACTGGATGTATAATTCAATATCTATTATTCCTCTTTAATGCATTGCTTTTTTTCTCTCCTTGAACTTTTCTCTCTCCAGTCAATACTGCTTAAACATAAAAGTAACACTTTGAACTGGATATTAACTTACTGCTTTTAACAAATCAAATTGTTCACTTCAAATCATACTATCAACTATAATTATATCAGAATGTGACTTGAATACAGAAGGTATTCACCTACAAATACAGTATCTGGGAAAATATATTTCTAAGGAAAATATGCTTTTATAAGGTACGATTGGTTCTCCTGATAAACTATATTCAAACCCTGCAGCTCTCTAACAAGAGTGGCTATTCAGTGGTGATACACTTAGCTGTGCAAACTTTACTGCTGGTTACAGACACATTAAGCATGGGTGGAAATTCTCCAATTGTAAGGATGCAGTTTGCCCTCAACCCCATAATGAAAACATAAAACTTTCTTTAGTTTTCACAAAGCTAGAATTAATTAAATCCTAATCCTGACATAAGCCCTTTTGAAACTTAAGGAATAAAAGGTGACATATTCATTTATTCATTCATGAAGTATTTTCATTCACCTGTTGAAACATGTCATTTTCTTTTCCTTCATTTAAAACAAGTCCATTCATCATCGAGCTCCTATTACACGCAGTGGTCACTATACTATAACATAGTGCCTTGGCGTGCAAGCTCTGGAGTAGATGGCTCCACAACTTCTCACTTATGCGATCCTGGGGCAAATTACCCTCACTGAGATTCCGTTTCCTCTCCTGTGAAACAGATATAAGAAAAATGCCTGCCTCATAAGGAGTCAGTGCACTTAGAGCAGAGGATGGTAGAAAGGAAGCATCTGCTACCTGTTAGTTTTCACTATATGCCAGGTCATGGGTTTGTATTGGTGGGTAAAAAGACATGTTCCCTGTTCTTGAAAAGCTTATACTCTAAGTAGTTAAGATAAGCAAAGAATTATAGCTTTTAAAAAGTATGCAGATCGACCACTACTATTTTTGAGTTCACAGCTTGGTGACTCCTACTGAAGTCTGTAGATTGGCAGGACCTGCTTCGGGGCAGCCATGACTGGCACCTACTGTAAGAAGTGCTCTAGACACACCCCACTGTCTCAGCTCCCCTGAAGCCTGTCCTCTACCTCATATCCTCTGTGCTTTGGGGAATCCACCTACAGAATTATACTAAATAAAAAATTAATCTTGCCAAATTGTCTGATGCCCAGATAGTAACACCGACACTTCCCCTTTCATCTCTCCCCTCTTGCCCATACATGTCATCTTTAGTATTTGAAGACAGCCTAACTAACAGGAATTTTTGAAGTCTGTGCCAATCTCAGATCCATCGGCATGCAATCCTCTTGGTAAAGCACTTGAATTCTATCATTAAGCAACCCCAGACACCTACTTTTTGTATTCTTTGTCATGTTCAATTAGTACACAGAAACTTCCTGCCTGCCAGCCAAGAGCCTTTGGTCCCTCATTTTGCAAGAGAATAAAGCTTTCTTCTCCCTTGAACATTCTACTGTCTCATGAATTCTGAAGAGAATGGATTCCTTTTCAAATATGAAATGAGACAAATGTGAAAGCATCTAGAACAGTCTCTGGTCCAAAGGAGATGAACCACAGTACATGTTGTTTCTTTTGTATAGATGATTCGTCAATCTCACTGCTAACTCCAAACAACTTAATTTCAAAGAAGCAACTCCTGACACTGAGATGGTAATTAAACAGGTAGCCATTCTTTAGTTACTTAGCAATTTCTTGCTGATTTCCTAGCCAAGACCTGTAGGGAAACAGGTGCTAGAGGGGTATGGTAAGCCAGCCTCTTTTCCCTGTGACTGCTGATTTTGGCAAAGGCCACAGTAAATCAGTAACCATCAGGGTAAAAGCATCTCAGACCCACATGCAGATCTATTTTAAGCTTCTTGGCTGGCACCACTGAGACTGCTGGATCATCTCAATGTTGTCAAAGCTAACCTCCAATACCCCTAAGGGTCTAAGGGTCTTACCACCTGCCCACAAGAACATCAGGCCAATCTGGTCAAGCATTGCTCATTTTCGAATCTGTCCTAGGGCAAATAGATGACTAAATGTTAAGGTTCACATTCAGGAAATGTCATTGCATTTTTGATTATCACAGAAAGCATTTGTGTAAACAGGTGATTTTGCACAGTGCTTTCTTAGTACCATACTATTTTTGAAGCCCCTTCCTCTCTCCTTCCCTACCTTCTCGACAAACGATCCTGGGTTGTTTCAGTGCTGCTTTTCAACACTTTCCAATGTTGAGGTATCAACAGGTGCTCTGGTGGCTAAGACAGTCTGGGGTCAACGCAGTAAACCCAAGGACCTGTCCTGACCCTGGCCAGATGGCCATGTGATAACGAACAGTACTTTTGAAGCAAGTCCATTGGGTGGCTAAATGGAGCTCCATCTAGAAACAGGAACAAAGCCAGGCCAGAGGAGAATCAAGGTTGAGATACTAAAGAATCTTCTCCAGTTGTACCAGCGGTTGGTACCTTTGCATAAGGGTAGTTTATTTATATATACCTCTCACTGAACTATACAACTTTACAACCAGAGGACAAAACTTATACCTGTAAATGAGATTATTTCAAAGCCATCACTTTAGGCTTTATTCTGATTTCAAAAATACCTTGGCATTCAATACTTATGTCAAAATTCTTTTGACTATATTTAGTGGTGGCAAATACCAGTTTTTTTGAGAGTGGGTGTTATTTTTAGAAATATCCAGGTCATTCAGAACTAAGAAGAATAAGATGGGAAATCAATACTATTCTGGTATAAAACCAAAGTGTTGGTTATAGTAAAACAGGTTGGAGTTTCCTGTGCAGATCTGAAAACAATTTGAAAAGGGAGTTTTAAAAGTGCTCTGAATAATGGCAATGTCAGTGTGGAATAAGGGTTGCTACTAAGGTAACAGCTTTGAAGAGGTCATTTGATATGGATGTTGGATTCTTTTTTTTTTTTTGGAGACGGAGTCTCACTCTGTTGCCCAGGCTGGAGTGCAGTGCTGCAATCTCGGCTCACTGCAACCTCCATCTCCCAGGTTCAAGCAATTCTCCTGCCTCAGCCTCCCGAGTAGCTGTGATTACAGATGCCCACCACCACACCCAGCTAATTCTTTGTGTTTTTAGTAGAGACAGGGTTTCACCATGTTGGCCAGGCTGGTCTCAAACTCCTGCCCTCAAGCAATCCACCCACCTCGGCCTCCCAAAGTGCTGGGATTATAGGCGTGAGCCACCACATCTGGCCTGGATGTTGGATTCTTACTACTCTATTTCACGACCATTTAAAAAAATGGTTTTTTTTGGTTTTTTTTGTTTTTTTTTTTTGAGACAGGGACTTGTGTAGTCACCTAGGCTGGAGTGCAGTAAAGCTACAGCAGCCTTGGCTTCCTAGGATCAAGCAAGCCTTCTGAGTAGCTGAGACTACAGGCATGCACCACCACACCCAGATAATTTTTTAAAAAAATTTTTGTAGAGATGAGGTCTCACTATGTTGCTCAGGTTGGTCTCTGGGCTCAAGCAATTCTTCCGTCCCGGCCTCCCAAAGTGCTGGGATTACAGGCAGGAGCCCACCAAGCCTGGCCAGGAAAAAGCTGGTAAGACAACAGAGAAGTCTAGTATGTACTTCATTTCTGGGTCATAAAGCAGAAACTCTTAAAATTCGTCTCATAGCTTCAGTTAAGTGGTCTTAAGGGAGAAGACCACTACTAGTCCGGCTGCCCTCCTCCCCCCACCTTGCCTAGTTCACAAGACAGGAGGAAAGCGAGAAAGAAACACTAAGAAAATTAAGATAAATAGCCAGACAACCTTGGCACCACCACCCATCCCTAGGAGTTAAACAAAGTAATAATAATAACATCAACCCCTGGCCTAAACTACTTGTGTTATCTGTAAATTCCAGACACTATACGAAAAAAGCATTGTAAAACTTTCTGTTCTGTTAGCTGATGCATGTAGCCCCTAGTCATGTTTCCCACGCTTGCTTGATTTATCACGACCCTTTCACGTGGATCCCTTAAAACTGTAAGACTTTAAAAAGGCCATGTATTTCTTTTTCGGAGAGCTCGGCTCTTAAGACAAAAAACCTCTTCCTTCTTTAATCCGGTGTCTCAGGAGTTTTGTCTGCGGCTCATCCTGCTACAGTCTCCATGTCCACAAAGTAAGGGTTAAGAGGCAGAGATCCTACGTATAAATGAATTTAAACTGATATTCTAAGGTTCTAAGATTCTCCATTCTGTTAATAACTTATTAGTACCTAACTACAGAATATAATGCACTTGGGGGCCTGGGTCTCCTACTTGCCAGGAGTTCTTAATCTAAAACACTGACCTGGACATGTCGATAATATCAAGAATAGCTAACACTTAATAACACTACATGCTATGCACTTTCTTAGCAAGCTATATATGTCAACTCTCTTAATACAGCCCTGTCATTACTTTTTACATTTTTATCTTACATATGAGAGAACAGAGCCATGCAGAGTTGCCCATGACCACACAGAAAGCTGCAGAGCTGGGAATGGAACCAAGCCAGTCTGGCTCCAGCTGCACTCTTATTAATCACTAGGCTACACCACCCTATGCATCTATGAAGAAGAAACCAGATACATAAATTAAATAATAGGAAAAGGGCAGTGAAGAATATTTGCAAATTTATGGGAAGCCCATTTGAGAAGCAAAAAGGAGAGGATGAAGGGAGGCAGATGGACCTGTAAAAACTGGGGTGAAGGCCAGACAGACTAGCCACAAAAGTTCCATGGGCAATCTGGGAATGGGCAGAAAGAGTCTCCTCTAGTTTATTTAGAGAACAGAGAATACAGCAACTTGAAAGATCCAGGAGTTATAAAGGACCAGTTTGGGTATATGACGTTTTTTATTACATAAACATCAGGTAATTCACTCCACATCATTTTGTAAACCTGACTGGCTAGTAAGAAGTTATGTGTAATAAATCAAAGTCAACTTATTGGTGAACACTAGGGAAGATAAGTGCAATGCTCTACCTGCCATCTCCAAGGAAGCTTTTAGAAGCCACTATCCCGTAAAAGGGATGTATGGATGGAAGTCACTGAAGAGCCCTCGAGATATCTTCCGTTTTCCCACAGCCAATACCAATGCCACCTTAAGTCTAATCTCATCTGAGGTGGAAACAATCTCATGGAGCAGAAATGGGACTTAGAGCAGGGAATGACTTGGATGAAGGTCTTCTGACTCCAAGTCCAGTGTTCTTTCCTTGTAACCATTCAGGGCAACGGGGCCAATATTGATTTCAAAACTCCTCGGAGAACGTGAGCACACATCTATGCTACAGAGAGAATTCCCTCATCACAGTTCCGTCTTGCTGCTGTCTACACCTGCTTCCTCTCCCTGGGACGACAGAAAACATGATGGGCGTTAATGCTTCTAAAATCTGCAACACATCAAATGAACGAAGCAACAGCTACTCTCGAGGTTCTTTGCTACGCCTTGTACCGCAGGCTGCGGTGAGCCGCAGGGAGTTGAGATTCCCGTGAGGCTGAGAGCCGCTCCCGTAGCCTACCCTGGGAAGCCCCCACCCAACTGCGAGGCGCGGGGGAGGCTTGGCCGCTGGGCCGGCCACCCACACCACCGCATCCCCGCCGAGGTGCAAGGGATTCGAGGAAGCCTGCACGGCAGGGGAGCAGCCCGTTCCTCACGCCCCACGCACACGAAGACGTTGGAGCCGGTCCAGGCGCCTCCCCTCTCCCGATCCCGGAGCCTGCTCCGCCAACGCCGCCCGGCTCCACAGACCACCGCCTGGCGCCGCACAGCCACACCTTCCACCCGCTAAAGGGAGGGGTCACGTGAGGCGGGCCCGGGGAACCAATGGGCGGCTCGCGCCGAATGGAAGGGATTGTCTGACCCCCGTGACGTCACAAAGCTGGCAAGGAGCGCGCTCCTCTTCCGCCCCCGCCCCACCCCCGGCCGCGGCCCTCTCCGCCTTCCCGCCCACTCGCCACTGCGCAGCCAATCGGGAGGCGGGAAGCACTCCAGCCCGAACGTGCGGGCGGGGCAGGGTGGCGGCCCCGCAGGGTAGGGGAGCAGAGTGGGCCGGCTGGGGGCTAGGGCCCGCGCTCCGGGAGCTGCACGGGGCTGAGTGGAAAAAGCGCGGAGCGGCGGCGTCGTTGTCGCCCCCTCCTCCTCGGGACAATCGTTTGGTCTCCTGCGGTGCCCGGTTCGTATTCCCTACTCCCGGCCACGAGCCGCCCCGTCCGGGATCCTCCACCCGTCCAAAGTTGTGAAGGGGCGCCGGGCGTGCTCGCGGATCAGCGGCCGCGGGCGTGCGGAGGGCGGGACGAGCCCTGGAGCGCCAGGTGCGCACCGGGGGGTCGGGGCTGTAGGGCGGGAGCGGTGCCGCTGGGGGCCGTCGGGGGGCGGGGGGCTGGGGGCTCGGGGCGGGGGCGGGGCCGCCGTGCAGCCCTAGCGTCTTCCGGCCTCTGCGCGCAGGCTGTCAGCACCAAGGGCGCCGCGGGGACCGCGGCAGTGCGAGCTCCGGGGAGGTTGTAGGGCTGCGGCTCTGCCTGAGTGTCTCCCTGATGCACCCCGGGTCCGGGCTGGCCCCGCTGGCAGCTTGCCGCCGGCCGGTCCCTGTTAGTCTGGACTGAAGCGGGCACCCGTGGGGCCGGGCCGGGCGGGGCGGGACGGGACTGGGCGGGCAGCGGGCGGGGCTGCCGTACGCGTCCATGGGCTTCGCGCCCCGACTGGATGGAGGGGCTGGCTCTTGGGGCGCGCCCCTGCTCGCGCCTGGGCCGCGCTGTCTTGGGCTGTGGCTCTGCCTCCCCGGCGGGGCGGGTTGGTTTGGTTGGCTTCCTTGTTCTCTCCACCCCTTTATCCTTGTTCTCTCCACCCCTTTATCCCTCCTCCATTCTCTTCCCCCCTCCCAGCCCATTCACCGGGCTGGAGCGAGACCTCGCCCCTCCTCCGCTCCCGCCTCCCCGCCTCCGCCTCCTCTAATGAGCATCTCTGCCTTGCTTTCAATGGGCCGGTGCTGCTGTCGCTGCTGCTGCCCGCGCGGGTTGTGGATGTTGTCGGCTCCGTGTTGTGATGACAGGAGAATGTGTGTGTGTCCCGGGCCCAGACGAATTGGTAGGTATTCACTTAACTACCTGCGTTGGGTACCCAGGAAGGATGGTGACAGATTTTTGTGTATGGATGGTTTTAGGTGGGTCAGCGTTGTATTAAGGGATGAGATAGATTGGAAAAAGGAACAAGGGCGTCTTGGATTGGGAGAGCTTTGATGCCTTTGTGAGTGCAATTTTTCAGGTAGCGACAAAGGAAACTAATCAAACAGGTACTGGCTTGGTGCTTCGTATCATTCTTCATTCATGTAAAAAGATAGCAGGAGCTGTGAAATGGCTAGGCATTTCCAGAAAAATGTTGAAAAATCGTGGATGGTCTTTATGTAGAGTGTTTAATGCAATCGGATTACATAAACTGGGGTTCTGACACATTAAATGATTAGCATAGCTTTTCTTTTTCATTTACATCAGAAGCTTTGCAAAGCTAAAGGGCTCCGGAGTCGGTGCCTTAATAGCGTTTGCTAATTAATTTGGTCCGTAGGTCTATTGATGGAGTGGAAAAAATGTCTTGGCACAGGCTCTGCTAAGCACATCAGTAAGAATGGATGGGTCTCTTTCCTGTTTCTGGTTGCAGTGCATCTTTCTTTATTAGTCATTGGCAAAATCAGCCAAATCTGCCTGGGACGAAGATGCTGCGTATAACGTGGCTGAGTCTAGATCATGGAATAGGAACTTTTCCGTGAAAATTGTGATCAGGAATAACTTGAAAATTTGACACTGCTCTGTTTTACCAACAGTTGTACCTGGATGCTGTTCTTATTGCCTGATCAAGAGCCTTCTACACTAATTTAACAAGCTTGTCAGCAAAAGTTTTGATGTAGAGGGTTTTCTTGTTGTATCAGTGGATATTCTGAAGGATAATTAAGAGTTTTCCAGTGCTCACTTATTGTTTATGAAAGCATTTTAAAGTACTTTGACTCCCAAGGGTATCTGATCTGATGGAGAGAATATATCACTTGTACTGATGAGGATAGAACGCTCATTAATCACAGCACAGTTTTCATAAATTCCAACTTCCCTAGGAATTTTGTCTTTTGAAGGCATGTTAGGAGTTGGGGCATTAGGATATAATCTCAGTCCATGTGCTAAGCCTCTGCATAACTGAAAGATACAGTCAATAAAATTCACTCTCTTTTTTTGTTTTTAATCGCAAGAACTTTTGCCTCAAAGGAAAAATGTAGTGGAGAATTTGTTTGATGTTTGAATATAAGTATTATTAAAAGCACCTGCTGTGTGAATCATTAGCTTTTTGTCACTAGATTTCATTCATTTTGCAGTGAACTACAAAAGTAGAAAAGATGTCAAACCAAGCCGGATGCGGTGGCTCATCCCTGTAACCCCAGCACTTTGGGAGGCTGAGGCGGGTGGATGGCCTGAGGTCAGGAGTTGGAAACCAACCTGACCAACATGGTGAAACCCCATCTCTACTGAAAATACAGAATTATCCGGGCGTGGTAATCCCAGCTACTCGGGAGGCTGAGGCGGGAGAATCGCTTGAACCCGGGAGGCAGAGGTTGCAGTGAGCCGAGATCACGCCATTGCACTCCAACTCCTCCCCCCGTCCCCCCCCAAACCCAGAAAAATGAAGCAAAGGAATTTAAGTAAAGTGCAGGTTTCCTGGATTTGTTATTCCTCAGACAATCAAACACTGTTATGCATCTGTCAACCCTCCCTCCCCCACACACAAATAGTATTTTGAGTCAATTTACATTCCATAGAGGCACATTTTCTTTTTCTTTTTTTTTCTGTAAGATTCTTAAGTTTTAAAGAAAGAGCAAATGCAGTCATAAAATTATGAAGAAAAATTGTTTTCATTAAGATTACGTTCGTTTACATTTTTAATGATAGGAAACCTTTATACAAAGCACAAAATGAGTTGATATGCTTTCTGCGTGCAAACCTAAAAAGAGATACGGTTTAAGTGTGGAAGCCGCTGTCATGTGGCCCAACATTTGAGCACATCTTCTGGCTCAGTCATGTACACTTAACCTCTGGATGACTTTCAGGTATTCAGTTTGAAGTGCTTTTATTTAAATGGTTACTCCTGATGGATTCCTGTTTTTCTGGAATTTCTGTTTTTCATTAGTGCATTTCAGAATACTTTTTTAGTTACAGATTCTTATTTCCAAAATTATAGCCATTACTTTCTATTGCCTGATCTTGTCTTCATTTTGGTAAACAAATCCCTTCTTAGATAGTGCAGTTAAAATGATGGTACTTTATGCTACTTGCAGAAGAGAATCTGTGTGGCTGGCTTATGTAGTGCTTTTTACAGAAGCAAACAAGAATCAGTGATTATTCGGTGTTTAGTTTTCTTTGCTTCCTGCTACCCCAATTTATCACTTTTTCTCAAATTATTCTTCAAAAAAGGTATATGAAAATAATATATAGCTAACACTTGCTATGATATTTGTAAATTCTTTTGTTTCTTAATGAGTTTAGCCCTGGGAAGGAATAGTTGCTATTAACTCAGATGGTTTTATTTTCCATGTTCCTTTTTGTTTATTGCATTTGTTTATTTAAAGTATTTCTAAAGTGTGTTTCTTTGTAGTCCAAAAGACTATTTTGAAGCAGTATCTCAAGAATTCAGGGAAAATATATTTTATTGAGGAAGAAGAGGGATTTTTTCTTGCTTGAATTATCTAGATTAATGATATATTTATTAAATTTTCCAAATAAATGCCCAGAAATTATTTTCAGTGCAAATAGTGAGTGATAGGATTTTTTTAAAGTTTGTAATTATATTGCTGTACCTTTTCAATCCAAACCTTAGACTATTATTTGACTATACTGCTTTCCTGGAGCAAATAAATACCTTTTTTTTTTCTTTAATGTGAGAAAAAACATTTTTGGTTTTTTGAAATTTATTTTAAATTTACAATTGACACATAATAGTATATATTTATGGGATACACTGTGATGTTTCAGTGTGTGTATATTGGTAGACATTGTGTAATGATGAAATCACAGTAATTACCATATCCAAGAAAACATTTTTTTTTTTTTTTTTTTTTTGAGACAGAGTCTCGCTCTGCCGCCCAGGCTGGAGTGCAGTGGCCGGATCTCAGCTCACTGCAAGCTCCGCCTCCTGGGTTTACGCCATTCTCCTGGCTCAGCCTCCCGAGTAGCTGGGACTACAGGCGCCCGCCACCTCGCCCAGCTAGTTTTTTGTATTTTTTAGTAGAGACGGGGTTTCACCGTGTTAGCCAGGATGGTCTCGATCTCCTGACCTCGTGATCCGCCCGTCTCGGCCTCCCAAAGTGCTGGGATTACAGGCTTGAGCCACCGCGCCCGGCCAAGAAAACATTTTTCTAGGGGTTAATTCTACTTTGGATCCATAGTAGATGAAAATACTTACATGGTTTTTCCTTATGGCTGCTAAGCAGGGGACATTGTTAGTAGGTAAATTAAGTTCTAGGACTGAAGTCATTTATGTTACTAACAAAGCTTTAGAGCTACTACAATACTTAAACTTTTTTTTTTTTTTTTTGGAATCATGAATGGCACGGTAGAATTCAACAGTGAATAAATGAAACCTGAATTTTATTTCAAAGCCTCACTTCCATAAGCATAAAGGCATGAATCCTAGAAAAGCCTTAGATAGCATCTGTTCCATTGTGTTCATTTACAAGTTAGAAGAGTGAGACTCAAAGATGTGAGCTGACTTTTCCAAGATTATTTGGGAGTTGGTGGCAGACCTATGCCCATTAGCCTGGCAAATTGCCACAGTGGTCTAGAGAAGCAAGTTTTGCAAGACCATCTACTGGGGTACAGGAGAGAAATACTGGAATTTCTTTTTTTATTTAATTATGTAGAAATATTTCTGTGTATGTTACAATGCATATTACTATAGTAATATATGTATATGATGTACAAACATCTCTGTTGTTCCTCACCCTACATTCCTCAGAGTCGACTGAGATACACACCTCATCCAGCATATGCTACCTTTTGCAGGCCAAAGGAGAACTGGTGGCAGTAATTTATGAATATACATATGTTTGGGCTGCATCTTAACACTTTTGATCATAGCCATGTGTAATCATGCCAAAATTGACCACAGGTCTATGTAAAGGATCTTCATAAATTGAAGAAGTCCCTGTGTAAAATGGGAGATTTCAAGGCATTTTTTAAGGATAGTGAGATAGAAGGATGATTGGTCAGGTAGACTGCTACTGCATAATGTTATATAACCTTCATCTCCTCAGCTTTCCCCAGCCAAATCTGTTGTACATTCTGCACAGTTTGTACTGCACAAAGAAGAACAAAGAAAAGAGAAAATTGAAGTTTGAGTACAGGAGCCAGGAGTTCAGTCCTGGTTCCACGAATAATTGGGAGTTGTGCCTACCAGAATACACCCTGTAGAAATAGTACATGATGTGTGTATAAAATGTAGTACCTTCTAACAAAGGCTTAGCATGTAGATTGACTTGCTTAATATTTGTTATGAAGGCAAAGCTAGATTAAGTATCCTGAAATGTAACTCTTTTCTTTGTGTACATCTGTCTAATTTGCTGTCTAGGAATCCCAGTCAGAAGTTCCAGCCTGCCACTGTTCTCTGATGCCATGCCAGCACCAACTCAACTGTTTTTTCCTCTGATCCGTAACTGTGAACTGAGCAGGATCTATGGCACTGCATGTTACTGCCACCACAAACATCTCTGTTGTTCCTCACCCTACGTTCCTCAGAGTCGACTGAGATATACACCTCATCCAGCATATGCTACCTTTTGCAGGCCAAAGGAGAACTGGTGGCAGTACACCCAAGGAAGGAGATATGCTTCCACACCACAGAAATTTTACCTCACACCTCCACAAGTCAATAGCATCCTTAAAGCTAATGAATACAGTTTCAAAGTGCCAGAATTTGATGGCAAAAATGTCAGTTCTATCCTTGGATTTGACAGCAATCAGCTGCCTGCAAATGCGCCCATTGAGGACCGGAGAAGTGCAGCAACCTGCCTGCAGACCAGAGGGATGCTTTTGGGGGTTTTTGATGGCCATGCAGGTTGTGCTTGTTCCCAGGCAGTCAGTGAGAGACTTTTTTATTATATTGCTGTCTCTTTGTTACCCCATGAGACTTTGCTAGAGATTGAAAATGCAGTGGAGAGTGGCCGGGCACTGCTACCCATTCTCCAGTGGCACAAGCACCCCAATGATTACTTTAGTAAGGAGGCATCCAAATTGTACTTTAACAGCTTGAGGACTTACTGGCAAGAGCTTATAGACCTCAACACTGGTGAGTCAACTGATATTGATGTTAAGGAGGCCCTAATTAATGCTTTCAAGAGGCTTGATAATGACATCTCCTTGGAGGCACAAGTTGGTGATCCTAATTCCTTCCTCAACTATCTGGTGCTTCGAGTGGCATTTTCTGGAGCCACTGCTTGTGTGGCCCATGTGGATGGTGTTGACCTTCATGTGGCCAATACTGGCGACAGCAGAGCCATGCTGGGTGTGCAGGAAGAGGACGGCTCATGGTCAGCAGTCACGCTGTCTAATGACCACAATGCTCAGAATGAAAGAGAACTAGAACGGCTGAAATTGGAACATCCAAAGAGTGAGGCCAAGAGTGTGGTGAAACAGGATCGGCTGCTTGGCTTGCTGATGCCATTTAGGGCTTTTGGAGATGTAAAGTTCAAATGGAGCATTGACCTTCAAAAGAGAGTGATAGAATCTGGCCCAGACCAGTTGAATGACAATGAATATACCAAATTTATTCCTCCTAATTATCACACACCTCCTTATCTCACTGCTGAGCCAGAGGTAACTTACCACCGATTAAGGCCACAGGATAAGTTTCTGGTGTTGGCTACTGATGGGTTGTGGGAGACTATGCATAGGCAGGATGTGGTTAGGATTGTGGGTGAGTACTTAACTGGCATGCATCACCAACAGCCAATAGCTGTTGGTGGCTACAAGGTGACTCTGGGACAGATGCACGGCCTTTTAACAGAAAGGAGAACCAAAATGTCCTCGGTATTTGAGGATCAGAATGCAGCAACCCATCTCATTCGCCATGCTGTGGGCAACAACGAGTTTGGGACTGTTGATCATGAGCGCCTCTCCAAAATGCTTAGTCTTCCTGAAGAGCTTGCTCGAATGTACAGAGATGACATTACAATCATTGTAGTTCAGTTCAATTCTCATGTCGTAGGGGCGTATCAAAACCAAGAATAGTGAGTGGCTCTTTCACTGGCAATTCTCAAATGATATACATTTAAAGGGCAGATTTTTAAAAAAGATACTACTATAATAAACATTTCCAGTTGGTCATTCTAAGCATTTACCCGTTTGATACTCTAGCTAGTCAGGTACTTTAAATTGACTTTGCAGCAGGGTGGCAGGGTCAGGAGAGTCTGGTTCTGCCTAGCTCCGATTTCATGGCACCTGCACTTGAAGCAAGTCACTTCTTTATCACAGGTGTCTTGAAACATTGGCTTCTTTTACCAACCTGAGAAAATTAGGATGACCTGGCAAATAAGATCTTGAATAGGCCAAAAGCAAGTATCTTGCTGTGTGTAGTCTCTTGGTTAAAGTGAAGAAACAGTACTGTTCACACCTGCAGACCCCTTTCTTCACTGAGATTCCAGTGTACGTGAGAACATATGTTTATTGCATGATTTTCTAGGTACACAGTCTATGCATTATTCATATACATTTATTTTAGCCTGAAGTGGTTTTCAAATCCAATTCTTTAAGCCATAAATGACCAAGATCCAAGCAATCTGAATTCGTTTTTGTGATTATTTGACTGGAATGCTTCTTAAGTGGAATAACTATACTCCGTTATCCACCCGATTTCCTAATGTAATTGAAACATTTTCTATTTTGCCACACACTTGGAGACAATAAGGGTTTTTAGTTTTTATCTACTCTTCTATTGAGGTTAAATAAAGAAAAAAAGATTTTTTATTTGTATTAATGAAAAGCTTTAGTTTAAAATAAGGAGATCCAGAATGAAAAGAAGAGACTGACCTCTTCAATTATTGTCATCTGTAGCCACCAGCACAACACTCTTACATAATCCCCAAAGGCTTGGCATGCTGTAAGTGTGTGGTGGGTAGACTGCTGCCGGGGAATCGTACTTCTTATTTAGTAGTGATAAGACTTTTCATCATTTTTGGAATTTTAAAGATGACATATATAAAATAAGTTTATCAATTTGGGGAGTAAGGTTTAATATTACCATTGGGTATTGAGACAGGAGAAAGTTTTTGTTTTTCTCCATTTAGACATAGGTCAATTAAAATATTTGGGTTTAAAATGACTAAATGCTTTAAACATATTGTAGCTTAAGATATATGTGTTAAGATATATACATGAGAAACTTTAAAAGGTAACTACTGTGCATGCCTGATGCTTAATAGAACACTTAGTGACATCAAATGTTTGCAGCAGTCTCCATAATTATATTCAGTCCCTTCTAATACTGTATCAACGTAAATGAAATAAATATATTCAAATTGGCTTTTTGGGAGCTTATTTACTATGCATCAAATGGCATTTTGTTCCTGTGTTTAGTAGTGATCTGTATACAGCTGTGCATATACTTTCATCACTTATTCTAGCATCACTGTTAAAAAATGGCTGTGATTATGTTTGATATTCACCTGGATTTTAATACAAGCCAATATCAGCTTCCCATTGTGTAATAACTTGGGTGTTTAGGAGTCTTTTCACATTTTTGGGGGATATGAACTAGATGTTCAAGGACTCCTTCTGGAGTGTGGATACTGAATCAGTGTAGTATTGGCTGCAGAATTTGCTTCAATTGAAAATAGACTCAGGAAGATTGCTGCTCAGAATATCATATAATGTTTATTTTTTGAGGTGTTTTTGTTTTTATTTGTGGGTTTTTTTGTTTTTTTTTTTTTTTTTTGGAAGTCAGCTTGGAATTTTTTTCCTGGGAAGTATTTGGGAGAGGGAAAGGCTGTACTATATATTTATTTCTAAATGTTTTGACTGGGCCTTTTTCTTTTAATGATATATGTGGACTGCTCTAGCAAACCCTATTTTCAGCTACTATTTGAATGTTCTTGAACACCACCACTGAAGAGTTTCATATTATACACCAAATAATATCTCATCTCTATAGTATAGCGAATATAAAATTGGTTTCCTGTGGTCATGATCAAGATAGTAATATTATTACACAAAGAACTTGGTCTGCAGTCTGAAAGCTGGTCTACTCTCTATAGAAATGAAAATGCAGCATGGAGTTGACATTGTAGAAACGAAAGTAATTGGGTATTAGAAATCTGAATGTACTGTCATCTAAAAGCAATTGTGATTTTATTGTAATTGGTTGTCACTGTGATACGGTGTCTAGAATTAAAGAATACGTGTAAACTTTCATGGTATTTAGCCTTTCTTAAATTTTTTTAAAATTTAAACTTTCTAATGTATGTATTCAACTTCTGTATTTATATTTAATCAGTGGTTCATGATACATAATACACCCTTAACTAGTTAAATGGAATGTTGGTATGGTACAGAGTACCGTATTGGTAAGAAAACTGTCTTATAAAAGATGTATGTGTGTGAAGACATGAAAGTTTAATGTACAGAATGGTTGGAGAAATGCCCATGGTGAATTAAAGCTTTCATACCTGCTTTCTGAATGTCCTGTGTTGGTTTTTAATAACAAGATTCATTAGATGCTTCCTATGCATGGTAGATTATGTTTAACTTTAGGATCCAGTAGATACATAGTACTTCAAATCTGTAAAAATTGAGGTAAATTTTCTTTTTTTCTTTTTGAGACAGAGTCTCGCTCTGTCGCCAAAGCTGGAGTGCAGTGGCACAATCTCGTCTTACTGCAACCTCTGCCTCTTAGGTTCAAGCAGTTCTTCTGCCTCAGCCTCCTGAGTAGCTGGGACTACAGGTGCATGCCACCATGCCTGGCTAATTTATGTATTTTTAGTAGAGAGGGGGTTTCATCATATTGGCCAGGCTGGTCTTGAACTCCTGACCTTGTGATCCACCCACTTCCCAAAGTGCTGGGTTTACGGGCATGAACCACCACGCTAAACCAAAATTGAGGTATAATTTAAACAAAATGCACAGATTTAAAATTTGCGATGTAACATTTGGTAACACCCCAATAAAGACATAAAACTTTTCCTTCAGAAAATTCCCTATGCCCCTTTCCCATTAATCCCTCTCAACTATTGTTCCACTTTTCTCACTATAATTTTGCTTCTAGAAATTTATGTAAATCATACATGTACTTTTTTTTTTTTTTCAGATAGTCTTGCTCTCTCACCCTGGCTGGAGTGCATGATCTCGGCTCACTGCAGCCTCCACCTCCTGGGTTCGAGCAATCCTCCTGCCTTAGCCTTCCGAGTAACTGGGACTACAAGCATGTCTCATCACACCTGGCTAACTTTTGTATTTTTAGTGGAGACGGGATTTCACCATGTTAGCCAGGCTGGTTTCAAACGCCTGACCTCAAGTGATCCGCCCACATCAGCTTTCCAAAGTACTGGGATTACAGGCGTAAGCCACTGTACCTGGCCCATATATGTACTTTGTATGTTTGACTTTTGCTCAATTTTTGGAGATTCACTTATGTTGTATTCATAGTCTGTTCCTTGTTACTGAGTAGCATTCCAGTGTTTGAATGTATCACAATTTATCCATTCTCTATTGATGGATGTTGTCAGTCTCCCCCTCCTCCCCTTTAAAGATAATTTTTAGATTAATAATTCTCAGAAATGCTGTTTGGTTAAGGTGTAGCTTTAACTTTGCAAATAATGATTACCGGTAAGTTTTATGTTAAAGCTTTGAAGATAGGACCCTTTAATGCCCTTAAAACAAATGGTGGGAATTTTTCATGGTGAAAAGTTTGGTGGGATTAAGGTGTGGCCCGTTACTATTGGCTTCTCTGTTCCTCTCCCACTGGGAATTTTGTTGAGTTCATTAAGCTTGGTAAATTATTGTGTTAATGACAAATTGAGAAAATGGCAAATTATACCTCGGTGGGTTTTTTGTCTGTTTTTTGAAAAACGTCTCACTCTGTCACCCAGACTGGAGTGTAGTGGTGTGATCACAGTTTATTGCAGCCTCAACCTCCTAAGCTCATATAGCTTGGTTTTTGATGGTTTGGGTTTATTGCTGCATTGGCCATAGCTATGATTAGGGATGAGGAAGGAAGAGGATGAAGTGCTGACTGCTGGGGATGGGGCGACTGACTTGAGTATTTCTGCTTTCATTGAACAAAGTTAACACTGCTTAGAATGAGCTTCCATGTTCACTAGTCAAACACATACCTGAATGTGGGTTGTTCGTTTGTCCTTGGATATAGCAAGAGGATCTAGGTAGCTGTTATCCTTTCCATAGGTTGACATATTTAATTCTGACTTTTTTCATAAATAATAGAACAATTGCTATTCATTGTAGAGTTTTTCAGACCTTCAAAAGCTGCGTTCTGTTAAAATTGATGCAGTGGTGCCTTTACTACCTAAACAAGCTGAATAAATGAAGACGTCTTAATGGCATCAGAATTGGCTTGTTACAGTATGAAAGTCATTTCGTTTTTTCCTTTCAGAATGTACTTTAAAAGCCAAGCTTAATCCTATTAAATCCTGTGTGTCCAGTTCTTACAACAATGCAATTTATAACCCTGGATTGAATCATAATGCATAGCATTGTTTTCTAAGTAGCTCTCAAATTGCAAGTCTTCAAAACGAATATATTAGGAATGATGAAATTCGTATACTCCATGTGCCATTAAAAATGGTTATCCAGTGCATGTATATTAAGGTCCACACAATTTAGGCTCAGTTATTTAGCCAACATTTAGGTTCATAAATGGTCCCCATCCAACCTTTGACTCCCAGAAGCTCCCTATGCACAGAATGAGAGAAGCGTTTCCTTGAGGGTCCACCAGGAACTGTAGCTGCTATTTGTGAGTATCAGGTACCCAGCTTCAAAAAGACTGGATATTTCATCTGAGTTCATCTTACTACCCCTACCCAAAGGCAGGTGGAGGAGACAGTTTTCCATCCAAGATCCTGCCCAAACTGATGAATTTCTGTGCTTTTCTTTCTTTTCTTTTTTTTCTTTTCGAGATGGAGTTTCGCTTTTCTTGCCTAGGCTAGAGTGCAGTGGTGCAATCTCGGCTCACTACAACTGCCTCCTGGGTTCAAGTGATTCTCCTGCCTCAGCCTCCCGAGTAGCTGGGATTACAGGCATGCGCCACCACACCTGGCTAATTTTGTACTTTTAGTAGAGACGGGGTTTCTCCATGTTGGTCAGGCTGGTCTTGAACTTCCGACCTCAGGTGATCCGCCTGCCTTGGCTTCCCAAAGTGCTGGGATTACAGACGTGGGCCACCACGCCCGGCCAGTTCTCTGCTTTTCTAAAATGTACGCAGTTCACTGACTGCTTGTAACATGCTCAAAGTGCACAAATACTAAAGTCTGAGGTTAGTGATCACATTCAGCCTTTCAGAAACTTTAAACCCTGGACACTAGCAACAAGCAGCCAAGAAGAGTCAACTAAAGATTTTATCTCATCCGTGGCGATGAACCAGATTGTCTTTTTGAAGGCCAGGAACTGTTTTATTTGCTGGCAGTGTTGCCTCAGAGACCAGCCTTCCAGCATGAACGCTGAGAAGAATGGGAAATGTGACAAGAGACCTAAGCTAGGAAAAACAAGAAGAGGGAAGGGAAAGAATGGCATTGGCAATTACCGTAGTGATTACAGAAGCAGTAATGGGGTCAAGGAGCATCAGATCCTAATAATTTGCACCAGTGACAAGGATGAGCGCAAAGCACCGGAAAGACATCAGTGAGCTAAATGGTAGCAAGGTAAAGGACTTTAAAAATCATTTTTGGCTGGGCACGGTGGGTCATGCCTGTAATCTCAGCACTTTACAGTGCTGAGGCTGAGGTGGGTAAATCACCTGAGGTCAGGAGTTCAAGAGCTCCCTGGCCAGTGTGGCGAAACCTCATCTCTACTAAAAATACAAAAAAACTAGTTGGGCATGGTGGTGCATACCTGTAATCCCAGCTACTTGGGAGGCTGAGACAGGAGAATCACTTGAACCCCGGAGGTGGAGGTTGCAGTGAGCCAAGATTGCGCCACTGCACTCCAGCCTGGTGACAGAGCGAGACTCTGTCTCAAAAAAAAAAAAAAAAAAAAAAAAAATCATTTTTAAACCCTTATGCGCACATATTTTATGGTAGGGCAGCAGCAATTGACATTAGCATGACCATTTAGTCCTGGTCCATTAGATAAGCAAAAAGGAAAGTCTTTGAAACTGACCATATGGAAAGGGATCTGTGGTACTCAGAAGGATAGTTTTCTACAAAGAACTTTGCTTATAAATTATTTTTCTTTGCTCCAAACCTGTAGATGAGTTAAATAGCCTAATTTAGCCTGATGAAAACAGAGATGGGATTATTAAGGCCCTGGTGTCAGGAGAGACAGCTGTGAGATTGAGCAGACCAGAGAGAATGAGGGTTATTAAAGCAGGGCCTTGTTGACCATGAAGTTAGAGCCCCGTGGCTCCCGGCATAACCAGAAAACACACTGATGTTGCAGCCATAGTAATACTAACAGTAACCACACTATTGTTTTTTGTGTACTTACTATGTGCCCGGTTCTGTGAAAAGTACACCGATTACATTTCCTCATTTTATCCTTGTGCCGGCTATTGTCTGGCCCATCAATCCCTTCTCAGGCTGTCTCTGCCCTGCTCTGTGGACCAGGAAGCCATACCCTGCAGGCTGTAGCTCCCAGGGCTCATTTGCCTCCTGATTGCCATTTCAGTTCAACAAACAGGTAACACCAGCAGATGATCAGAGGGTGGGATGAGAGAGAGGCCAGGATATTTCTTCCTTATTCCCTCCATGCTGTGGGCTGCATCTCCAGCCTTGGCTGTAACCCTCACACTGTACTGCTCATCTTCCATGATTCCAGGCCTCAGTGGGCTCAGGTAACATTGTTTCCTTCCTTTGTCCTTTCAGCCTTAGGGAGGGTAATGACTTCTACTGTTGTTAGTCTCCTGGTTCCCCACCATCCTTTGTTTGTTCCTTTACCCTTGTTCAAACCTCTATAAGAAATCCATTCATTTGAAACATCTAGGGTAAAGTCAGTTTCCTTCTGAGACCTGACCAACATAAGCTTCAAAGCAAGCTGAAGTATTATATCCTCTATTTTATCCAGCACAAAGAGGCTAGGTAACATGTCCAGCGTCACACACCAAACAAATTCATGTCTGTGTATTTCAAAGCCTGCATGTTTAATCAACAGCATGCTGCCTGGCCTCTCCATGTAACCAGAATGATTCCTTTGGAATCGAGAAAGTCTGAGGTCTAAGTGGCCAATAAGCAAGCGATTCCTTGAGAAGCAGAAACGAAAATTGACATAGCCCAGCAGTTAACATAGCACACAGGGAATGGAGCCCCCAACAGATGGAAGGAGTGAGCTGGGGGCAGAAAAAACAGAATTATGGTTTTATAGGTTAGAACCAGTTGTTTCTCAGCAGTGCATTGCAGTACACAGGTACATGTTTCTTAGTTCCCTGTTTCAATTGTTGAAGTATTTATTGGTTAGCATAGTCCAGACACTGAGGGTAGGTGTTAGGGGTGAAAGGTGGTTAAAAGGTAGGGTCTGCCTTCAAGGAGCTCACAGTTTGGAGGGAAAATTACCATTGCATAAAATAATAATTACCCTTTGGTAATTAAGGATGATTCAGAAATTAAGACAAATACAAAATTTCAACAATAATCCAGAAAAAAACAGTGACTGTCCTGCTGTGCCATAGTGACAAGGCAGGCCCTAGAGAGTCGGGGAAGTTTCATTAGAAGGGACAGTGCTTGAGCAGAGATTTTAAAGGGGAAAAGGGGTTTGCCAGGCAGGAAAGAATCCAGAGGCCAGGCTCGGTGGCTCACACCTGTAATCCCAGCACTTTGAGAGGCCGAGGCGGGTGGATCACCTGAGGTCGGGAGTTTGAGACCAGCCTGGCCAACATGGTGAAACCCTGTCTCTACTAAAAATACAAAAATTAGGCGGGCGTGGTGGTGCATGCTTGTAATCCCAGCTACTTGGGAGGCTGAGGCAGGAGAATCTTAAACCTTGGAGGCGGAAGTTGCAGTGAGCCGAGATTGTGCCATTGTACTCCAGCCTGGGTGACAGAGCAAGACTGTGTCTCAAACAAACAAACAAACAACAATAGAAAAAAAAAAAGAATCGAGGCATGACTTTCTTGGAAGAAGGTAGAACTCGTGTTTGAGGAGCTCTGAGTGCCTTTCATATGGGTAGAACATACACTGGCGGGCAGCTGTGGTGGGTGATGAGGGAAAGGTACGAACAGCACGGAAGAGCCCTAAGCAAATACACAGTCACTCTGGAGCACTCAAACCTTTAGAGACAGAACTGCTTGAGAAGGCAAAGGCCAACCAAGACAAGCATGGATGCCAGAGTTGGTGGGGGCAGCCGTGGGAGGAAGGACAAAGGAAGGTCAGCTGGACCCGTGCCAGGCTAAGATCTGGCTTCTAGCCACTCACAGGTAGGAGTCCAGACTAATTTAAGTGAGGAAGGGTTGATGGTTAAACAAGAGAACATCTGTGTGATTTGCATATTGCCATTAGTCATTTGTGGGTCTGCAGTCAAATTTAGTAACCTGGTGTTTAATTCAAACATAGTCATATTTTCGTTCCCTCAGTTCCTTGGCTACTATAGTACACTTACTGAACACTACTCAGGTATTGGGCAACTTAAAAGCCACTGAACTTGAGTAACCTAACCAGCCATCCATCAAAGTCTTGGACCATGATAGCTGGATTGAATTACCAGCCGCAGGTTGGTTCAGTCCAATCTGAAGGGGTGGCCTGCCCCTCACACCTGTGGGCGTTTCTCGTTAGGTGGAACGAGAGACTTGAGAAAAGAAATGAGACACAGAGACAAAGTATAGAGAAAGAAAAAGTGGGCCTAGGGGACCGGCGCTCAGCATACAGAGGACCCACGCCGGCACCGTTCTGAGTTCCCTTAGTATTTATTGATAATTATCTTTACCATCTTAAAGAAAAGGAAGTGGCAGGATAATAGGATCATTATAGGGAGAAAGTGAGCAGTAAGACATATGAATAAAGTTCTCTGTGACATGAATAAGTTTAAGGAAAAGTGCTGTGCCTTGATATGCATATGTAAACATCTCCATAAACCTTTTTAGTGCATAAAGAGCAGCATTGCACTAGCAAATCCTGCCTTTCGCCCTAAGGCGGTTTTCTCCTTTCTCAGTAAACAGAACATACAATCGGTTTTATACCGAGATGTTCCATTGCCCAGGGGCAGGCAGGAGACAGATGCTTTTCTCTGTCTCAACTGCCAACAACCGCCAAGAGGCCTTCTTTCCTCTTGTACTAGTCCTCCTCAGCACAGACCCTTCATGGGTGTCAGGCTGGGGGACGATCAGGTCTTTCCCTTCCCACGAGGCCATATTTCAGACTCTCACATGGGGAGAAACCTTGGACAATACCTAGCTTTCCTAGGCAGAGGTCCCTGCGACCTTTGGCAGTGTGCGTGTCCCTGGGTACTTGAGATTAAGAGAATGGTGATGACTTTTAACCAGCAAGCTGCCTTCAGGCACTTGTTTAACAAAGCACACCCTGCACAGCCCAAAATCCTTTAAACCATGAGTCACCATCGCACATGTCTCTTGCAAGGACAAGGTTGAGGGTAGGGTCACAGATTAACAGCATCTCAAATACAGAACAAAATGGAGTCTCTTATGTCTACTTCTTTCTATATAGACACAGTAACAGGCTGATCTCTCTTTCTTTTCCCCACAATCTAGCAAGTGTGTATTGGGTTGCTTCACTGTTTTAGGTACTAGGGATACGTAGTAACCAGCCTTCAGGATGGCTCTTAGTGATCCCTGCCTCCATGTATTTATATCCTGTGTAGTCAATACACTCCCAGGATTGGGTTAGAGTATAGCAGAGGCAATGGTATGACCCTCCTGATATTAGATTATAAAAAGACTGCAGCTTCTGTCTTGGACACTGCTTTGCTCTTGGATCACTGACTCTGGGAAGAGCCATGCTGTGCGCAGCCTTCTAGAGAGGCCCATGGAGAGAAAGGGACTGAATCCTTCTTCCAACAATCACATGAGTGAACCTGGAAGCAGATTTTGCAGTCCCAGTGACGTCTTCATGGCTGCACCCTTAGTCGACAGCATGACTGACCTCATGAATGACCTTGAGCTAGAAAAGCTGTTCTCAGGTTCTAAACATTCAGAAACTGTATGAGAAATAACTTTGTTGTTTTAGATGCTAAGATTTGAGTTAATTTGTTACAGTCTTGAGAATTTTACAGTTTGGTCACACAGACACTGATTATTTGACTGTGTCTCCAACTTGGATTACCTGGTAAACAAGATGTGCAATGATCAAATTAAGTCACATATTTAAAGGTCACTTGGGTTCAAAGAAATGGAGGTAGATCTATATGTACTCTCATGAAAAGACTTCTGAGACATATTTAGTAGAACAAGTCAAATTGTATAATATGGTCTTTATTTATTTTTATTTTATTTACTTTTTTGAGACAGTCCTGTCACCCAGGCTCGAGTGTAGTGGTGCAATCTCAGCTCACTGCAACCTCCATCTCCCAGGTTCAAGGGATTCTCATGCCTCAGTCTCCCTAGTAGCTGGGATTACAGTGTGCACTGCCACGCCTGGCTAGTTTTTATATTTTTAGTAGAGACAGAGTTTCGCCATGTTGGCCAGGCTGGTCTTGAACCCCTGACCTCAAGTGATCCTCCCATCCCCACAAAGTGCTAGATTACAGGTATGAGCCACTGCGCCTGGTCCTGTGGTCTTATTTATGTTTTTAAAAAAAGCATCTCCAGTTTTCTAGATTGTCAATGAAAGGTAATTCCACTGGGGGAGGAGCAGCTGACAAGCCAACCCATGACGCCCCGCAAATCACTTTCACTTTGGGTAATTTCTGCTAATTTACTATTACTAATCCTTGAGATTCTCAGCAGGTATATTTACACATTAAAATTCAATATTTAGAAACACATCTGTTTGACACTGTTCAAAATCATTTTTAGGTGAAAGTTTTGTTACGGGAATTAATAGTATGGTTAGTAGGCCGGGCGCAGTGGCTTAAGCCTGTAATCCCAGCACTTTGGGAGGCCCAGACGGGCGGATCACAAGGTCAGGAGATTGAGACCATCCTGGCGAACATGGTGAAACCCCGTCTGTACCAAAAATACATAAAAAACTAGCCGGGCGAGGTGGTGGGCGCCTGTAGTCCCAGCTACTTGGGAGGCTGAGGCAGGAGAATGGCGTAAACCCAGGAGGCGGAGCTTGCAGTGAGCCAAGATCGTGCCACTGCACTCCAGCCTGGGCGACAGAGTGAGACAACGTCTCAAAAAAAAAAAAAAAAAAAAAAAAATAGTATGGTTAGTAAATAAATGGTATATAATGTAAACGTATCAGGCCTCACTGGCCTGTGACTGTAAAATAAGGTCATATGTCATTATAATTTTTTAAATTGAGGTAAGATTAACATGCAATAAAAAGCCCAGATCTTAGAGGATTGATAAGTTCCAACAATGTCATACACCTATATAACCACCATCAAAATAATATATAAGACAATTTCTTGTTTTCTTTTTTATTTACTGCTCCTTGTAGAGCAGGGCTCTCTCACAGGCAGTGTGCCCAGAGTATCCAGGACATTTTCATGGTCCCAGAAAGTTCCTTGTGCCCCTTTCCAGTCACTGCACTTCCCCCGCAACTGCAAACACATGCTGATTTTTATCACCATAGAAATTAGATTTCTTATAAATGGAATCTCATATCAGCATCATGTTTTTGAGATTTATACATGTTGTGTATCTTAATAATTTGTTCCCTTTGTTGTTGAGTAATATTCTATTTTTGGACTGTACTACACTTTGTTTATCCACTCACCTCTGGATAACATTTGGGTTGTCCAGTTGTTGGCTATTATGAACAAGGCTGCTATAATATTCTTGCATAAGTCATTTTGTGGGCATATGTTTTCATTTCTCCTGGCTAAATACCTACGAGTGAATTGCTGGGTCATAGGGTAGTTGTATGTGGAATTTTAAAGAAACTGCAATTCTCCCAAATGTGTGAGCCGTTTTACAAGACCACCGGCAATATATGAGAGTTTACCATTGCTCCACATCCTCATTCACATTGGGTGGTATTCGTGTTGTTTATTTCAGCCACTCTAGTGGGTATAAAATGGTATCTCATCTTGACAACCAAAGGTGTTGAGCACATTTTCTCATGTGTCATTTTTATACCTGAAGTGTGATGATCTGAACTTGAGTGCTGCAAATTAGCTCTTTCTACTGGTGTCTTCCAGTTCTTTCCGGCCGAATGCAGGCAATACCTCACAGGTTCCCACAAGCCAGTCAGTGGGTGCGAGTCAACCTTTCCCTTTATTCCCCAGGCTCCTTAACATTCAGGACTCTTTATGTCCTCTTTGATGTTTCCCATTATGGGTTCTGTGCCTATAAATGGGGTGAGGTAGGCGGGGTTCTGTGCCTATAAATGGGGTGAGGTAGGCGGGGTTCTGTGCCTATAAATGGGGTGGGGTAGGCGGGAGTGGGGGTTGGGTGGGATGTGGGTGCCTCATCTGTTGCCTGGTTACAGGGATCTGTTCCCTCTCCCTGGTAATTTGGGAAACTAAAGCACACTGTAGTTTCCACTGCATCAGAATGGACTCCGAGCTTCCTCATTTTTCTTTCTTCATTTCCCCAGCTACTAGGTTACCTATCATCACTACCCCCGATTTAACTTGTTTCATCACATGATATGTATGACAATTGTTTGAGTCATTAGTTTTTCTTTTACTTTCTTTGAAAGGCAAATTAAAATCAGTGTTAGGAAGACACAACCTAAAAGTAACAAGTTATGTAGGATGAATTGCATCCCAGAAATATGGGCATCTATCCAGTTTCAAAGGCCTCCACTGAGAGAAAAGTTTTCCATGAAAGAAAAAAAGTCTTAATCTTTTTAAATCTAGTTTTAATTACTCATTTAATAAGCTTTCTGCGACTTCCTGTCCTGGAAATATCTGGTAACAGGGAATGGAATTGAATCTACTAATTCAGCTTTCTGTAGTCAGTAGATAATAGTCACAGATCAGAAGCACCTGTCAGGCGCTAGATTTTTTTTTTTCCCTTTATTTCTTGGCACTTAGCCCAGTGCCTGAGTTTCATGAGCGGTACAAGGTCAGAAACAACCAGGTTCACGCACAATTGTGTCTTCCCACAGTGTAAGACTTTATTAATGCTATTTCAATCACAAAAGCCACAAGCGGCATGCAGTTCCCAAAGAGGTGAGTCTCCTTAGTATTTACTGTTCACTCATGAGTCAGAACTGTGGGCATACAGGCTCAAGCCACTTCACAAGTCAGTCAGCATTGCAGACCGTACATAATAGTACACGTAATCAATATATGAATGAATAGATTAAATATTCCACAAAGTATTTTTTAACATCAAGAGAAAAGAAATAGGAGAACTAGGACTGGAAAAGAGTAGGTCTGGTTAACAAACCACTCCAGGGAGCACTAGGAAGATGCAAAGAATCTCCTGGTTTGGGTTGTCTGGTTGGTAGGACTTTCAAGGAAGAGTCTTTCATGTGGCAGAGGCTTCAGTGGCGGATTCTGAAATCTTTTTTTTTTTAAACGGAGCCTCGCTGTCCCCCAGACGAGTGCAGAAGCCTGATCTCGGCTCACTGCAAGCTCCGCCTCTTGGGTTCACGCCATTCTCCTGCCTCAGCCTCCTGAGTAGCTGGGACTACAGGCTCACGCCAGCACGCCTGGCTAGTGGATTTTTTTTTTTTTTTTGTATTTTTAGTAGAGACGGGGTTTCACTGTGTTAGCCAGGATGGTCTCGATCTCCTGACCTTTTGATCCACCCGCCTCGGCCTCCCAAAGTGCTGGGATTACAGGCGTGAGCCACCGTGCCCGGCCGGATTCTGAATTCTTATCATGAGTGACAGTAAGACAGTGTCAGTTAAGACGGCCGTTTGGAGCTGTTGAAGGCCTGCTCTTTTTATGACCAGAGTCCTCTGGTGAGGACTGATAGTGGAAGAGTATGCTCGGTTATGTCCTTATCTGGTTGAATGTAGTTTTTATTTTTATTTTCTGTTTATTAAACAAAACACCTTATCCTTGTTGACATAGTCCCCTATGAAACAGAAAATTGAGGCCAGGCGCAGTGGCTCACATCTATAATTCCAGCACTTTGGAAGGCCAAGGTGGGCAGATCACCTGAGGTCAGGAGTTCGAGACTAGCCTGGCCAACATAGTGAAACCCCGTCTTTATTAAAAATACAAAAATTAGCCAGGCCTGGTGATCCACACCTGTAATCCCAGCTACTCGGGAGACTGAGGCAGGAGAATCGCTTGAACCCAGAAGGCGGAGGTTGCAGTGAGCTGAGATCGTGCCATTGCACTCCAGCCTGGATGACAGAGCGAGACTCCATCTCAAAACAAACAAACAAACAAACAACAAAAAGGAAATAGCAAATTGAGTCTTTTTCTAAGTAGGAGTTACATAATTATGTCCAAGGTGCTCTATACACTGAGCTCTAATTGGGCTGCAGAACACGCCTACCAAATTGAAAGACTTCAGTTTTATTAACATTTTTCCTAATGGATATTCCCTCCCTACAATTTCTTAAAGGTATGACCCAGCAATTATCTAATTTTTAAAATAGTTTTAGTATTAATTGTTCTTTCTTTCCAGGAGAAGTAAACAATGACTTTACTTTTCCTGGACGTAAAGTCTCTTCTCTCACTTTAAATTTAAGTAAATAAGTTTAAATTGTCAACATTTCCAGCAATGGAGATTTTTATGTTAAAAAGGCATAAGAGTCTGTCTTTTTGATTGCTAAAAATAAAGTCTAGATTTGGGCATGAATGTTATTTTAATTTCTAGGTGGAATGTGATTGATTATTCTCAGCGTGTTTAAAAATTTTAGGCTTTATTTCTATCATTTAGACAGACCCTAAGTGTTGATTGTAGAAAATTAGAAAATACATGTAAGCAAACATAATTAATAGATAATCAGAGTCAACAATTATCTTGCTATCCAGTGATAACAATTGTTTACAATTCCATGTAGATCAGGAGACAGTGTAGGAGAGTGGAATTAATAGTGGCTTACCCACTATTAATTAAACAAGTTTACCTGGATTTGTGTCTCAAGTTGACCACTTTCTGGAAACATTTTTACCTTTTGTTGCCTCATATTCCTCATCTATAAAATGGGGCTAACAGTGGTACTTTCTTCATGGGCTTTTTGTGAGGATTACATGGAATAATGTATATATGAAGGGCTTGGCAACAGACCAAAACGCTCTGGAAGCTTTTTTTTTTTTTTTTTTTTTTTTTTTTTTTTTTTTTTTTTTTT